>NC_049250.1:21438675-21748663 GCF_011100685.1 Canis lupus familiaris
AATCTGAAGTAAAACACAGCATTGAGTCATTACCAGTTTAATGGCTCACCTAAAAATGCACTAAGATCTCTGGCTGAATGGAGGGAGTTAGCATGTAATTGCATAGTAGTGGCCTCAACACACATTGCTAACACATCTTGCAGAAAACTGCAAAGCCTGTATACCTTGGTAACAATGGTATTACCATTGGTATTACCACAATGGATTCAGTAATCCTAAGTGTTATCGTAAAAAATTAAGTACCCAAATTAATCTGAAATTCATTTTAATTTAAAATAAAAATATGTTCTTTTGGAGATGACAGGGGTAATAATGATATCAAATGCCATTAGGGTAGCCATGCAAGATGGTTGCAAACTCCAGGAATTTAGCATCTTGTTTACCTGAATGCCATGGGTAAACAAGAGTGACTTAACAACGTAGAAAAGTTAAATGGTAAACGGAGGCAATGCAGGAATGTATACCTTACATATGTTTGGCAGGAAAGGTACACTACAAGGGTGGGTGTGGTTTTGGTAAAAACAAACAGTAACTCTGTCTAGAAATCCACGGCTTCGTAGAATTAGGTGGGGGGAAGTTGTCAGCTCAGTTCTACTCAATCCAAGTTAAATCAGCTTACTTACATTAGCTGATTCCTATTTGATAGGCAGGCAGTACCTATCTATGCTGAACCAGCCTCCCGGATGGTGATGCTCTCAAAAAGCTTGAAGTCAAGTAAACTCCATGAGAGAAGGGCTCTGTCTGTCCAAGTCACTACTGTATGCCCAGTGCTTAGAACCATGTGGAACACATAGTAGGTATACAATGTAGCGACTGAGTGCATGAATAAGCAGCGAAAGAGTATATGCTGGGGTACGCCAACTAGCACTAAGAACCATGTATGGTGTGTAAGTAGGCTTTACTTGGCAGGATAATGATTTTTAATTCAGAAGCCTTGACGTTGACATTCTCTCTATAGTTTATATCAGCCTCCATCAAAACCAGCTATATCATACCTGCTGCTTCACACATTTAAGTTACTTCCCTAGGATCTGAAGACCTGTGATCTGATGAGTCATAGAGTAGATAAATTTCTAATATTTAATAGTAGCTAACACTTAATGCTTATCATATGCCAAACCCTGTTTTAAGTGCTTTTGTATTAGCTTATTTCATCCTCACAACAACCTAGGAAGTAGGTTTTATGTTTTTTTTTTCTGATTTGTGTCCTCAAAACTATGAAAACACCCTAAATTGGATGCCCAATTCAGACTAGGGTGATGGCAGGGGGCGGGGGGTGTAGGGGGTGTGGTTAAGAAAGTCTACCTAGGAGAGATGCTGCTTGAGCCGAGTGTTGAGAGCTTAGAAAGAGCCCAAAGTGGGAGGCCTTGCAGGAAAAGTAGCAGTTTATGTGGGGCCCAGAAGACACAAAAGTCTGGCACACTCAGTGAACATTCATGGTGCATGTCTGGGTAAATCCTGCCAACAGTGGGAAGCTGGGTAAGAATCTGGGTAAGATCCAGATCATGAGAACGCTTGCATGCCATGCTGATGGATTTAGACTGAATTGAAGAGTCCTAGGGGCAAAAAAAGATGAAAAAGCCACTGACAGGTCCAGCTTTTCCTTATCAGAACATCACTGTGGTGACAGTTTTCAGGAAGGATTAGATAGAGAAGTAAGACAAGACAGAATGTTCAGGCTACTGCAGTAATATGGATGAGGAACTACGAGGGCATAAGCAAATATTTACCTTACATTAATGAGGGCGTAGGAGGCAAATATTTACCATAAGAAGTGAGGAGAGGACAGGGCTGAATTCTAGAGTATCTTCCAATGATCTGAGTCAGATGACTAGGAGGTGCTACTGAGAGGCAGCAGCCGAGTTTAAAGGAAAGAAAACATTGACAGTCCTGGCTCTGTTGGTCTGGGATGTGCAGGTGGAGATGGGACCAATGTGTACCCATTGGCCAAATCCACTTCTAGATAATTATCTTCCAAAACGTAAGTGATGCTAAGAGAAGAATGTGGGCTTTATGTCATTCTTTATTATTCTTAGTGCTATCCTTTACTTTTCTAGGTCATCAAAATAAAACTCTGGAGTTGTATTAAGTGAATCAAAACATTAAGTAGTTTTTTTTCTTTTTAAAAATATTGAATAGCACAATCCCTGGTGCATAGTCAACTCAGTAAAAGTGTATTGAAAGTGTGCATACATAAATGAATAAGGAAAAAAACATGTACTGTAATATCAGCTTGGGCATCCCATGGGCCTGGTGTGTACTTCTGCCTCATTGGCCAACATGCTCATGGCTGGAGCAGGTTCTCTGTGAAGGGCATGCTCATGTATGCTGAGGATTTTCAGGCTGTAACTGGTTTAGAGATGGTACCTGAATGCCACCGATGCCCTCTTCCCCATTTGAATCTCTGGTCAATGAGAAGTTTAAAGGCAGAGATGAGGTTATAATCCTTCATCCCACCAAGGTCTCTGCCCAACCTCTGACCTCCATTCCAAACCTAGAGCAGTACACACCATCTTTGTTTCCTTGTTCTGCTTTGTAGTTCCTCACAGCATTTATCATCCCCATGACATTATATTTATTTACTACTTCATGACCAGTTTATAATGTAAGTACTGGGTATTGGTCTATTCACCACTGTTTCCCAGCACCTGGATCACTGTCTGGATTCATCCTAAGTATATGCTAAGTGAATGCATCTTTGCATCCCCTGGGCCTCATGCTGTGCCTGGTACACCCCAGGCACTAAATGAATGTTGAATGAATGTATTTTATAATAGTCTCTTTTTCCTTTCATGAAGGGAGATTAAGAAGGCTAAGAATAATTATCATGGCTAAAAGCCCCCAAATGATCAACAAACAGAAAATACAAGAATAAATTACTTACAAGTAAATTCATGAGCACAATTGGGACAAACATTGTGAAGGCAATAAGTTGTGTAAAGGAAAGAACTGGATATGCCAATTCATTTCTCAAAAAAGGCTCTAAGAAGGCATCACGATAATTAATATCTCCTAGCATCATGGTGAAGGTCTGGATTATGGAAAGCAATGGAGAGCTGAAAGCATCCTGAGAAAAGACAGTAAGATAAAAATGAAATGCAAAATGCATATAATGAAAAACTATTTCCTGAAGGATAATGATAAAAATCATATTTAAAATACTTTTTTTTAAGTCACAGGACTATAGCTACTGCAAGTGATAAGAACTACTAATAAACTGGTGATAAAGTCATCAAAAAAAGATCTTTTCTGCATCTATAACAAACCATCATGCATTATAAACTTTTTGACAATGGAAAAAAGTCATTTAGTTAGACAAAATTTTTTCCTGCAAAAAATCATTTGAAGGCTATTTTATCAGATAAAAAATTGTTATGTTACTACTGATTTCCTAGGGTATTCAGATTTAAGTAAAAATATGTATTCCCAATATTGACATTAGCACAACCAACTCCTGACACAGCTGCCTCACCTGCAAACTCAGGAGAACATAAAAGCTGAGGCCAAAAGCCAGAAGAAGGAAGACAAACACGACCGTAGACCTCAATAAAGTTTTCATAATTACCTCCAACATAACAATGAAAATGCCACAATTTTCAAATCTAGGAAAAAATAAAAATTATACATTCACTTTTCTGGCCAAACCATATTTCATTCAGTGTCAATATTTATCATGCACTAGGTTCTACAGATGAGTAACTGAGGCCAGTTACTTTCAAAAAAGGAGACATGAGAAATCATAAATAGTTGTCTTATTTTCAAACTGTTTGTCGAACAGCTTTGTTTCTTTTTGTTTCTTGTTAATGTTTATCTTTGACTATTTGACCACTAGGCATCACTTCAAACAAAGTAGGAGTGGAAAATCTTCCCAAGTGCCATCAAAGCTTGATAAAGGGATCCTAGAGATGAGTTATATGATGCACCCAGTGGAGACTCTATATGAACTCATGTACCTGAAGGGCACATGCATGTGATGTACATTCACCATGTTCAGGGCCTCCTGAGCTTTCCTTTTTTCTCTCTCAGAAACAAACATTGTGAAATGTTTGAGTAGATAATGCATGTGTCATCTAGCCACCAATTTGGACATTTCCTTTGGTAAAGACAACTTGTTAAAGGGGGAATCACAAGACTTTAAAGCTGACAGGGACTTTAGCTTTTAGAGGTCTCAGAAACTAAGTTCCCAAAAGATGTCCGGTAATTTTTTTTTTTTTGATGTCCGGTAATTCACTAAGGTCACTCATAATGACAAAGCCAAGAGAGTGGCAGCACCTGGACTTGCCTTGAGGCCTCCTGACTTCCAGGCCACTGCTCTTCCCACCATATCATGTCCTTTCCAAAGGGCTGGGCTCAACCCCACAGCACTGTGCTTGGAACACAGCAATGCAGGTGATATGATAGGAAAAGCATGGTCTCTAGGGTTAGTACTCATTTTACTTGGGTAAAATGGCTACATCTTGACTTAAACTGAGATCCTGGGAAAGTTACTTGACTTAGCCCTTATCATCATCTTTTATATAGTGTGAGTAATAACATGTACCTCTTATTATTGTAAAGACTCTATGAAATAACAGTTAACATCAGCAAGTGTGGGAAGTAAGGGAACTTAGTCCTTTTTTCCCTCCTCTAGAATTAGATGTTTTTGAGATTTTCTCTTCTATCACTATTATTCCCATACCTATCACTTCATTTTTATTTTTTTAATCTAAAGTAAATGCTTAGCAAATAATACCAAGTAAAACCAAAAATAGCTAATACTTTTATTTCCATTTACTCCCAATATTTAATATAGATTTGTCAAGACCAATAGTTTTGACCTGGGGTAATTTTGCCACTCAGAAGATACCTGACAATATCCGGATACATTTTTTGTTGTCACGTGGTGAGGGGGTGCTACAGATTATCTAGTGAGTAGAAGCCAGGGATGCTGCTAAACATTCTACAATGCACAGGACATCCCCCTCACAACAAAAAAATATCTAGTCCCAAATTTCAGTAGTGTCAAGGTTAAGAAATCCTGATCTACACTCTGAACTCCAAACCTCCTTTCCCTTTTCCTTAATAGTATATAAAAGCTATCTTCACAGTCTTAATTAGAAAAGGAATAAGCCAATTATAAATTTATGGTACTTATAATAGTACTTTTAATATTAAAAATACCTAAGGGATATAGAAGTTATTCAAGCTGGCTTTACCTCTGAAGATACAATAAGAAGTTCATCCAGTAGAAGTATATAGCAATTGCTCCACATTGCCACTGCACATAAGCTGGTATACCAATGAATAAGGGTAACACAAAAATAATGCTTGTTGTGTAGATAATCCATTCAACTGCATTGGCCTGATCCAACATATAATTCCTTTTCTGAGGGTGAAAAGAATTCAGAATTACCACATGCAGAGACCAAGACCTGGCATCTTATGGATGTCATTTCCTATTCTTAAAGATTTCATATTCTGGACATCAAATATCCTATAGAGGTGACCATTTCATTATCAATAAAAAATGTAGAGACCAACTAACTCTGTTAGAGAAATCATATAACTTTACAGTTTTACTTTAGACTGTAATCTGTAAAAAATGAAAATTATGAGAAGAATAATATGCCCTAGATCATTTAAGCTAAAATGAAAACAATACAGTCTCTCAGAATTGTGACAATTTACTGCAAGTACACACCACACCTAAATAGACGGGATCCCTGGGTGGCGCAGCGGTTTGGCGCCTGCCTTTGGCCCAGGGCGCGATCCTGGAGACCCGGGATCGAATCCCACATCGGGCTCCCTGCATGGAGCCTGCTTCTCCCTCTACCTATGTCTCTGCCTCTCTCTCTCTCTCTGACTATCATGAATAAATAAATAAAATCTTTAAAAAAATAAATAAATAAATAGACATGCATATATATATATCTATATAGATATATATAGATATATATATATATACACTTCAATGTAGTGTTTCAAATATGAAGCACTGAATCATTAACATTCTTTAACATGGATATTAACGTCCTTATGTAACAAAATAAATTTTCACATAATATGAGGTATTGTATAAAAGATATCTTATAAAAAGATGCACAAAAAATAAAAAATAATAAGACTTTAAACTGAGAAATAAAAGATTGATGCCATTTATTAACCAAAGTAAGGACCTGTAGATAATTCACATAATTCTTGGTTCACCCATTGAAAAAAAAGGTATGAAGTAAAATTATGCTATAAAGAGTTCCCAAATTTTATTATAACTTGAAATTTTATCCAATAAAGAAAAGCCTTATTAAGAAAGGAATTCGAAGAATAACCCATTTGAAATGGAGTCATGGACCAAGTAAATAGTTACATTCAAGAGTATCAAATTCAAAATCTCTTATGTTAGTAAAATATCTAACTCTTATCAGAGAAAAGACAGAAAAGGCATTCATAAGCTCATTTGTAACTAAACAGACCCTTATGGACTAAAAACCAGAACATCTTTACTTCAGATTTATCAAATAGGCATCATCCAATGCAAGAGTCTATCTAAAATCATGTGATTTCTACAGTTGAAAAGTTTATGCTTGGTATTTCTAATCTACCCATTTGTCAAGTTATGTGATTTTATTCTGACATATACTGCCTCATATATAGTTTAGCAATTTAGGTTCTGCATATTAAAATACTTGCAACTTTAGAGATATAAAATGTATTGTGTACCTGTTGGAAGATTTGGGTCACTTCTTTGCAGTATCCAAATATACTGGATAAAAAAACTAAAATCATACAAACTTTTATAGAATATGAGTTCTGAAACAAAAAAGTATAAAGCAAACAATTATGAATGATATCAAAACAACGCTTAAGCTTCTTCATAATTTCCACTATAAAATGTTTACTTTTTCTTCTGCTTCACTCCTACATACTGTTCATATTTGCTTTAAGCAGAAAATTACTGTGATACCAATATAAAGACAACTCATACTCATTTCATAATGTCCTTTTTTAAGGGAGGTTCAAAACTTACCACACAAATTTTAAAAGAATATGAATCTGTAGACCTATGTAAAAAAAATTTTTTTTACTATGGTAAAATACACATAAAATTTACTATTTTAAAAGTTTTACATGTACATTTACATTTCAAAATGTATAATTTTGAGGCATTAAGTACAGTCACTATGTTATGCAACCACCACAACTACCCATCATCCTCTAGCTCCGTAATTCTTCATCACCCCCAAACACAAACTCTATATCCACTAAGAACCACTCCCTCTCCCTAAATCCTGACAGCTACAAATCTGCTTTTGTAGACCTATTTTAAAGCTTTCTACTTCAGCATTAAAGCTAGTATCTCATACATATCATGTCTCTTTAATTTACAAAATCAATTATTGACTGATTTATTTATATTCCCTCTCATTCCATGAAGGATATCAGGAGAAATTGTTCATATATGAATTCTACAGTCCGTTTATAATAATCAAAGTCCTGATATTTCAGATTATGCAGCATTTCTAAGAAAAAAAAGCATACTTTTGATCATCTTTTAAGAAGTTGAAATACGAAGGCCAATCAAAAATACCTTGGTGTCTAATATTTCTGAGTGATCAGTAGTTTCATTGATGATTCCAGTTGAGTTGAAAGCCATACCTGGCTTTATACTGACAACAAGAAAGGTCATAGGCAGGAGACCAAGACAGTAAGATCCTAGGTTCATAATATGGGCTCTAAAACCATAAGCCAACCTATAAAAATAAACCAATTTATTTCAACCAAAAATATTTACATAAGATAACCTGTGGAAAAAGTAGTTGTAATCTCTCTCAGAAATCTATTTGGTACATTCATTGATCTTTAGAACCAAGATCTTCAAATTCACCTTTTTTCATTTTTATAAAAGGAATCTCAACTTCCCAGAAAATCATGACTTGCTGAAATCTCTCACCAACTAATGGAAGAACAGAGACTTAAGCTCATATTTTCTAACTTCCACATTATTTGCTCTTTCTAGGTGCCTCTCTCACTTCACTGTGCTCTAAGATGCAAGGCCTAGGAGTGCTTCCACCCCCAAAATATTTAATGTCAAACAACAGTATTTTTAATTTTTTTAAGATTTTATTTATTTATTCAAGAGAGACACACACACAGAGAGAGAGAGAGAGAGAGAGAGAGGCAGAGACACAGGCAGAGGGAGAAGCAGGCTCCATGCAGGGAGCCCGACGTGGGACTAGATCCTGGGACTCCAGGATCAAGCCCTGAGCTGAAGGTGGCGCTAAACCGCTGGGCCACTCAGGCTGCCCATAACAACAGCATTTTCAATACCAAGATTTGCCTTTGACACATTTTTTTTTCAAAGTATAAAACATTAATAAAATCTAAACATAATTATTTAGAAGACTTTAAGCAAACTCAATGGAGGTATTATTAAAAAGAATTACTACTTAATACCTACCATTTCATAAGTAAGTATTCTTTACACACAGGATGGTTGAGAAGCTCTATGCGGTTATGTTGTACCATTGCCTGAGAAATAAGGAAAGATCAATAAAAATAAACCTATTAAACTATTAAGTACAAACCAAGCTTTTTGTTTTCTGGTTTTATAACTTTAATATTATAAAAGTAACATTTGTCCATGAAAAATTTGAAAACTTAAAAATTATATTAAGAATGCATATTAAAAAAACAAATTAGAATCATTTTATACAGATGCAGTTATTTGTCTCTTTCGATTTCTTACTAATTGAGATAGAAGAATTATTTTTCTCTTATACAGTTACAACCAGAAAAGGTATATTAAAGATAAATAAGCAAGAGCTACACTTTTATTCTTCCCTTGAACTCAGGATTGTCTTTCTAGAAAAAATTTAAATAGTAGAATACACATAGTCATTAATATCATTTGTAGATTACTAAGTTTTCACATATTACTGGGAACTAATAGTTTCTATTCCCCCCAAAAATTTTAGAGTTTCAGAGGGACAGAGAGAGAGGGAGAGAAAGAATCTTAAACAGGCTCCATGTCCAGTGCGGAGTCCAGTGCAGGGCTCGATCTCACAATCCTGAGATCATGACCTGAGCCAAAATCAAGAGAAGGACGTTCAACCAGCTGAGCTACCCAGGAGTCCCCAAATTAATTTTTAATTATTCAAGCAATACAGAGTAAGTGATGTCAGTAAGATAGCAGAACAGGGTGTCCCAGGCTCTCCATACCCATGGGGAGAAGAGACATCAACTTAATATCTGGACCAACTGCCTTTGTGAGAAATAAAGAAACTAGTTAAGTTCCTGCACCCCAAGTGAGCCTGTAGCCAAAAAGAACCACATCAAAGACAGTAGGAAAATTCATGGCATTTACTCGCCATAGCCCCTCCTCTAGCACCGAGCAGTGTGATCAAGAGAAAATGCCCAACTCCTGGCTTCCCTCTGAGGAGGAAAGAGAGGCATGGAATGTTCTAACTTTGTAGGGAGCTGCCCAAGGGACTGGTTTTCGTCTTGCCTGAATCTAAGCACTGACAGGTCCATCTAGTGTATGCAATAATTTCCCATGACAGACCAGCTATACATCCAGAAGAACCCCACTCAACTCAGTTGTAATAAGGAGAAGTTTGTCATGTTACTAAGGTACTATTCAATCATGCCAAAAGTCATCCACTAAGTGTGTTTATTCAAGCAAACCTTTTTTATATAAATTATTCTGAGTCTATGTTATATAAAGTCTATTACTTTTTAGAAACTACAGAGATTTTATTTCCTCCTCTTCTTATTCTGGTACTGGAAACAATAAACTCTGATAGATGTATGGCATATTTTTTAAACTACAATTTAAAAACCATATATACATGAAAATTCTCCTAAGTATAGCTGTAGCATAGTTATGTTTAGGTCATTTAGCTATTGAGTCTGAACTAGAACAACAACTGCAAAACATAACATACTCCAGCAGAGCTAAAATGCTCTGCATAAAGCCAATGTGAGAGTCAGTTTCCACTGCCAGCCTTGTGGGCATTAAGTCCATGTGATTCTGCATCCTTCCCACTCCAATGACTCAGTAAAACTTCTAGATATCACTTTAAGGTGATGGTTGGTACCACAGTCTGTACCAAAGGCTTCCATGTAGGGAAATGAATTCATTTAAAGTGAATGAAAATTTCCAACTAGTCTAGACCAGTGCTGTTCAACAGAAATTTCTGCAATGATGGAAAAGTCCTATATTTGTGCTGTTCAATATGAGAGTCACAAGGCACAGTCTAGTGAGTGCTTGAAATGTGGCTACTGATAATGAAGAAATGAACTTTTAACTTTACTTAATTGTAATTAGTTTTAAGTAGTCATATGTGGCTAGTGGTTACCATATTAGGCAGTGTAGATGTAGACCCTAGACCACATTTGGAAATCCAACCCTCAAATAGGTTTTTTTTTGCTCACACAGTGTTAATTTGTAGCCAGTGTTTATAAGGCTGGGCTGCTGTTCCCATATGGCACCAATTTGTTGGTGGTAGTAACTGATCTCAATTTAAACCATCTGTTACCTGTTTCCCCTGTAGTTATTTGAGTTTGGGACCCCTGATTTAGGTTGCAGTGGATCATCTTGTATGGTTTTTATTGTCCTATCTGCTGGAAATACAAAGTACTTTTTGGAATAAGAGCTGGTTTGGTCTTAAGTCTCCTGGGGAATTTGGTATCATACTATGCATGTTGGGCCTACTTTCAGCTTGGGATCACTCCTCCAGAAGGATCTAAAAGGGTTCTGAATGTTCAGAGTTTACTGTGGCAAACAGTGGTTAACTGATCTGGAAGCTCTGTCAACCCTGGATTTTCCCGTGATTTTGCATGCAGGAAACACTTAAATATATATGTTTATATTTAGGTGGACGGAGGTGGGGAGCAAGTGCTGACTGTCAGCCTATGTTGTCCATAGTTTATTGGATTCTGGGTTGGGGCAGGTTTCACATGACCATTCAGACTAAAGTGATCAAGAGTGTGAAACTTTAAGGTGACCAAATCATAGCAACTGTAGAAAAGGACTTTCTTTTCTAAAAAATAAAGGGTTAGGACACATGGCAGGTAGAGACATAAAACTATTTTTTTTTTGAGACATAAAACTATTAATGTGGAATTCTTCCAGGCTCCCTCCTGGAACTACTACACAGCAACATTATAGAAGCCATGTAGAAATTACCTGGACTTACATTGAGGGTGGTAAGAGGCTCGTATGTAACATCCTGCGTAGGTGTTACCTTCTTGGTAAACTCTAATGGACACTGAAGGTATGTGAAATTATACTCGATCTGCAGAAGATAAAATTTTGAAAAAATTAAAAGTTTAGTATATATTCCCAAAATAGGTCTTAACAAATCAAACATGCAAGGCTATAATTCTGTTGAAAATTAAGTAGTTCAAATAAAATTAAGTCATTTTGTCTGAAGAAATGTAGAATAAGTTATTTCATCTTAATTTCAAAAAATAAATATCTTAGGGGCACCTAGGTGGCTCAGTTGGTTAAGTGTCTGCCCTTGGCTCAGGTCATGATCTCAGGGTCCTGGGATGGAGCCCCAAGTCAGGTTCCCTGATCATTGAGGAGTCTGCTTCTCCCCAATCCCCCCTCCCCATCTCCCTCCCTGCTTGTGCTCTCTCTTCCACTGTCTCAAATAAATAAAATCTTTAAAAAAAATAAGTATCTTAGAAAGGTGACACTTAACCTTCTATAACCCACAGTCATGAAAGAAGATGAATTCTCAAAAGATTACTTAGATCTTTCTTTGAAAATTCATTCTTTAGGCAGTACTACCAAAGAAAATATAAAGACTAGAAACAACCCTGAATAATGCTATTAGAAACAATTAAAATATTGGGAGAAGGCAGGAGAAAAATTCTCACACATCATATAGTAATATGACAAATGAAAGCAATAATTACTACCTTCTGAGATTGTGGAGCTCAGTAACATTGCTTTTAATATCCATTAAAGAATTAGAATAAATTTCAAATTATCATGATAAAATAAACGTACATGGTAGTCTTCACAGGACTTGTCTCTTGTGGAGGGTATTATGCAGCAATCTAAAAGGACCTTTAAGAGAGAAAAAGTGGCTAAGATATTAGTCAGAAGATTACATAAGAGACAGGATTTGATTCCTATTCTAAAATGTATTCCCAAGGTATTCCTTTCTCCTCTTTTTATTTCCAGTATCTCAAAGGTAAACTATAATCAATGTCATTAAGGAGAAAAGTTTAAAGTGCTTCAACTATCACTGCATGCCTCAGAAATACCAAGTGATTCAGAAAAAGTACCATATGTTTAAGAATGAAATTACATTTATTAAAATTTGAGTAAGAAGTACTTCTTTAATTTTGCCTAAGATTTGATGTCCTTCTGGGCTTCTAGAGAATATTTAGATTATAAACGGTTCCTTTGCTCCTCATCTTACAGTGATAAGTTATTGTCTCAAATTGTGATCTTATGGCTGAGCACTGGGGTCTTTCTTTGGTCTACGTGTCATTTTTCATATTGCTCAAGCGTGGAGTACTGCGTTGGCTTCTGTACCTCACTTGCTGAGCAACATTGAGAGAGTATTCATCCAGAGCAGCATGGACAGCAGAGTGGGAGGATGGAGAAATACTGAAGACCCTCTAGATGCTTAAGAAAAGGAGAGAACGCCTAAGAGATCATTGGAGCCACACCTCTAGGGTATGTAGGGACAAATATTTTTATAGGGTGCCTATTAACATAAACAGTTTCAGTCACCCCTGATCTGTATTTTGACACCTTTCTAGTGGCCCAAATTCATCAACCTGAGGGAAAAATACTGCCCAATAGGTTGCCCTCCGGGAACAGGCTATGGACACAAAGCCCCAGGTGACCCCACCAGTGTGTCCCCCAAAACTCCTGGGGCATCCGGTCAACCCCACCTGCAAGACACAAGGTTGGAAAACTGGACAGCACTCTGAAGGGAATAAACAGGGACCCAGACATCTCCCGCCCCCAGTCACTGGGAGGGCACTGATGTCCTGGTTGGTCTCAAACACTGGAGGGACTTTAAAAAGTTCAATCTCTGTTGGTTACCAGGCAGTGATACTAAAGGTCATAAAAGACATCATAAGAAAAATAAAGATAAAACTAGTCAGTAGTGCTATGTAAGGCAAAACTAGAGAAGTAGGTTTGAGATTGAGAAGTTTTTAATAATCAGCATAGGCAAAATAAAGATAGGCTGAAGGAGGTGGAGGTAGGGGTAAGGGATTATGTAAATCATTCAAATGTGTCATGTGAGGCTAAACTGGAAGATCTTCAAGTCTCCCTATTTAAGGAAAAATTCACAATACTAAAATACAAAGAAATTATAGAAAACTAACTAGAAAACATATAGTGTAAAAAAAGAAAAGAAAAACTAATCATAATCCCACAACTGTAATAATTCTTATTAACATTTTGGTCTAATTTCTCCAGTTCTATCCCATGTTTTCCATATGTGAATATTTCTAACATATATATTTTATTATTATTACTAATGCTACAGAAACATTACTGTATATAAAGCTATCTGTACTTCTGGTTATTCATTAGGACAGACACCCACAACTGGAATTACTAAGTAAGAAATTCTGAGATCATTTTCAATCCTGAATATTTATGTGCCCTCTGATGAAATTTAAGCACCTGAAATGCTAATTTATGGACTGGACTAGCTCCAATTTCTATTAGATATTATAAAGAAAATAATGCATGTGAAGCATTTAACACATACTAAGTGCTTACTGAATAAATAAGAATAGTAAGTGTGAATAGCTGTAGTACTAATAACCACACAGGCAGTATAAAAATAGTAGGATATATAATATAGTCCAAGCACCATCCTGAATACTTCATATATTTTACCTCTAATTTTTATAATCACTTTGCAAGATGAGTATCAGCAACGCTTTTTTAGAGGTAAAGAAAGCACAAAATGGGGACCCCTGGGTGGCTTGGTCAGTTAAGTGTCTGCCTTCGGCTCATGTCATGATCCTGGGGTCTTGGGATGGAGCCCTGTATCAGGCTCCTGGCTTAGTGGGAAGTCAGCTTCTTCCTCTCCCTCTGCCCTTCTGCCTGCCTATGCTTACACCTCTCTATCTCCCTCTCTGTCTTCGTCTCTCAAATAAATAAATAAAATCTTAAAAAAAAAATTTTTTTTTAAAGAAAGCAAGCAGAAAATGAAGCTCAGAGAGGCGAAATGACTGGTCTGAAGCAGCACAGCAAGACACAGAGCCAGGACCATCAGGCTCCACATTTGGTCCTATGTCCACTCTGTCTCATACCTTCTCCAGTATTTGAATATATGTTGTCCTATGAATGACACTCGATGTCCTTCCTTTTTTTTTTTTTTTTTGATTACTCTGTATCTATCCCTATCTTCAAAACTCAGCCTTCCCAGGGAGGTCTCTATCTGCAGCCTTAAACATTCACATGCTCAACAGTTTCTGGATGTTTCTGTTGTTGTAGGAGTACAGTCATATGCTGGGTGTACGTTTAATCCAGGAGAGAATCACATATTTGAAGGTCTTCAGAGGCCAGGAGATAGTATAAATGAATAAAACTGTGCCAGCCTTAAGAGCTCTTTCCCATTGTTTTTGAAATGTTGGCTCTCCTTGGGCTGGCTTCTATCTCCACAGTTTGCAGAGAGGCATACATATATAGAGAACTATCTCTCTGCTACAAGGAAAGCAGTCACGGTACCAGAATGACAATACACGGCAACTAATGGTAGGCATTAGACTGAGTATACAAAAAGAAGAGTTGGGTTGTACCAAACGGGAGAGTGCTTGTCCCATTTAAGGGAAGCAGCTGCTACTAGCCAAGCAGATCCTTCCTTGTGAGGAGGCCCAGCCACCAGATCTTCTGATTGTTACAGGAAGCCAGATAGCTAGAGCCTTAAGGGAGCCATCCTGGTTTTGAGTGTTAACAACTAACGTACAATAACATGTGTGCCCCCAAGAAACCACCTAGAGACTTTATTCAGCCAACAACTACCGTTAGTAGTCTCTGCTCTAGACTTGGACTATTTTAAGAAAAACACCTGTTGACTATATTTTCCTACCTTCCACACAATGACTAAGAGCATTCTTTTAATCCAAGTAGGTCCTTATTAAATACTAGTTGGCCAACTTCCCTGATTGATAGCCTAGGGGAAGCTAGAAACTTTAAGAATGCAAAGTACTATTATTTATACTGTGACTATGACACTAAATCCCCTTGTACCCAGAAGCAGTTCTATCTGGAGAGCTTACTTTCATGCATTCAGGGAGGTATTCCACCATTTCCAAGACAGGGCATCCATTGCTTGGAGAATAATGACTAAAGACCTCAAGGCATTCTTCCCACCTGTAAAAAAATGACAATGGTGATGATAGTAAAACAGACACAAGTCTTGATCTTTCTGTTCTACACAACAAAGCTCTAAATCGAAATTCGAGATTATATCTTTAGAAGAAACCCACATTTGTTCCAATGGAACCAACATGTGAATCAGTATCAATCCATTAATAGGGTCCTTGTCCATAATGGAAATTAGGAATATGGGCAAATTCCAAGATGGCAGTTATTAATCACTGTTCCCTTTCTCTAAATGCCTTCTAAAAAAAGGTAGACTTTTACCTTCTTTTCAACCTAAAATCATGAAATAGTATGAGCTGGTCATGTTGGGTAGATGTGAAATCTATCATATTCACGTATATACGATAGCAACATAGTACTGGACACATGATATTTAACATTTAGCCCACGTATACATCATGTGTTGCATTAAACTAGAAAATAATTTGTCAAACACATTAATAAGCATGGATTCTTCCAGGAGACCACACAGCCTGCTTTCTTCATCACCTTCCAGTTGAACAGAATAAGAAGATACTTACAATACCAAGGGGGAAATAAATCCCCAACAGGAAGCAAAGAAAAGACATTTACCTCCCAAAATCCTATTTATTTCATAGGAGACTACTTCTAAAAAGTACCCTAATGTCCTGTTAACCCTATCAGTAAAATCCATCTATAATATCTGCATAATCAGAAAACTTCCAGTTGCACACTTGCACTGACTAGTGTTTCAAATAAATGACCAACAGGGGGGATCTTGAGATTGCTCATACTCTAAAACACAGGCTCAATCTCTCCAGAATATGACATGGTTCACATCTGTGTCCATGACTAGATGACACTGGGCCCTTGAGCATATCTGTGACTCTACAGAAAGTTTATGTACGAAAAGTAGCACAAACTACCGTACAAATTCTCCATTAAAACTCCTTTGAGTATGGTTTAAAAAGTCACAACCACAAAAGATCAGGTGTTAAGAGAAATTCCAATAGATGGCTCTAGTAACAGCATGGATATACCCTGGAAATTATTTTTACCAATATCCAGTTTTGACATTTCTATTGGCAAGAGAGTGTTGGACAGATTCAGGTGGAGTAGGGCAGAGTGTGCTAGACAATGACTAAGCTACACATGCGTCTTACATAGGTGTTATGAAGGTGATCTATCCTTCCATGATTTAGAGATAGAAATTGAAAACCAGAGAGGTTAAGTAACATGTCTGTTGCTACCCAAAGAGTTCATTAAAAATTTTATGTAAACAACTGATGTTGAAGAAATGTTGATTAACTGCTGAAGCTGTATCCCCTCAAGTTGTAAGTCATCCCTCATGTCAGAGCACACTACATGACGGTGGGACAGGAAGACTGTAGGCATACCTTTTATTCTTGATGGTCGTAAGAACCACCTCCTTCCTCTTATTGTGAATTGCAACATGCAAAAAGGAAGCCTGTTGCTTGTTCAGGACAATGGCCGCATCGTAGCTCAGAAGGAGTGCAACAGCTTTGGCATGGCCTTCCCTTGCAGCAAAGTGTAGCGCGGTGTTCTTTTAGAAAAAATAGAATACAAAAAAATCCAGTAACAATGTCTGGTCATCCTTTGGCTATTTTACTGCTTTCATTGTTGAACTGCTTAAAATAAGTTAACAAACTTAACTATTTAATACCTAAATACATAAAATTTAAAACCAGTGTTCAGAATCAGGCTTCACATAATGAATTTATAGTTCAAACATTGTGTATGTGTACGCATGCACGTGTGTGTAGGAGAAGGGTGTTGTGTGTGTATATGGAATTCCAAGCAGTTCATTTTTTTAAAAGATTTTATTTATTTATTCATGAGAGACACACAGAGAGAGAGAGAGAGAGAGAGAGAGAGAGAGAGAGAGAGAGAGAGACTGGCAGAGACACAGGCAGAGGGAGAAGCAGGCTCCAAAAGGGAATCCCCAACGTGGGACTCGATCCCGGGTCTCCAGGATCACGCCCTGGGCAGAATGCGGTGCTATATCGCTGAGCCACCCGGGCTGCCCTCAAGCGGTTCATTTTATTTTGTTTTTACACTGATAATTCGACAAGAATGAATGACAAACTTCCAGGGGAAGGATATTGGGGTGAATGCAGAATAATTCTAAGAGATTTATTGTCTTAGACCAATGATTTCCAGATTTGGGGTTTTCACAGGCTTACAAAAAAAAAAAAAATCAGATTGCTAGAAGGTTGCCAGTCTTTAATTTTGGGATATAGAGACATTTTAAAAAGCAGTAACAACCCTCTATCATTTCATTAAAGAATGTGCATTTATCTTAATACATTCCATAAAAATGAGGGAGAACATCATAGCAAAATACAGTACTTCAAATCCAATACAATTAGTTTTATGAAAACTTATCCCTAACCCTTTCATTTTTGTCAGTTCACCAGGCAGTACTGAAAATGTTTTCATCAATCTACATGGGCCTATGGAGTCTCTGTGAGACTTAAGATGTGTCCTCAATATGCATCTACCCTATTGGCATTCTCCTCATTCTTTCCCCCTGCAGAGTAAGAACCCAGAAAAGAGTATTAATGCAGGCAAGGAAGGAAAGAGAGTGGCTAGGAAGGAGGCTTTCTTGCAATTTTGGACATTTCTATGCCAAGACACTGGGTAGGTATGAGGAACACGGTACATACCCCTTCTTCATCTAGCAGATCTGTGCACTTCAAGTTAGTGTCAAGAATGACCTTCATGGTCTGAGTGTACCCGCCTAAGGAAGCATGGTGCAAAGCAGTCCAGCCATTGTGGTCACTGTTAGAGAGTTAAGAAAAGACTGTGCATTCACTTCACACAGATAAATCATGGGAAGGGATGCTATTCATCTGAAAGGTGAGTCAGATGACTACAAAAAACAAACATATCTGAGTTCTAGCAACTTAATATCACATATTTCTTATAAATAAGCTCATTTCAAGCCCAACGGTCTTAAATAACCTTTCTGTAATGTGATTCACATGTATATTTTAATTTAGCAGATTAACATATAAAAGTATATAAACATTTTCAAACATCTAGGGACGAATACAACTACAGTTAGCATGTCTGTGTCATATGTATTTTTTTCAAGGCTGTAATGTACTTATCCACATTATTTTAAATCTTGTTTTATTCTTCCATTAAATATTGTATCAAAAACTTTCCATGATGGGGGGTGCCCGGCTGGCTCAGTCAGTAGAGTACATGACTCTTGATCTTGGGATTGTAAATTTGAGCCCCACAGTGAGTGTAGACGCTACTCAAAAATAAAATCTTAAAAAAAAATGTCCATGATGGTAGTATTAGTCTTCATGTCCACCATTATTGCTGATGATAATAATTGATAATAATAATATTATCTTACAACACTTGGTCTTAAGATGCTTAGCTTAATGCTACTTATTTTTCTAATTGTTCAGGTCTGAAGATATCATTCCTCCTGTGCTCTCAAAGATGCTTTCTTAATCCCTTTGGAAAATGTTTGTCCTTTCTCACAGAAATTCAAGATATAAATACAATGAAGGCTTGTCATTTTTCCAAATTAGAGATAGAAAAAAAAAAGCTGGAGATCCTGGTACAATTTCAGTGCCAGTGAGCAACTATTTTAGGGTATAAAGGCCACCTTGTCATTTCAGTTATCATGATGTAATTAATCAACAAGTCTCTGGCCTGGATCCATTTGGGGTCCCCTTTACATGTGGCTCCCTGGTGTTTCCTTGGTGGCAGGAAGCAAATGATCAAAACATTCCTTTTGCAGCTGCAATTCTACTTTGCATGATTGGTGCTCTGATAAAGAAATGTGCTCCTGAACATCAGCCTAATGAGCTCTTTGCTTCAAAATTAGAAGATAGCTCACCTAATCTCTCTAACATTTTTCTTTTTACAAAGAGGTAACTTAATTATGCTACCTTTTTAAAATGCTTAATTATTTTAATTTGTCTTTGCTCCTTGTGTTAGACTTCTTTGAGTATAGCGAAATTTAGGAATTCTTCATGTTTGGTGTTGTAGCATAAAGGGAACTTTTCATGTCCATCATCGTCAGACTGAATGAAAGGTCTTTGAATTTGTATGGAGTGTTTGTGTACATGCATCTGCATAAAATGATGGTAGCGTGATGAAGCAAAATATGAAGAACTATATTTCAAAGGTTGTGAGAACTACTTTGCACAAAGCCACTTACTCTGTGATTTCGAATGAAGTCTTCGCCTTTATAAATCGTGACATCTTTATCTGTCAATTAGAAATATACTGACATCCCTTTAAATATTTGAGAAGTCATATATGCTTTGAGGATTAAATAAGGTGGATAAAAAGTACTTAGTGAGATAGAAAGTTAGCTATCATAATTAAAAATACAACAGAAAAACAGCCAGAAAATGGCTGATTAAAAATATGTAAATATTCTGATCACATATTCTTACCTGAGAAATAATGCACCTTTTTTCAGAAGAAGTTGAACTACTTTATCATGTCCATTTTTTGCAGCCAGGTGGAGCGGTGTCATTCCATGAAGGTCACCTTCATTCAAAAGCCTCGTATCACTCATGTCTTGTAAAAGCCTCTGACAGGTGTTGATTCGCCCATAACTTGTAAAAATTAGGTTTCATGATTTCAAAGCAAATATTAAACAGAAAGAAGACATGCTTGTAAGTTGCATAAACTGACTCTTACCTGGCTGCAAAATGTAAGGGTGATTTCTTATCTTTGCTTTTAGAACGAAGGGACACATTAAAGTCAAGTAGGTTATTTACAGAGACAGGAATCCCATGTCTACATGCATAATGTAGAGGAGTACACCCGTCATCATCTTCATCCATTACCAGATTTTTAATATGTTGCATCTAGGGAAAAAAATCAATATTCTAAATGTAGTTCAATTCTCATGTGAATATAGTATTTTTCAAACTATTCTGTAGGACAGTATTTCCCAATAAGGGTCAATATGTATACCTTGAGGGCAAAAATATAAATAAAGGTACTAGAGTGAAATAAACATGGATGATGGTATATGCTCTGTCTCCCTAAAATGTGCATTACTGTATTAAGGGCTCTGAGAGATCCTAAGAATAAGAAATGTACTTATTATGTTCAACTGAGCATTTTCTAAACATATTTTGCTACAGGCCACCCCCTTCAGCCCTCCTTTTACATTTTTCCCCAAAATAACACTTAAGAGCTTAATGCTAATGTGTTCTGTTAGGCAAAAGGAATGAGATGTTCAAATTATATTTACTTTATTTTTATATGAATATAAAAGCAAAGTGAATAGCAAATGAGCATTTAATTTTTATTTTTGTTTAAAATATTCTAATAAAAGTATTTTTATTCTTTATTAAAGACTGACAATACTAATATCTATTTATTACAAAAATATGATAAACCTCAGAGTCACTCAGTAAGTATGAGCTGGTGAATATACAAATATGGAGATAACATTTCAACCTGTCAAGTCAAATATGTTGAATAATTTTTCTTAATTGATGATAAAATATTGCTAATTCACTCATGCACCTAGCTCTTCTACTGATATGCAATTTGTAATGGTTAAAAAAGTGATGGAAAGCTGACTCATTATAGATGGGGCTATATGGGAACCCTCTGTAATTTGGAAAATTCAATCCCAATGAAATGTATTACCTTATCATAACATATCATAACATATCATAATCATATCATCAC
The DNA here is from genome assembly GCF_011100685.1 of Canis lupus familiaris. Classification (NCBI taxonomy): domain Eukaryota; kingdom Metazoa; phylum Chordata; class Mammalia; order Carnivora; family Canidae; genus Canis; species Canis lupus. The sequence continues at coordinate 21,459,695 of NC_049250.1, forward strand.
TACTGTGTTGTAAATATTCAAATAATGCATCTTTATTTTAAACCAATTTTTAAATTTCAGAATTAGCCATCATAATAATAAAAATCATATTAAGCAAAATCAGTGTACTCTCTGTGGAACCCAACTCAGTTTGTCGAAATCCACATATACATATATTACCTGCATAAACTCAGGTCGCAGATTTTTTAATCCATAAGGTTGCTGTACAGTCAAATGCAAAAAGTTACGTCCAAGATTATCTTTTATGTCTACACGAGCACCTAAAAAATACAATATAAAAATAACTTCTACTTATTTATTTATTGCATGATCTATAGTGGATTTTCAATTTAAGAAAATAAATTTTTTACTTAAAATTTTGTCAACCATGAACTTACAGGAAACTTTATTTAGACAAGAAAATTTTCAGGATGATTGGAAGGTTTTCTAGGTAATTTGACAAGAAAATTATTTAAAATGGGTTTATCTTACAGTGTGTATATGTGTGTAGGGGAAGTAGAGAATATATTGTTACATTAATATATGAGATTGTACCTTTTAAAGCATAAAATATAAAGATGGAGAGATTAGATATCAAGAAAAAAGAAGGGACAGTAGCTCTCTTCTTTGTAATCTTCACATCGGGTTAGTGCCCACAATGGGGATAGTTATAGTTCCTACATCAGAGAATTAATCATTGAGAGAATATAGATAAAATGTTCAGCGTCTTGCCTGCAATATAATACTTGCTTTATAAATGTTGTCTATTATTGCTCTGAAATTATTTTTTTAAGTATCACACCCTTACTGGACTGAAAAATTTTCTAGACAGGGAAAGTATTCTATTTATCTTTGTATTCACAGCACCTGGCCCAAAGCCTGGTGCACAATAAATGGTCAATAAATGTTAAATATCAAATTGAGTCATAGTTCTAAAAGCTTGGCTTGGCCCCTTACAGTACCTTTAGAGAGTAGCAAATTTACAATATTCCAAGATGCAGAAGCAGTTGCTAATATAAGTGGAGAACGTCCTTCCGAATCAGTGCTATTAATATCTGCTCCCTAAAATAAAACACATTATTCAATGAGGAGCTTATGAACAAATAAGCTTACATTGTAATCTGCAAATAATGTTAAGTTTTTAGAATAGGGTATCCATAATATGGCTAGCACTCAAGCATATGACTAACTATAGAACTTGGAATACTTGGAATTTCCCTGTAATTCATATATTGTAACATTGGAGATCAAGGCATTCTTTTACATTTCCAACAACAAAAATTATCATCACGTGTCAACTTTTTGATTGACATCTGGCAATAGATCAATGTTACTACCTAAATCATAAAAATAAAATCCTCTGACCTATAGCAATAGGTTAGTTCTCAGTGTGAGGAAACACTTTTAAATAGCTATGATAAAAGAAAATCTTCCAAATTTATTGCATATGCGATTTTTAAAACATTCACAAGTTGTTCACTTTTTATATATATATATATTTTTTTATTGGAGTTCAATTTGCCAACATATAGCATAACACCCAGTGCTCAACCTGTTGTTCACTTTTTAAAAATCTGCTTCATCTGAAATAGATGAACTGCACTAATTCAGATCCTAAAATTATAGCCAAATATTTAAGAAAATCTATATTTAAAAATCATGTATATCTTAAATGACTAAGTCAGTATATATCATGATGTGTTATGGTTATAATATTTTACATGACCAGAAACAAAGGCTTTAAAAAGTTCATGGAAAGAATTTTTTGGGGGGGATAGAGTAATAAAAATAACTTAAACTCCAACTATGGATATTTCCCTGTTCTCTGGGGACCCAGTGAATACAGACAAGGATAGCACTAGCATCCCCTCTGAGAGTCTTGCTGGTTAGTAAGGTTCTGCTACAGTTCTCTTGCCAGGTGAAGACAGGCTGCATTTGTCGGAAACCATGCATGACAAAACTATGGCATATAATGAATCCTTCCAGCATTCCTCTATGTAAATATCCAGTTTCAATAGTTGCTATTAACAACCCACGATAAACACTACAAATGGAATTACATTCATTGCTGATACAGTGGGGCTTAAATAAATACATCATATATTCATCTGTGTAAATGACTTGTTAAAATTTAACTCAAAAGCCAACTGAGTACACTTCTTAAAATGAAAAAGATCATGTGCTTTCACTTGTCACAGACTTTTGGACAATACTTTTAATATCTCAGTTTTTCATTGTTTGAAAGGTGGTATGGAGGCAGCTGGGTAGAAGTTTACAGTGAATGGTGGAGGCTACACATGCTACCTGTCCCGCTTCCACCTCAAAGCTTCTCATGCATTGAAGAGTCAGCAGAGTTGCGAAGCCTAACCCTCTTTTAGGATTGGTTCACAGAACTGCCCTTGCCATGAATGCACCAACTCCCAACACTAAAAACATGGATCCAGGTATCAAAAGTATATGTCAGTACTTCTGACCAACTTCATGACAATGACGTTTGGCCAGTATGTATTCATATACAATATAGTCTATTTGTAAATGTGTCAGTCATCTTTTTGTAAACATTTTTTGCTGAGAAGCATCAAATTAAAATTTGGCTTTTGAGAAGCTGTATTATGTAATTATATGATTTTTCAACTGTAAATAGTAATAAAATAAAAAACTGTCCATGGAATAGTTACCACAGAAATTAAGTAGTCTGCTAGTTCATGGTGATCAAATAGTGAGGCTCTGTAAAAAGAAAGTGACATGCATGTTAAGGTACTGCTGATATAAATATACAAAATAAAGCTACTATACTGCGCTCAAAAAAGTCAATTTAAATAACTGTTTAACAACATGATAAAATGCTAGGCAATCAAATAACCTTTCAAAATTTATAATTGATTGTGATGAGGATAATATTTTCAAAGTAACAGTAATAGAAGAAGTTCAAATACATCACAAGATTTTCCTCATCTTTTGGTAAAATGATTTTCTCCTTATAAAATCATCATAAAGATGTGAAGTGAGTAATAACATCTGTCCAAAGAGCTTAAAACAAAAGACAAAAAAACTGGTTGTTATCACTGTGACATGGGGAATAAAAGTAGTTGCAAGCAAGGTGCACCTAAAATTCATCTGCAGTGTTCAAAATACCCTCTCTTTGCCAAAAGTTCACTAGGCAGCATTAGGTTTCCTAAGGTTTGATGAAGCCAAAAACAAATTATGGGTAGAAATGAAGTCCTTTGGTATTTTCTCACAGCCAGTCCATAAGGATAGTAATAAAGCAAGTAACAACTTTCAATCCATATTAAAGCACTTCCGTAAACAAAAGTTAACACAAATGATTGAAAACTTTGTTTCCTACTGCAAATCTTCTTTCTTTGTTCCTATTTAAGATTATCTCAGCTATTCTTAGCCTTTGGTATATAAATTTCAGAATCAGCCTGTCAATTTTCACCCCAAATTCGCAAGAGTTTGCATTACGTTTAAATTCTATTAAATATGTTTAGCAATTGTAGGAAATGAAATAATAACATCAGGGCCCCATTTGACTTGTTCTATCTCCTCACTCTAGAGCTTTGCTACTCAGTGTGGTGCACCAGCAGCACTGGACTACCTGAGAGTTCATTAAATATGCAAATTATCAGTAAATCTCAACACTGAGTCTCACAGAGGTTAATGACCTGCCAAATGTGACACAGCCAGTCAAGGCTGATACCCCATTCCCCTTACTCCAAAGCTTACTGTTTCAGCCAGAACAATGTACTGGGATCTTTGCATTATGGTAACAAAAATAATTCTAGCCCAAAGAGCAAACTTCCCTTTGAAGCTCAAGGTAAACTCCAAATGTCACTAGTTATTAGACATTCCAGGTTTGTAGGTCAGTATTAGGTTAATCAGAATTGGACTAAACTGGTCCAAAAAATCTACAGCCAATTCAAGTTGAGTATGTCCAATTAGAGTAGTCAGCAGGCTGAGGACACTTATAGGTCAGATGAATAGATCTATTTTTCTAAAATAATTCCTTCTTATACATATTTATATATTAAAGCTGTGATCTAAATGGATGCATTTTAACTATATCCAGATCACCGGGTTCCTGAATTGGCTAAAACCTGGAAATAGTTTACAGAGTTGTAAAAAGTTCCTGAGACCATCCCAAAGAAGCTGATGTAATCTGGGTTATGAACTGGCATTGGGGTTTTTATAAGCTCCCCCCATGGTTCTAATATGCAGGTGTTTGAGAATCTCCAGTCTGGAGGTCCATTGTTTTTGTTCTGATTTAATAGCCATTTTCATATCACCAATCTTTCGTTCACAAATGCCAATTTGTGAGTGAGAGAGGGGGAGACACAGAGAGGGAAGGGGCATGGGGTGGGAAAAGTGGAACATCCAGATGTTTCTACTCCATTATCTCTACTAAAAATGAGGAGAAGACACGCATAAGGAATTGAAACAAATCAGAAAAGGCTTAGAAACACATATATGTTAACCTCCTGAGCATATAGGAAATTAATCTTGACCCTATATCCACTGGCATAAGAAATGATCCAGAACATGCCACTGGAGATTTTATTCTAAGAAAATCTATTTAACACTCTAATTTCAGAGGAATATAGAGATTCTAGTTGAAACATAGGATCTTTATCTCTGTTCTTTTCTTTTGAACTATAGAATCTCTGCTCCTATAAGTGCTAACTTTTCCTTGCAGGGTATAATTTAACACATGGAACTAAAAATGTGTATACACAATGATAGGTAGGAAACTTGCCTGTGAAGGAGTGTCTCCTGATTTCCATCCACTGCATTGACAATATCACTGCTACCGGAATAGGAGGATATCATCAATTTAACAATTTCAGTGGCTCCCTGGGTGGCAGCAAAATGAAGGGGTGTACACTTCCCATTCTGTAAAGAGTTTTAATATCAGAATCAATATTTAAGTCCAAATTTAGCTATAATCTAAATTCAGCTGTGAGTTTTTTTCTTCCAAAGTCAACAAAATCAAGCATTAATATAAGAATCAGAGCTAGCAATTTTGCTTCCTTGCAATCTGATAGCTCTTGACAGCTCTGACAGTACCTCTACTATCAATATCAGTATCGTTACCTGTACTGTATTGGTGTTTGCAATTGTTCCAGATAGCTCTCAAAATTCTTTGGCTAGGTTGAAATCTAGGTAGGATATTCTCTTATTCTGCTTCTACATGAACAGCAAAAAATAATACCTCCTTCAATCTAAATTAACTGTAAAAGAGCTATAAAGCATTTTGGAAACTAATTTATAACAACCCTAAATAAAAGCAGCATGTACAACATGAACAATTACTTCCATCAGTTCCAAGTGTGCACCATTGTCCAAGCACATTTTAATCATTTCCAAGTCACCACTTTGAACAGCCATATGAAGAGGGCTAGATTTCCCATTATTCACAAAGTTAATGTGAGACTGTCTGCTATATCCATGTTCTTCACCTTTAGAGGAAAATAGAATTCGAGAGGACAAACATTATAAATAAATAAAAGGAATTTTTTAAAAAGAAAGGATATTTAGACTCATATAAAACCCTGTGTATAAACTCTATTAAATATTTTTCAAATTAATATAAGCATCTACCAGAATTGGCTTCTTTGTAGAATATAATGTATGAAGGCCCCTACTCACCAAACTTCAATATTATTTCCATGCATTTTTTGGCACCTGAGAATGCAGCCTGGTGAATAGGGAAACATCCCCATTTATTTGATTTACACGGTTTAGCTCCTTTATTTAACTGGAGGAAAAGAAAGTACCAAAAAAAAAAAAAAGTCAACTGACACAAGTTAAACCCCAAATCACAAGGATAAATAAAGAATTAAATACCTCTCCCAGGCCATTTCATGATTCTGTACCTAGGAAACACTACATAGAAAAGCTGCATAGTATATGAAATCTAGGCAAGAAGGTAATTTTGAAAGTAGGCTAGGATTATGAACTAGAGCCACTTTATATTTTCCAAAGATAAAGTAACAATGTAGACATAAAAATATCAATCTTGTTGACTTCAACTAAAGTCAACACATTTTTCAATAGAATTAATGAAATGTTTTAAAAACATTATCATGACTTCTCCTATAAGTACGCTCAAATTCCTTATATAAAGGATATTTCCCAGATTCTTTTCTTCTCATTTATGTAAAATTAATAAATGGTAAAACCAGCACTCTTGTTAACTATGAAAACCAGGTATTTCTGTTAATGGAAATCCTCTACTATTCAGAAGAACTGAATCTAAAGACCCTGATCTCTGAGTTTATATTTTCAACTATCACTTTTTACACATCACTGAACTTCAGTTTTAAGTGCCTTTTATTTTCACAAAAGGAAAGCATTTGAAAAAGCAGAAAGCTGTGAAGAAGCAAATACTACCTATAATCTCACCTTGCAGGGACAGTGTTGGTTTACATTTTAGGAGACAATATTTCTGTCTTATTTCTTTGCAAAAGTAATTATGTATATACTGTGTGATCATCATTATTCAAAAAGTTTTTACTTAATGACAGTCTTTAAAAAGATGATTTTATTAAGTACATACTCTACTTTTGGACACATAAAACTTTATACAATAAAACCCTATTACTGAACTTCTATTTTTTTTTCAGTTTTCTCCTTCTAATAGATGTACAACTAGCATTAATATCAGTAATAGCTTTAATTATCTTCTTGGAATGTATTCCAAAAATTGGGAATGGTGAATCAAAAAGTATTCACACCCACAGTGAATGAATTTCTTTGGTTTGTCAAAATTTCTCTAACCTTGAATATCGGCAAGGTGTCCCTGGCCAATTTTCTGTAGAACACTGCCTTTTCTTCACAGATTTATAATAATACCTTAAGTTTTTATCCATTTAAAGATAAATAATTGGATATAATCATATACTTGGTCTATGATCTGTTACCCTCTGTAGCATATCAGGTCAATTGATATGCTATACTGTGATACTGAACTATCTGTACATTCCCTAGATAAGGCCAATGTGGCACTGTGTGTTACTCTTTCAATGATTTCAATCAATTTTGATAGTATTTTTAAGATTTTACATCTATGTTTATTTATATGTAAAACTGGTATAACAATTTTTCTTTTGAGGAAAACTGTCAAATTTTGGAATTATTTCATTTTCTCCTTAAAATTAATCTGCATATTTTCACTCTTTTCCTGTGCTATAAAAGTTACCTAAAATGGAAACTTTCTCCTTGAAAGTTTGAAAGAACTTGTAAAATCTATAAAAGCTTGTAAAGGGATCACTGGGTGGCGCAGCGGTTTGGCGCCTGCCTTTGGCCCAGGGCACGATCCTGGAGATCCGGGATCGAATCCCACGTTGGGCTTCTGGTGCATGGAGCCTGCTTCTCCCTCTGCCTATGTCTCTGCCTCTCTCTCTCTCTCTGTGACTATCATAAATAAATAAATAAATAAATAAATAAATAAATAAATAAATAAATAAATAAATAAATAAATAAATAAATAAATATTTAAAAAAAAAAAAACTTGTAAAACTAGCTGGCTCCAGAACATAATAATGCATTTCTTAATAATTTTTATGGCTCTCTAAAAGTCTTTTTAATTTCCAAATTTCAATTATTTTCAGCTATTTATTCATTTAAAAAAGATTTTCCATTTTTTTTAATAGGATTATGCACACTGATCTTTTGTTACCTTAAAATCCCCCATCATATCCAAAGTCCTCTGTGATTTGCACTTTATCTTTTTGTTTTATTTAGACTTGCCTCATACCAGATTGATTTTATCATCTTTTTCAAAGAAACAACTTATCAAATAATTCCAAAAATCACTTTGTTTTCAACTTTACGATTCCTTTATTAGAGTTTTCTTTTGTTTCTTTATTAGAATTTGTCTTTAATTTAAGGCTCTTTTTCTAAATTCTTGGCTTGAGTGTTAATTAATTTATATTTATCCTCTTTTTGGTCCAATCATGACAGTTTATAGGAATATGTATTTTTTTCTCCAAAACACCTAATTAACATGTTAGAACATATTTGTAAATTTATTTATTTATTTTTAAGATTCTATTTATTCACGAGAGACCAGAGAGAGAGAGACAGAGAGGCAGAGACACAGGCAGAGGGAAAAGCAGGCTCCATGCAGGGACTGCATGACGTGGGACTTGATCCGGGGTCTCCAGGATCACACCCTGGGCCGAAGGCAGGCGCTAAACCACTGAGCCACCTGAGTTGCCCTGTAAAGTTAAATATTCAGGAAGATGTTCTAAAATTATTTTATTTCATTTTCCTACTCTCTGGGATAATCGAGAAGAAAAAAAAAAAATCAAGTGGCAAAAATATATACCCTGGCCTGAATAACATACAAGTGATTAAGGGATAGTTGAAAGAAAGCTATTTTCTGGAATTCTAGTACCACAGAGGGATACTATGTAGGGTGGGAGTCAGTCATTTTAGATGGGCATCTCCAGGGTTTCAGTGGACCACCCCAGGAAATCTCACCAGAGAGAGGGCTGGCTCTACTTTTAGGGCTGCAGCCAAGGACCTTGGTCATTATGTTACACAGGGCTCCCTTTCTGAGAATCCATGGCAGCAACTTCCTGGGAACATGAATGGCTGTTTCTCTTCACTTTTATATCATGAGCCCAACAGTAAGTTTACAGCTGATTATGTATGTCTCTTAGACTATTCAGAAGCTCAAAGTCAAAAGTATGGTCCACTTTTACTAACAAATCTTGGTTTGTATTTTGTAGTCTAGCCTGACCACCAGGTTCATCTTCATTTTTGCTGTCTATACTTTCTTTTCACTTGGATCTCTTCACATTTTCTTTAATGTTTTCCTATTAGTGTTCTATAAGCAGCCTCAGATCAATTTAGGATTTATTTATTTTTATTTATTTATTTTATTTATTTATGATAGTCACACACACAGAGAGAGAGAGAGGCAGAGACACAGGCAGAGGGAGAAGCAGGCTCCATGCACCAGGAGCCCGACGTGGGATTCGATCCCGGGTCTCCAGGATCGTGCCCTGGGCCAAAGGCAGGCGCTAAACCGCTGCGCCACCCAGGGATCCCTCAATTTAGGATTTAAAGAGTGTGTACAAATACAGAAGCGACACAGAACTATTTTTTCTGGCATTTTCTGTATTTTATATTTTGCTAAGAAGAGAAACTGAGAGTTATTATAAATAACAATGATTCATGTTATTCTAATGAAAGGAAAGAAAATGGGGGGGTGGTAAAAATACAAACCAAGATTTGCAGTGCTTCACTGTTATCTTTCAAGCATGCGATTATCACAGCTGTGTTTCCATTTTCTCCTTCCAAATTAATATCTGTACTGTTGTGCTCAGTCAAGACCTACGCAAAAGAGGGGAATAATGGTCAAACAGTTAGCTTTCAAGTTTCCAAACAGAATATTTGTGTTCCATTTGATTATAAGCTCCTGAATGCTAGGGACCATGTCCTTATTCATCTTTTTTCATCCCTCTCCCACAGAATCTGGCACAAACCTTGTACATAGTTGGTACTACATTAATTTCCCAAAAAGATGAAATACTGTTGATTTCAGGGCACCTGGGTGGCTCAGTTGGTTAAACTACTGACTCTTGATTTGGGGTCAAGTCATGACCTCAAGGTCATGAGATCAAGCCATGTATCAGGCTCTGTGGTGGGCATGGAGCTTAATATTCTCTCTCCCCACCCCTCACATGCATACACGTGATCTTGCTCTCTCTCTCTCCAAAGACTGGAGAAGGAGGGAGGGAGGGAGGGAGGGAGGGAGGGAGGGAGGGAGGGAGGGAGGGAGGGAGGGAGGAAGGAAGGAAGGAAGGAAGGAAGGAAGGAAGGAAGGAAGGAAGGGAGGAAGGAAATTTCTATATCACATCAATTAAGGCAATATGGAGTTGTGAAACTGGAAGTAGAGTAACACATGTGGATACAAGTAAACAGCTCACTTAATTCTCACTTGTATTAAATGAACTATGTTAACTAAAAGCTTCAAGAAAATAAACTTGTGGAGCCATTTGGAATGTGAGTGTGGAGAAAGAAGAGAGGGGAAGAAGGGAGAGACAGAGAAGGAAGTGATAGGAGAGAGGGAAGGAGAGAGGGGGAAGGGAAATAGAGAGGGGAAGGGAAGGGCTACTTTCTCTCCTCCAGTCTTTTTCCTGTACTTTTATTCTAAGTATTCTGGGAAATGTCAATTAAAAACTCTATTTTCATCAGAGAAAAGAGAGTTCATGTAACACTGGTATGACTTAATTAATTCAAACTTAGTCTGGAACAGAAACCTTTTCTATGATGTAATAACATTTCTGATAAAATGGTTAAGCAATTTTTCTGATGGAATTTATCTGATGATCTGTTACCCTCTGTAGAGAGCAAAATGGAGTCTCTCATGTCAAGCAGGGGCCTGTGTCAAGCAACGATGCCAGCAGTTAAGGTACTGCAGCTAGAAGATCTTGCTGGGACCAGCATCAGCTGACACCCCAGAACTGATAGCAAGGAGAACCAGAGGAGGTCTGCAGAAGCCCAAGACTGATTAAATCCCTTTAAAAAGAGGAGGAGTTTTATAGCAAACTGTCAGACTCTTCAAACATGACTGCTCTATGTTTGACTACTTAAGACAGCCAGCTGCCGTTGGAGGCCCTACCCAGTAGATCTCCAAACAGAATTGAGGTCCTTCACTGCTTGAACATAGGAGCAGTAAGTGGTAAGAGCTGACCCAAACTGGACTGAGGCCACATCTCAACTGTGAACCCACAAAGTGACTTCACTGTTGGTTCGTTAACTTCCTACACCCTCTGTTATTTTGTTTGTTGTGCAGCTTGTCTTATGTTCTGCTGTGTGCTGTGTAAGAAGCCAAGGTTAATCACATGGTGAAATGTCACTGAGTTTGAAATCCCAAACCTGCTTTGTAATTGTGATGAAGTCTGCTTTATGATTAAATAAGGTGGACATTGTGGAAAGACACAACTCATTTGTGAACCTTCATGGTGTACTCAAGAACCCTCTCACACCTGGTTGACTTCCAGCTGATCATGGCTAAGAATCTATATATAAATCTTTAACCAGTCTTCATTTTATATTAAATCTAATGATAGGGGATCCCTGGGTGGCACAGCAGTTTGGCGCCTGCCTTTGGCCCAGGGCATGATCCCGGAGACCCCGGGATCGAATCCCACATCGGGCTCCCGGTGCATGGAGCCTGCTTCTCCCTCTGCCTGTCTCTCTCTCTCTCTCTCTCTCTCTGTGACTATCATAAATAAATAAAAAATTTAAAAAAAATAAATCTAATGATAATTATCTCATATAAATGTCTCTCCCAAGACAGAACGTTTGATTTGGACTACTAGAGGTCTTTTTCTTATAGCAAGATTATGATAAAACTATAATATGTGCTTACAACTAAATTCCTCAAAAATAATTTATTAAACTGTTTCCTAAAAACTTTGACTTAAAAAAAAAAAGGTGCACAGAGCCCTTTGTTAATAGAATATGCCCTGATATGTCCGCAAATGAATTAGGCTTACTAATTACCTTTGCTCATGAAACAAAGTTAAACGCAGATTTTAGTATGTAAGAATACATAGGAAATTATTGATAGATGAAAGAAAATGAGAGCACAGGTTCATTCTGAACTTTAGGCACTTACATATTCTGTTCTCAACAAACTCTAGATTCCCATGTAAAATAACCTACTGAGTCTGTAAGAGATTTTTTTCTGTTTGCCCTCTTAGAATCATAGATCATAGTTTTTTTCTTTTTTTTTTCCTGAGCAGCCCGGAGCAGCCGCTGATCACGCTTTGTTCACATGTCTTGCCCCCTCCTCCCCTGCACCCCCTCCCCCACCCTTCGCGGTCCAGCCAATCCGGGCCCGCGCCACCAGGCAGGCTGGCCAATGGCAGGGGCAGGGATGCAGGGACCTAGATCATAGATTTATAGCACTTATTAGCATGGTATTGCTTACTACCATAAGCACAATTTTTCATAAAGCTGGATAAGATTACATGTGGCAGACATCCCAGAGAGAGCAACTAAACTGTGCCCATTTCAGATTTACTCATGACCAGGCAAGTCTGGAAGTTTGCAGGTGTGGCCTCCAGAGGTCCCTTTGATAAAAATCCAGGAAACTTCATTGGGCGAGGGGGCAGGGGTGGGGGTGGGAGGGTGGGGGGCGGTTAAACCACTGAATACATAGGCATTAAGTCCTAAGCACTAAAGGCTTACAGGCTATGAGAAACAAGGCCACCCACTAATCCCTAGGCCAACTTCTCCCAGGGAACACTGCACACTACTGGTGTCTGCCCAAGAAATTGAGATGATGGGCAAGTAAAAATTTTTTTACTTTATAAGCATATGGTAGAAGGTTTGGGGGGAAAGGCTGGCCAAGTAAACAATGGAGAAACATTCTACATTCAGCAAAGGCCAGTGGGGTACAGGCCAATGGACATAACTGGGAGAGGCACCCCCACAGGATTTGCTTGCAAGCACAGAGAGAAACACTCCAAAATTCTCTCCTCCTTCCATTCTCTTCATCTCCAGTGAAGTAGAGGGGTTTGAAAATAGTTTTAGATGAAGTTATGGTGAGAAAGACCAAGCAAAAGAGAGACAACTAATTTCAATTCTCTTATAACTCTACTTTTTTTTTTTTTTTTTTATTCTGGTGTCACCGGGAAACTCTTTTTTGTTATATCTACCATCTAAGTTTATAAATCAGTTATGGGCTTATTTCTAAATTTTCTTCTATATTTTTGTGTGATACCTTTCTATATTTGTTAGTCTTGAGATTTCTGATTTCTAATTAACAATAGCTTTTAAACCATTACCTGCCTTTGAATTCCCAAATCACACTTTCAGGATCAAGATTAATTCAGCTGATGGGTATTAGCTTCTAAAAAGAGCCTTCAGAGGAAGCATAAGTGTTCCTTGGGGAAATATGTGGCCTCTCTGGGAGGAGAAGGAGGGGTGTCCCCACAGTCACTAGTGGCCCAATGTAAATGGTATAGAATAACCAGCTGGCTTAGAAATAATGCAGACATTTTAAAAACAGCCTACTGCCAAAGGCCTCTTCAAAAACCTCCTCAAGGGGCTATCCTGAACCACCTTCTTAAGGACTGATACTTAAGCTCATTCCTTCTCCTTTAAGCAAAATGCCCATTTACAACTTCATTTATTCAAGAGCCATAGTGATGAGGACTGGAGATATTTAGATGAGTCGCACACAGTCCCTTCCTTCAAGGATAACCAGCCAGGGCCAGAGAAAACCACATGAACATTGGATTATAATACCATGTGCTAAGTATTATTATTGAGCTATACACAAGTTACAGTAGGAAAGCAAAAAGCAGGCTCCTCACACCCTCTTTGCCTGACTTCAAGGAACCAATCACCCAGGGGGCTAAGAGGAAGGTATCCGGGCTAATGGGAGCATGGAGTTCAAGAACACCCTTGGGATTCCTTTGGTGATTTATAGACAAAGTAGGTTTTGGTATGCTGTGATGGGCCAGATATTTTTGTCCCTCCAAAATTCGTATGTTGAAATTCTAATCCCCATTGTGATGGTATTGGGGTGGGGGTGGCCTTCAGAAGGTGATTAAGAATGACAGTAAGTGCCCTTATAAAAGAAATCCCAGAAATATCTCTCTCCCTTCTGCTTTGTAAGATGAGAGCCATCTATGGAAACAGGAAGCGGGCCCTCATCAGACACCAAGTCAGCTAGTGCCTTGATCTTGGACTTCCCTGCCTTCAGAACTGTGAGAAACAAATGCTTGTTGTTTAAGGCCCACAATCTGTGGTATTTTGTTATAGCAATTCGAACTGATTAAGATATGTGGCTTAGCACAATATTCAAGTAATTATCTGCAATGTAATTATCTCAGGAAAACACAGTAAGTTCCAAACTGCCTCTCTCAGAAATAAATATGTGGCATGTGATCCATTTGTAAACTTCATTGCTATCTAAGTAAGTGGGTCTGTGAGACTCTGCAATGCAATTTAAAAGCCTGGGACTAAACCTTACTCTTTTGGCATTTGCCAGTATTTTCTCTCTATTTGACGAAACTCACTCTGAATACTCACCAAAAAAATTAGAAATTCCTCAAAAGTATCATTATGTCTTCTGCTAAGACATGCCATCCACTAAGGCATGTCATCTACTCCAACAAAAAACAGTAAATCACAATTATGTTTTTTTGTCTTTGCTGAGGAATTCATCACTGTCTTCCTTTTAATCATTATATCGGGTTAAAAAAAGGTAAAGCATTATTAAGTCACAGACACAAAGAGGACAAAATTTCTAATTCTGGCTTTCAACCAGTTATATGAGATTAGGCAAATTATTTCATTCTCTCTCTGCCTCAGTTCCCTCAGGTAGGAAATAGGCATAATAATAGTCTTACTACATAGTTTTGTTTCTTTTAATGAGGATTTAAAAGCTGAAACATACAAAGCATTTTTAAAAAAAATACTGATACATAACTCTTCGATAAAAACTATCATCATCAATCATTATCGGCTGGTCAAAAGCAAAACCAATGTTATAATTACTCTATTTTGTTCACAATGGCAGGCTAGATGGACCACTATGGTTCCAGCAGTGACTGTGGACCTGGGTCCCAGCCCATGCTCTGAGGGGGCACGAACAGCAGCCTTACCTTTATTACCTCGTTGTGCAAGCCCTGCACAGCTATATGAAGGGGTGCCATCATGTTGCTGTTTCGGAGGTTTGGGTTAGCTCCTTTGCTAAGAAGAAATTTAACACTTTCAACCTGGTTTTTTTCTGCAGCCCAGTGCAGAGGGGTATTTCCATAATCATCCATCACATTCAGCACTAAAAAAAAAAGACATCGAAATAAGAGTTAGGTTTTGCTTGAACTATATTCAATACATATGGCATGACTGTTCACCTCAAAACTCACTGCCAAGTGCTACTGACATAGGCCCTTCTTTATTACAAAATTAAAATATAGCTTCAGTTACCAAAAAACATCTAATGGACACCTACAGTATGCTGAAGTATGGCATTGAATGTCAAATGAGTTAGAGGTCTATCTGTAGCATCCACAAGAAATAGATTCTCCTCTTGCTATGTGTTTTTATCTGCAGTATGAATTTGGGGATAGTTATAAAATGTTGAGCTTATATAAAAACAGTAACTATATGCCAGAAACTCTGTGTTCCATACAACCATTATTGCCCTCAACCCTCCAATAGCCTACAAGGAACCATGACCATTTTTCAGAAAAATAAAGATGAAGCCTAGAGAGGTTCAAAATTTTGCCAGTGTTCCACAACCAATATGGAGTTCTGTAAACTGTCTTACTCTTTTAACCTAGTGTTAACATATTCAAATTTGGCAGGAAGGAAGGAAGTGGGAGGAAGGAGGGAGGAAGGGAAGGGGGAAAGAAAAAATTTAAAATATATATACATTGTAACATTTCAGGGAGGAGAATATCAAATCATGACTTCAAAGTTCTTAGTAGCATGACCCATAGCAATGGTTCAAAAAATATTAATGAGAAAAAAAAGACACACCACGAATAAAACATAAGACTGGAATTAGAGCTTGTGCCCCTGATGCTACACATCGTTGCCACTTGTTTCTATAATATGACACATTGTGCTATTTACCCTGGAAGCTCAGCATAAGAACATGCCCTTTCATACCACAGTGTCTTCTAGACATGACTGACTGTTTTATCAACCATTTTAATTAGTGGCAGGATATTATTATATCTGGGGGGAGCAGTCGTCAGTCATGATTTGGGGCTCATGAGCAACTATGCTGCACCCACACTTCCCGTTTTTCCCCTTCCAAAATTTATCTTTCCACTTTCATTCATCCAAGTACCTCATTCTCAGCCACACAAATACACTCCCCCTCCTTCTATTTCCCCCCCTCCCTCCCTCTCTCTCTCTTTGACCATTATGTTTGATCAAGATACTCCATTCAAGCAATTCATTCAGCACCAAACTTAAACAGGGGCCTAAAATGATAAATGCCCATTCACTCATTAAATAACTTGAATTTGACTTTTATCTCTATCAGTTCTCAGAAATCATTTTTACAAAGGTAACTGAGGCCTTTGAACACAAGAGTTACTGTGATCTTCTTCCTACTTGCATCTCTTTGGTGCAGTTATCTTTATGATGCATCTATCCAATAACTCTTCCCTCAGCTTCTTTACCATCAATCTCATATCCACCATCCTCTTCACCATCCTCTTGCTGGCTTTTCCTCTGCCATCTGATCCTTAATATCGGTGCTCTCCCCTTAGCTACCTTTGCTATCAATTTCGAGGTCTCCTACAGGATTTTCATGCACTTCCACAGCCTCAGCTACTTTCTTTGAACAATGGCCCCATGGGAGCAGTTTTCCCCCTTCTAGAGTTCTAGTCTACTATAACACTAGCTACCAGTCTACTGGGTATTTCCAAGTAGATGCCCTTTGGACCTTTAAGACTTAGTATGCCCAAATCAAACTCATTATTCTTCACACGTCATTCTCATTTGTCTTCTGTTCTTTTTATATGCCTTCTTTTCTGGATAGCTATACTATTAGCCAAATCTCCTAAATTAGGAATCTCAAAGTCATTTTAACTGCTTGCCACTTACTCCTCACATTCAGTCTCTTATCAAGCACTGTCCGCACTACATGCAAAATAGCTCCTGATTCTCTCCCTTTCTCTCTATTCCAATACCAAAACCCTGGTGGATTCTCATCTTCTTTTTGCTACTAGAGCTTTTCAACTAGGCTTCCATTTATAATCCATCTTCTACAATATTGATAGAATCAGTTTTAGATAATAAAGGTCTTATCACAATATCTCACTGCTTAAATCTGTGGCATTCCCCTTCCTTATGTGACTGTAGTTGAGTTTCTCAAACAAGTCTAAGTATGCACAAAGCTGGATAGGAGAAGATGTTCCATCTTCTTAGAGTCTCAATTTTATTCAGTGATATGCAATATAAGTGCAAAAGTATCTCAATGGAAATAATGAAGAAGAATACATAAAATGTATATGTGTATGTGTATGTGTATGCATATTGTGTAGTATCCCAGATCTCTGTACCACCCTTTGCAGTACTTCAGTGGAAATATTGAGGAGCACCAGCCTGAAGGGAAAACCACACTCCTGAGTGAGGTACTCAGGCCTTTTATAATCTGGAAGTAATTTGCCCTTTAGAATTCCTTCATGCCACTCTTCCCAATGAATCTAATGGGATGATGGACTTATGCAGCACTCATTGTAACATCCTGTGACCTTCAAAAGAGGAGTCACTGATGATCATCTCCATCAGCTCCACTTGACCTTCTTCTGCGGCATGGTGCAAAGGGGATGTGTTCATATTATCATATTTGTTTAATTTCTTTCGTTTCTTCATAAAGTTTTTATATCGACATGCACTTCCATCAAAAACCACCTGGAAGTATATAAAAAAAAAGTGTTACCTCAAAAAAAAAAAAAGTGTTACCTCCAACAAGCAAACATAAAACTTATTAATACAAGTTAATTTTTTAAAGGAGGAAGGGGCAGAGGGAGAAGGGGAGAGAGAGAAAGAGAGAGAGAGAGATAATCTGTTGAGGGTGGAGCCCAATTTGGGGCTCAATCTCACAACCCTGAGATCAAGACCTGAGATGAAATCCAGAGTCAGACGCTTAATCAATTGAGCCATCCAGGCACCACAATACAAGTTAATTATTAAAAGGTTACCATCATTCAAAACTATTTATCACACTTATGATAAAGTAAACATTTTTTGAAGGACACAAAATGAGTACAAGACATATAGAAGGTATAAGTAAATGCCTGAACATTAATAAGTACATTAAATAAATGACTTGCTTTTCTGATAATAAACTTTGTATATGCTGTAGAAATAAAGCCCTTGAGAAAAGTTTTGTTGAAGTAATTCTAAGTGATGTGATCTAAGAAACAATAAGTATATGAAAATACAGAGAAATTTTCTTTGCCAGGTGAAAATGTACTTAAATCATAGCATGAGAGATTTTGATTAGATAAAAAGATTTTCATGAATGTAAAAGATTAAGTCCAGGAATCTAAATTATGGTCCTCTCTTTGACCTTCCTGCTGACAGTCAATTCCCAACCAATGTCTCATTATATAGCAGCACTAGAATCGTACTGAAGCAATGCCACATAACTTACTTTATCAGTAGTCTAGATGGCTATCCACTCCCCCTCCCACCCCCCCAGAAATAAGTAATTCCTCCTCTTTTGGCTACCAGTTTCCTGCACCAGGCCAAGTCTGCTCAACCTCCTCATCGTTCTCTGCATACTGAAAATGCAAGCATTATTGTGCACTAATACTAAGGACCAGATACAAGGACACTGAGAGGTTACACAATTTGGCCAAAGATACCCAGTCAATGGCAAAGTCATAATTTCAACAGGAGACACATGGTATATATATTTTGGCTGACTGGTGAATGCTGGAAAAACCAACATACAATAGAAACTGGGGTAAAAACCATTGTCATGGAATGAGCTGTGTGACAGACTACGATATTATAAACCATAAGAACAGACATTAGAAAGCAAGTTCAGTAGGTTTTTAGGCATAGTTGGCTATGGTCTCTGGCCTGTGAAAGTGTAACTCTAAACACATATTCACTTCCTCTGATGTCAGGGGAGGAGTAAGAGCTTTTTTTGAATATTTTTCTCTAACATTCTCTTTTCTTTCTCATGCTTTTTATATTCTTTATTATGACTGGACTCAGGATAATTTATCATAAAGGACATTGTGTTTCTTCCTTATAAAATTTTGTAGTGACAGTGTTGACATTCTGCTTTTGATTCGTTCTCACAAGATATCACAAATTCCCAAACAGAATTTTTTCTAGAAAATCTCATGGCCTAAACAGAATGGACTTACTAAAAATTAAATACATCTTTTAAAAATAATTTTATTTGATGTTATAAATGTTACAAACAAAATTTTATAAAAGCCTTCATGTGATAAACTTGGTTCTATTATCCTGCCTTGCATTATTTAAATTTTCACAAATATTTTAGATCAAAAGTATATTGGTTTTCCAAAAATTGTCTAATGGATCCTCTCTTAACTGACAATCTCTAATTCCCTATTCTAGTTCCCTACTTGAAAATTCTTAGTGTCTGTTTTATAGAGATTAAGAATTTTCAAAAAATCAATTTTAATTATATTTATTATGCTTCAATTGACAAGTTTTATTCAAAGTTGCTTCTAGAATTCCTTATATTTGAAAGTACTTAGGTATTATCAAGAAATATGACCTGTCTTACTCTACTGATAACATTTTCATATTGCTTGGGTATGGTGGTATTACTGATAACACATCAGTCCAGAGACATCAGAAATGGCACTGAATTACATATTTTGCTATTTGACTGCCAAAGCCAAATTGTAGAGTTTGGCCCAAAACTGAGGCTGTAACCAAACCCTGGCATGTCGCTGAATTGCATACAAGTGTTCTACTCCAGATGCCAGTCTCTTCTAGCACGATGCTGTGTTCATGTTGTGCTTAGCTTGAGCTATACCAGGTTGTCCACCTGAACGAAGTGGGCCCTTCTCTCTTTCCTTTCCATTTCACCTTCCTAATGCCCTCTTAGATTCTCCCTCCTTCTTGACGCTTTCACGAGAGCTACAAGATGCCATTCCTCTAGCTTAGCCTTTATGTCTCTCACGACTGCACAGTGAGACACAGGCCATAGAATGTATGGTGACATTACAGTGCTGACAGTTACTGGAATGTATGCCATGTATTCTCATGTTTTGAATTTTTTCTCCACTTTAATTTCTAATACGGTAATTATTGGTAGCTTTAACCCCATAAACAAGCATTCTTTGAAATCTTCAATTTTGTTCATGTGTAAAGGGATTCTAAGATAAGAAAAAGTTTGAGAAATACTCTCTAGTTCATTCCTCATACTATGTATGCTGTATGTATACTACACATTTGCATACTTATTTTGGATGATATTCTATATATGCAAATAGGTTTTCCAGAAAGAGAGAGTGAAGGAAGGAGAAGAGAAAAGAAGACCCGGAGCTCTTACAGAACAGCAGGTGGAGCCATATGGACTATTATACACCCTACAATTTTTCCAGATTACCTTTTTTTTTTTTTTTTTTTTTTATTTTTTATTTTTTTTTTATTGGTGTTCAATTTACTAACATACAGAATAACACCCAGTGCCCGTCACCCATTCACTCCCACCCCCCGCCCTCCTCCCCTTCTACCACCCCTAGTTCGTTTCCCAGAGTTAGCAGTCTTTACGTTCTGTCTCCCTTTCTGATATTTCCCACACATTTCTTCTCCCTTCCCTTATTTTCCCTTTCACTATTATTTATATTCCCCAAATGAATGAGAACATATAATGTTTGTCCTTCTCCGACTGACTTACTTCACTCAGCATAATACCCTCCAGTTCCATCCACGTTGAAGCAAATGGTGGGTATTTGTCATTTCTAATAGCTGAGTAATATTCCATTGTATACATAAACCACATCTTCTTTTATTTATTCTTGAGAGACACAGAGAGAGAGAGAGGCAGAGACACAGGCAGAGGGAGAAGCAGGCTCCATGAAGGGAGACCCTCCCAGACTACATTTTTAGAAATCAATGAGAAAAATTAATGGAACCTCATTCCACTGTAATAGTAATATATAAACTAAAATTATTTCTCGGGGATCCCTGGGTGGCTCAGCAGTTTGGCGCCTGCCTTTGGCCCAGGGCATGATTCTGGAGTCCCAGGATCGAGTCCCACGTCGGGCTCCTGGCATGGAGCCTGCTTCTCCTTCTGCCTGTGTCTCTGCCTCTCTCTCTCTCTCTCTCTCTCCATGTCTATCATAAATAAATAAATAAATAAATAAATAAATAAATAAATAAATAAATAAATAAATAAATAAATAATAAATCTTTAAAAAAATAAAATAAAATAAAATTATTTCTCAATGTCCCTCCCAGCTTGCATATATGAGACCAAATAATACATCTGTTTTTTTTTTCTGAAGGTATTTCTTAACAAATATCTCATCACATGAACCAAAACATCTTACAAGACAGTACCTTACCATAGGAATCACCTTAAATAACTACTTCCTGAAAATACAGAAACTTTCTTCAAATAAATGATCCAGATATTTGCTTTAATTCTACCTTTGTTGTGACTGATCACATCTGCTCACATGAAATAAAGTATTAAAGTAGCTAATGTATTTTAAAATAGTTAATAAACATGGAGCATATTAGATTTATTCGACAACAAAAGCATTCATTCAACAAATGCCAGGCTGAAATAAATAAGACAAAATCCCTTAAAATTGTGAATTTTGGTTTTTGCTCTGTTATCACACAATAGTACCAAAGAAATCACTTTTCTATGACTCCTTTAAATACACAGGTATCACTTTTCAACTACAAAACACATAATTTTAGTGAAGGATAGAACAATGAGCATGCAAACATTTCCAAACTTAAACAGATTCAGTAATAAATTTAAAATAAGCTTCTTACAGAAATGAGCTGTTTCACAATGTCTCACTATATCAAAGAAAGTATCATTTGGAAGTATTGAATTTTATGATCTCCCAGTGATAATAAAGGGATTACACTGCCCACCCCCAGTGCCAGAGAGAACAATTTACAGGTCTGTTCATTGATGTGCTGTCAATACAAATCTCATTACACACTCTTGAGAACAAGTACTATGTTCAGATGCTCATAAGGTACTGTTGAATTCACAATGACAAAAGAGCATCTAAGTACTTTATATAAGTTCATCAGAAGTGCTAAACAGTTTGAATTCAGTACACAATATGATAAGTCGGGTTTTGAAGAGACTTCTTAAAGAAAGTACTGGAAGTAACCAAGGATGTCATTTAGACAAAGTTATTATATATTCACTCAATATAGCTTTTTATTGTCACAGGGTTACTTCAGATTCTTTTGGATTCTGAACTATATGACCAGATACAGAACATAACAGACTACATGACTTTTTAAAGAAGCTCATTCTAAGCACTCTAAAACAGAGATGTCAAATACATTTGTTCTAAGTTGCTTTAATGAAATACACACAAGCAGCAATGGGGTAAAAAAAGAGGGAAACTAGGTGAAAGACCTGCAAATGAAGGGTCAAATGCTAATGTATTAACTCTATTGAAAGAAAGCCATGGAAATAGGTAAAGGCTTCAGTCAGATGGTTCTTTCCCACCTTTCTCATCTTGTAAGGTTTCTTCCATCCTTTGATTTTTGTTAGTATTCCTGAGATGGTATGTCTATGCTGGAGAAAATACTATACACTGTGTCTTTTTTTTTTTTTTAAGATTTAGTATATTTAGTATATTTATTCATGAGAGACACAGAGAGAGAGAGAGAGAGAGAGGCAGAGATACAGGCAGAAGGTTCCATTCAGGGAGCCCGACATGGGACCTGATCCCAGGTCTCCAGGATCAGGCCCTGGGCTGAAGGCGGTGCTAAACCGCTGAGCCACCCATGCTGCCCCTATTGTGTCTTTTTAATCAGTAAATCCTTAGAGTCAGAACTTTCCACAATATTATACATACTGATTTGCAATTGGTCTCAGGGCTGACATTACTGTAGATAATAAAATACATCAGCCCTTCAAACTAACAAGCTCTATTGTGGCTTCTAAAAGCCTTAAATAATATAAATGGCTCTACTTGACTTAGGCAATAAAACTAAATGAAGACAAAAACATGAAGTTAGAGACTCTGTGCTAGAGAAATCCTTCAGCAAGTATCTCTTGAAAACAAAACCACACTGGTAAATGAAATATTTCTGATGAGATTTTTGAAATATAAAATTTTCTTCCAATCTGTAATACTAATTCCAAAGACACTATCCTAGTGCTTGAAATCAACTCATGTCATCAATTCTTCGGATTAAGCCAAAAGACCCTAGTTAATATGCTAACATTAAGGAGGAGAGAAAAAAAAAAGATCAGTGTTTAATCTGGATGCGCAAAAAGGGGAAGTCTGGTTTGTCGGTTTATGTGATTTACTACACATGCCTGACTCACACGATGGCAACAGTGTCAACTTGTGCAACCTATTTAGAGGGCAATCTGATGATTTCCATCAAAATTAAAGCTAGGCATACCACTTGGCCCTGCTAAGACTTTAACATACATACTATTCACTAATGTACTAAAACAATAAGCCGTATCCACGCTCACAGACACAATCACATGTGTGATAGCAAAATAAAACAAAAACAACCTAAGTGCCCACTCATGCTGCACTAGTGAAGTAAATCAGGATACGTTCACACAAGGGAATACTATAATGCTGCAAAAAAAGAGTGAGGTATGTCTCCAGGTGCTGAATTTTAAAGCGCTCTAAAATACAATTTCATAAGTCACGTGTGTGAATTTGTGCAAACTCCCCCTCTCCCTGTGCTCTGGAAAATACCTGAGGAACTTTAACTAGATTCCACTTTGGAAAGGGATGGGGGGGGGGGGGGGAGTTTGCAGAAGAGACACGTGGTATTTTAACATTCAAAAAGAGACTCTTGGTGGGGAGGGGGGGGGCAGCGGTTTGGCGCCTGCCTTCAGCCCAGGGCCTGATCCTGGAGTCCCGGGATCGAATCCCACGTCGGGCTCCCTGCGTGGAGCATGCTTCTCCCTCTCCCAGTGTCTCTGCCTCTCATGAATAAATAAATCTTTAAAAAAATTAGAGAAAGAGAGAGAGAGAGAGAGAGAGAGAGAGAGACCCTCCCTCCTGCTGGCGCTGCTCGGAAAGCCAGGGACTGCTTCGCTGAGCCCCCAAGCGCGCAGTCCCCTGACCTCTCCTGACGCCGGGGCGTGGGGTACAGACGCCCATCCTAGCCCTGGGCGCCTCGCGAAGACCACCTACCCCGCAAAGGGCCTCCCCTCCTTCCTGCCCCCCCCGCCCCCTGGAGGAACCCGCCAGCCCGGCCCTTTGGGGTAAGTCTCCCCGGACTGCAGGCGCTGCTGCGGCGCCTCATTAACGCGCCCACCCCCTCACCCCCCCACCACCACCCCCAGTGCGCGGCCTCCTCGCATCCCGGGGCTGCGGGCGGCCTGAGCCCCAGGAACTCCGGAGCGCCCAGGTAAGCACCGCCGGCCCAGCCCGCCGCCCAGGGTACCTTCAGCGCGTCCATGGAGTCGTCCGTGTGGTTCTCCACGCCCCGGTACACTGCGCCCTGGGGCTCCTCCTGCTTCCCAGGGCTCAGCATCTTCCTCAGGCTGCGCCGCATCGACCGCGCCCCGGCGCCACCTGCGCCACCTGCGCCACCTGCGCCAGCTGCGCCGCTGCTCCGCGCGGGCGCCCGCACCTGCGGCGAGGGAGCGCGGGGAGCCGGGAGCCCGCCGCCCGCCACCCGCTCCCCCGCGGGCCCCGGGAACTTCGGGAAGGGCTCGGCGTCCCGGGCTACTTGCAGCGCAGGAAGCCAGGGGGCTCCGGGGCTCCGGGGAAGGAGGCAGGGACGCCGACCTCGGGCCGCGCACCCCCGATCAGGGTGTCAGGTCTGGGTGGATCCGAGGAATCTGGAAGCTTTTATAAGAAAAAACAGTAAGAACCGCCCACCCGCTGGACCGAGGCGGGGGGCGGGGGATGGTGGTGGTTGAGACTGAGAATAACTGAATGCTGAGTGTCTTGGGAGGATTTTTCTTTTTTAGGACTCCCCCCACCCCCACCCCCACCCCCACCCCCACCCCCAAGGAAGGTTCATGAGGTTGAATTTCCCTCTTTAGGCTCTTTGACTTGGAAGTAAGGTTTTTATGCAAACTTCTTTTTCCTGGAGATCAGGGAGAAAGAAGGAATCCTAGCGCTGGTTTGAGCCACTAGATTGGGGCCCTTTGAAGCTCAGGTCCCGTTTCCTGTGGATGGCAGTACTAATCTCAGGATTCAGTGTCTCACGATGGCTTAAAAAAAAAAAAATGACTGTCAGTCTAAAGGTAAATCATATTGACCGCTGTCGGCTTGTTTTCGCTCAGCTGTGTTTGTGAAAGGCTTATCTCCATGGGCCTGCCCTGCGTCTATTAATCGACAGCACGAGTGTAAGTTGTGGAGTGGAAGGTGTCTCCCCTCAATTGAAAAGGCTACTTCTCTGGCTCATTCAGTGGAGCCTTTGCAACTGTAGCAAGTACGTTTAGTCTACAAGGTTAAAAGGGAAAGACTTTTTTCAAAAACTGGTTACACTTTGCAACAGACCAAAACTTCAGCTTTGGCTGTCCCTTGTTTGGACAATCTGTGTGCTCCTCTGAGGCCCTGGATTGTCATATTGACCTGGCCCTCTCCAGCACCTGTCACCCTGGATTGTCATATTCATCTCCAGCACCTGTCACTAGACCCTCTTGGCTCCAGGACCTGGCATAGATCCTGTGCTAAATAAAGGTGTGTGGACTACTTGACCTAGGGGCTACACTGGGCTGAACTTAAGGGTAGGTAAAGTGGTGTGGTGATATTTAGGAACTAGGGAAGCTGCACCCCCCCCCCCCTTCAGATCTATCAATAGATTTTGCAGGTTGCCATCAATTGTCCCTTGGAATGGAATTCCTTAGGAAGATAATATTAAAGTTATCACCACTTACCAGTTGTTGGGCATTTGGATTATTTCTAATTTTAAGTTATCATAAGTAATGCTGCTATGAAATCTTTCATACAAATCTTTCTGTGGACACATTTTCTTTTCTTTTTTCATATTTTCATTTCGCTTGGTTAAATACCTACTCGTGAATTGCTGGGTCCTACAAGTGTTTGGCTTTATATGAAACTGCCAAACCATTTTCCAAAGTGGCTGGGCCATGTTACATGCTCACCAGCGCTGGATTCTAGTTTCTCCATATTCTCACCAAAACTTGGTGTCAGCGATCGTTTTGATTATAATCATTCTAGTGTGTATATTGTGGTATCCCATTATGGTTTTAATTGGTATTTCCCTAATGACTAATGATATTGTCCATGTTTTTCATTCTTTATTAGCCATTCATATGTCTTCTTAACAAAATGCTTATTAAATTACTTTGATTTTTTAAAATGAGTTGTCTATATTGAATTGTAAGAGTTCTTTATTCTGCATACAAGTCTTGTATCAGATAAATGATTCACAAATATTTTTGCAGAGTGTGGCTTCTCTCTTCTAAATGATGTCTTTTGAAATGCAAAACACATTAAAAGGGCTTATGATTTTAGTTCATTCTGGGATACTTTTTGCATGTGGTGTGAGGTAGAGGTGTAAGTTCATTTTCACTGCATATGGATATTCAGTTGTAACCATTTGTTGAAAAAACTATGCTTTCTTCATAGAATTGCCTTGGAACCATGGTCAAAACTCAAATAGCCATAAATACATGGGTTTATTTCTAGACTTTATATTCTATTCCATTGCTCGATAAGTCTATGCATAAGGAAGTCAACACCACAGTCTTGATTTTGTAGCTTCATAGTAAATTTTGAAATCAGATAGTATAAACCTTCCAAATTAAAAAAAAAAACAAAAAACAAAAAACCTTCCAAATTTGTTCTTTTTCCAAATTGCTCTGGCTCTTCTAAGTTCTTGGCACTATAAATTTTAGGATCAGCTTGTCAATATCCGTGGTAAAGCTTGCTAGGATTTTGATAAGAATTGCACTTAGTCTATAGATCAATTTGGCAAAACTGCCATCTTTTTTTTTTTTTTTAATTCACAGGAGACATAGGCAGAGACATAGGCAGAGGGAGAAGGAGGCCCCCTATGGGGAGTCCAACCCGGGACTGGATGCCTGGACCCAGGATCAAGCTCTGGGTTTCCTTTCCCAACTGTATGCCTTACTTCTTTTTTCCACCATAATGCATTGGTTAGACGCTCCAGGACATCTTTGAATAGATGTCCAGAGAGTGGAAATTCATTGTCATTCACCATTGAACATGAAGTTAATATTAGAGTTTTCATAATTGCTTGTTATTAGGTTGAGAAACATATCTTCCATGATGACTTTATTAAGGGTTTTTAATAATGGGGTGTTACATTTTATCTGATGCTTTGTCTACAACTATTAAAGTGATTATATGCTTTTTCTCAGTCTATTACAGTATTTTACATTAATTGATTTTCTAATATTAAATCAACCTTTTATATGCTGCTGAATTCAATTTGCTAATATTTTTTAAAGATTTTGGTGTTAATGTTTATGAAGAATATTGGTCCGTAGCTTTTCTTTAGTATAATGTCTCTGTATAGCTTTGGTATCCATGTAATAGTTGCCTCACTGATAGAGTTGAGAAATGTTCCCTTCTATTTCCTGAAGTAGTGTATATAGTATTGGTATTATTTCTTTCTAAAATTTCTGATACCAGTCATCAGTGTAGCCTTGTGAATTGGGTTATCTGGGCTTTTTGTTTCCTTTCTGGGAATGTATTTAATTACCAATTCGCATTCCTTATCTTTTATAGGTCTTTTCTGAATTTATACTTTCCTTGAGTAAATTTTGGTAATTTTTACCTTTCAAGAAATGTATCTATTCATCTAGGTTGTCAATTTTTGAAGTAAGTTTATTCATAAAATTCCCTTACAATCCTTTAAATTACTGTAGGGTCTGCACTAATGTTCCCTCTTATATTCCTGATTTTGATTATTTGTGTCATCACTCTTTTCTAGCTAGTAGTTTATCAAGTTTCTTGATCTTTTCAAAGAACCAATTTTTAATTTTATTGGTTTTCCTCTGTTGCCTTTTTACTTTAGGTTTCATTGTTTTTATTGTGTTTTTTTTTTTTTTTCTCTCTCTCTCTCTCTCTGATTTTTCTTCCTGATTACTTTGGGTTTGATTTGCTCTTCTTTCTCTACTTCCTTGATATGTAACCTTAGCTTATTGATTTTTAGACCTTTCTTCCTTCTGATGTAAGCATTTAAAGCTACATTGCGTTAGTAGAAACCCATAAACTCTGATTTGTTGTTTTCATTTCTGGCTGCTTCTTTTACTCACAAGTTGTTTTTTGGAAGTGTAATGTTTAATTTCCAAATATGTGGAGTTTCCCCAAATTTCTTTCAGTTGTTAAATTCTAATCCAATCTGGTTGTGGTCAGGTAACATACTTTGAATGATTTCAGTCTGTTTAAATTCAAATGTAGACTTGTTGAAACATGTTTTATGGCTTGCATGTGGTCTATCCTGGAGATTGTTACTTGAAAAGAAAAGAAAAGAAAGTGTATTCTGCTGTGGTTTGGTCAAGTTTCTGAGTATGTTGTTAGGTCCAGTTGGTAATAGTGCCTGTTCAGGCTTTCTATATTCTTAGACTACTCTATTTCTATTTTATTCCTGTTCTTCCATCAGCCATTAAGAGAGGAGTGTTAATATTTCAATTATAATTGTTGAATTGTCTAGTCTCTTCATTCTGTTCAGGATTTCCCTCATTTTGAGGGATTCTCTGTTCTTAGATTTAGCATATTTGTTAATTGTTGGTTTTATATTGTATTTTTTCCTTTATCATTATGAGATTTCTTTCTTTGTCCTAAGTAATATTTCTTGCTAAAGTCAATTTTGTCTGAGATAGCTATTCCAAAGATCTTCTATTTATCGTTTCCATGGTCAATCTCTTTTCATCCTTTTACTTTTAACGTATTTGTGTCTTTAAAATGTTTTTCCTATACATAACATAGAATTAGATATTGCTCTTTTTTCCAGCTTGATAGTCTCTGCCTTTTAATTAATGTTTAGTCATTGACACTTAATGTAATTGTTGCTATGATACTTCTGTTTTGATATTTGTTTTCTATGTCTCATATCTTTTTCTGCCATCTGTTCTTTCTTTACTGACTTCTTTTGTGTTCAACAATTCTTTTAGAAAACGATTCACCTATTAGTACATTTTTAAAATGCTATTTTCTTATGATATGCACTCCAAAATAAAGTGTTATAGTTACCATATCAACTATTCATTTCTTCCTGTAGATTTGAGTTACTGTCTGGTGTCCTCTCTTTTCTATCTGGAGGATTTTCTTCGAATTTTTTGTAAGGCAGTTCTTCTTGAAAAATATGTTAAGGCATACTTTTGCTGGATAGAAAACCTTTGTTTAACAATTGTTTTTTTTTTTAAAGCACCTCAAATGTTATCCTGATCTCCATTGTTTCTGATAAGAAATCATCAAAATAGTTTTGTTACTATTTAAAGTTAAGATTTTTGTTAACCTCAAAAGTTAATGATTGTCTATATTTTCCTCATTTAGCTTAGCATGTTTGCATTTCTCTTTTCCCTGGTTGCCTTTTCCATCCATATTAATAATACATCCAGTATTTTAATTTTTGATTTTTAAGATATTAAACTTTATATAATATTTAGATAATTATAAATTGTATTGTTATAATCTTTATCATTCTTTTTCTTGAATTCATATTAGTTCTTCTAGAGTCTATATGTAAGTAATTCTGCCAGGAAAAGTAGATTGGTGGTAAAACTTCTAGGTCCTTACATGTAAATTCTCCTTATTTTGGCTTTCTATTAGAAAGTTTAATAGATATAAAACTCTTTCAAAGTCATTTTCCATCATAAATTTGAAAACTTTATTGTTTCCTTTCATCATCCATTTTTTGCAGATAAAGTATCTTATGCCAAGCTATTTCTCATTCATTTCTTGGTACTTTATTTCATTTCTTTTCTCTGAAACCTTTAGGACTTTTATCATATTCTTGGTATTCTGAAATTTCACCATCATGCAACTCAGTGGGGATCTTTTGTTGTTTACCCTGTTGTGTACTCTGTGGTCACTTCTAATCTCGTGATTATCTTTCTTGAGCTCTGGGAAATTTTCTTCTATTTTGTTTAGTATCATTATTTATTTCTACATAGGTTAGACATCTTTTCATGGCAAGTAATAGAAAAACACAACCAGAATTGGCTTAACCCAAACTAGAATTAATTGGCTGAATTAAATTGAAAAGCTTTGTGGTAGAACTAGCTTAAGACCCAGATGGATCCTGGACTCACTGTCATCAAAGCTGTTTCTTGGGGGCACCTGGATAGCTCAGTTAAGCATCTGCCTTTGGCTCAAGTCATGATCCCTGGGCCCTGGGATCAAGCCACAAGTCAGGCTCCCTGCTCGGTGGGGCATCTGCTTCTCCTTCTCCCTCTTCCTCTGCCCCTCTCTAGTGCTCTCTCTCAAATAAATCAATAAAATCTTTTTTTTAAAGCTTTTTCTCTCTCTCTTTGTTATATCAAGAGCAAGAAACCTCCCATTTTTCTGAAGGCTCACTAACAGCAACCCCTCGCTAAAAACTTTCAAGTTTTTTTTTTTTTAAGATTTTTTTTATTTGTTCATGAGAGACAGAGGGAGAGAGCCAGAGACAAAGGCAGAGGGAGAAGCAGCCTCCCTACAGGGGGCCTGATGTGAGACTTGATCCTGGGACTCCAGATTCACTCCCTGAGCTGAAGGCAGATCAACCACTGAGCCACTGAGGTGTCCCAAAATCTCTCAAGTTTATATCCATGAATATGATCACTGAATTTTCTAACAGCTCTACAAAATTTCATGATGCACCACTGGCTCTAATTAGGTTATAAATTCAATACCTTAATCACCATAGCCAGAAAAACAATGATCTGATAATTCAAATCAGAGTTATATGCCCTTTGTCAAAGTCATACTTGGAGTCAACTTTGCATGAATTGCATGGACTGAGAATGGGAAAAGGATAATTTCCATCACCCTGAGATCAATTGAAGCACGACTGGCTGTTTCCAGCTGGATGTGTAGATGTTTATATACCCTATTTCTGTTTGATTTTTCTGGTTACATATTAACATTTCCTGATCCATTTCTTTGCATCTTAAGTTTACTATCACTCATTTATATGTATGAATGCATACCCATATATACACATATGTGTGTACATATAATTTATTTTTCCTTTTACACAGTATCAAGGGAAAATTCTTTGACTTGATGCTCTCCAGGAATGTCTGTCATTCAAGTATTTTTTTTCAATTTCATGAAGAAATTTTTATTTCAAAAATCTCTGCTTGAGTCTCTGTAAATATAATATAATATATTCTCACATTGGCATTTTATTTTAAAATCCTGATCTCCTTTTCTCTTTACAATAGTGGTCATTTCCCTCAAATGTTGAGTAACCCTGTTTGCCAATTTTTGTGTTTGGTATCTCTATGCACTTGCCTCTTCTGTTCAAGGTTAGTCTCTGGTGATGTGCTCTTGGGAGGCTGTGCAGTGTGCCTCAGCTTCCCTTCTGAGTACAGTAGCTCTTGTCCTCTGTGGAACATTTCTCCGCCTCCAGGGCCCCATTACCCACATTTCACTTTAACTGATGAGCAAATATTGCTGCCCACTGCTGCCTACAAATTAGAGAGGGGAGTGGTATTGACTAGCCTTACTCTAACCATTTCTCCCCCTCTTAACTGCTCTGAGGAATGTTCAAAGACTACCTTTTTTTCTTAAAGATTTTATTTATTTATTTGACAGAGAATGACAGCACAAGGAGGGGGAGCTGCAGAGAGAGAGGGAGAAGCAGGCTCCCTACTGAGCAGAGAGCTTGATGCAGGGCTCCATCCCAGGACCCTGGGATCATGACCTGAGCCAAAGGCAGAAGCTTAACTAACTGAGCCACCCAGACACTCAGAAGACCACCTCTTTTATCCTGTGGCCCCTGGCTTCACTTTCATTCTTCCCACCTCAGTATACTTTTGCCTATGCTTGTGTTTTCCTTTATTTATATCTCTATAGATATGATCTACCTTCTATCTTTCCAGAATTCTTTAACATTTCTAGACTGTAGGTGACATTGTTCATTGTTTCCTACCTTGTTTGTATACACTCTTTATTAAAACACTTCATAGGTTTTCAGATGGAAAGGAAGATAAATATATGTACTCAGACAACCATCTTAATTCAATTGCTTTCCCTTATTTTTTACGTAATTTTTAAAAATACTACCGTTTCTGCCAAATTGTGTGGAAAGGAGAAATTTTTCATATAGCATTTCTTGAAATAAGTTACATTAGAAAAAGATTGTGTCAGGGAGGAAGGAAAGAAACTAATGCTCATGAGATTCTTCTACTCACCTGGATGTTCTGTTAGTCTGGTGACAGTTGAGTCTCAGATAGATAATTCTGTTTAATATTGATAAATGGATAAATTACACACACACACACTACTGTGGATATCTATGAAATGCTCTTTTCTTTTCTACTGGAGAATCAGAGAAACTCTGTATACTTTGTAATAGAGAAACCTGAAGCAAATTCTGCTCTATCTACTTCCCAGAAGACCAATTGCTATACATAGATTGTCCAAACCAACCATTCTCAGGGTCTTTAGGCAACCATAGTCTAGAGAGATTATTTGAACAATTAATAAAAATGCAAATCTGATAGGATTCTTTAAAATGTGAGATATTTAAAAAGCTAATTAAGGTGACCTTCTAGACAAGGAAAACCTTGCTAAAAGTTAATTGGATCATGCCAAAAACTATTTCAAATTTAGAATAAAATTAGCTATAAATTTATTTTGTTTGTATTAAATTCTTATAAACTTTTACTCCATAACTTAATCAGATGATGAAATTAATCTTTATATTGTGAATTTTTATTTCTAACTATTTAACTTGAAGTGATAGCCAAAATTTTATGATGGAATTAATTTTACATTGTGAATTTTTATTTCTAATTAAGCTGAAGCAACAGAATTTAAAATACTGTCTGCCAGTTAATAAGAGGTAATGGCAGATTTCTCGTAGTAGTAGTATTTCTTTATAGGATTTGAAATTACAATTGAGGCTTCTTACTGATTATAGAATGTCTGTATAGTGCAACTTTACTTGATACGCATTTAACTAATTTATACATAGATCATTCAGACTGGAGCAGTAAGAATACAAAAGAAAGCTCTTTTCTCTTTAGCACCTCTGCTATTTACCTTAGCAACTTTATTATATATGGAACTTTTTTAGTCTAAGGATATTTTAATTATTTCAATTTAAAAATATTTAAAATATGAAAACATTTCATTGGATCTGTCCTAGGTAGCTAACACTAATAATGTCTGAGGTTCAAAATCTGTTTTCAGTATTTACAGATGTTCTTGTTTACTGTTTCAAGAACATATATTAACTTATCCCAGTCTGTGAAGAGAAAAACTTTTTAGGATCTCAAGTCTTAAGCTTCTTAGTGAATTCTGGGCAATACCTTAATTAGAATAGAATTAATTGTAAAATAAATTATTTTATCCAATTAATGTCAGGAAGTAGGTCAAATTATATAAACTAAATAACATCAAATGTAAAATGAGAGCTACATTTCTTTCAGTTTAAACCTGAACTAGCCTTTCAGGTATATAATTAGAATTAAAATTATACTAATTTTGAAATAAAAAAATAAAATAAATTATACTAATTTTGTATATTCAAATACTTGACTCATCTAACATCTGAATCTATTCATCCTTTAAAAATATGAAAGTTGCAAGATAGTAAAAATTATGCTTACCTTCATTCATAGAAATTGACATCCTGTTTCTGTTGTTACACAAATATAAATGTCCAAGTAGAAAACTGTTCTCTTTCTGACAGAGTCAATAGGTGGCACCCACTTTTATAGTTCCATATAATTATCCAAGGGGTGGTTCATTCTAAGAGTCAATATTATTCCTTTTTATTAGACTATCTTATAAATAATGGGTAAACACTAAGATTGCATAATTTCAGCTTTTAAGTTTTATTATTGGCTACTGAAAAAAATCACCTAATATAATTATTGCTTGTAGGTTTATCTCACCTGCTATGACTACAAATCAAAATAGATAACAATGGTAGGCTTAGGAGAATCATCTAACTTTTTTAGGAAAGGAATTACCGCCTTCCTACCAAATGAAAGATTACTAAGAAAAGTAAAGGATTGTAGCATTATCACTTGTTAAAATCTGCTATATACCAGAAAATTGGAGATGAAACTGGCCTATCTGAGAGAGAATTATTAAAATAAAATATGATGATGCCTCATACCATAAACATATATCTGTGTCTACCATAGATATGAATTGAAGAAAAATACATTTCTAAAGATGCTGATTATCTAGTTACCTTATGAAAGCTATAATATTTAAAAATTAAGTTAACTTTGCACATCACCTAAGATAACTTGATTGAAGATGCTCCATCTGATGTATTCTCTGTTTTCTGTCCCTAAAGCATTTTATTCACTCATTTAATTATTATTTAGAAATACTGATTGAACAGTAACTATATACTACGTAGTGTATTAGGATCTCATAAAGAACTACCATCTTAATTAGACAAGAAGGTAGACCTTTGCACTAGAGTTTACAGAGTATACTAACGTAGACTATCTGTGGAAATAAAATTTGTACTTCAAACATACAAAGTCTGAAATAGGTATTCCTAATCAGCCAGAAACTTTTCTTCAAGTTTGGTTCAGAGATCATGGATACTCCCATATAGTGACTCTGCCATCTTCATCTCAGGACTTTCCATGTTGCCTTGTTTATTTGTATCCAGCCATGGAAGACAAAAAAGCATGGAACAGTTCCAGAGGTATTGCTTTGGGCTAGGTCCATTGTGGTTGCATGGTAATTATAACTGCCAAGGAGGCTGGGAAACAGTACCAAGCAGCAAGAATGAGAGTATTTCTTGATAGTCTCTTCTGCAGGTGCTCTGGAACTACAGCTTGGGTGCAAGGTTGGTCAAAAATGGCTCTCTACAGGAAGCAAAGCCCATCTTATTTGATGAGTAGCAGCTAATCAGGAGAAAATTGCTGGCATGGTGAAGGAAGATGCACATGAGCAAGATCATTGTAGATAGAAGGAAGAGCCATATGCAAATCACAGGAGTGAGAGAAGATGGTAAAATTAAGGCATTTCAAGAACATGGGTTCCTATGAAGGAATAGGAGAAAAAGAGAGCATGAAGGGCCATGGATGGTTTTGTAGCATGGTTGTTCACTTTGTAGGGCATAAAACTCCATATTTTGTATGTCTCCCTAACAATATGGTGGGGATGAAGCAAGCAGGACAAGAGTAGAGTGAGTAAAATCAGTAAGGATGGCACAGTGGCCATAAAGTTGAGAAGGAAGAAGTCCTGAACCATGGCAATGGAAATAAAAAGGGGGTAGGATTTATTAGATGTCTAGGACATAGACACTACAGAAATTCAAGGATAACTAACTTGAAGGTGAGATGAGCGAAAGTAGAGTGTAGAATGGCTTCAGTTTTCCTGGTTTCCTTGAGATGGAGAGCAGAAGAAGGAAAAAGTAAGATGTGTTCAGAGAGGAGGGAGAAAAAAGTCCTGTCATCCAGAAGGCCATTGAGATGAGAGGTTTCAAAATGGGAGAAAATTTTAATTTTGCAAAATCTACAAAATGATAAAAAGAAAATGAAAACCAAAAGTCAACTTTTCAATGTGGAAACTAGAATCTCACTGATTACATTGCTAACAGCAGTATGAGAATTTAAATTTGTTCTTTAATACTAAGCACTTTAATAACATTGGAAATGATATCATATTTGTTATGATAAGTTAACAGCACAGCTTACCTTAGTGTTTACATGATTCAGTTATAGATAGGAAGAGGCTTTGATGTTTATCACAATGATATTGGGCAAATTTTAAAATGAATGATTATGCTTTGAATATAAAAAAAGATGATTTTGATACAGAATTAGTGGAGTTCTAACTCTGACATATCTCCATATGGAAGACTTTCATCTCTGCCTAAATTTGTTGGGAAATTTGATTATGATATGCATATGATTATTGATACTAAAACATCATGCTAAGTGTTGAAATTTACACTAATGTTTTTTAAAGTTCAATATCAAAATGACAGAAGATAATGCTATTAGCAAAAATGATGACTTCTGGAATTTATGACAAAATTTAAAGGTATGCAGAGTCAAAAATTATTTTTTCAATCCTTATACCAAATAATATGCTTTAGTTATTATTATCAAATAATAAACATTTTAATAACAGACATTTCATATCCAATACCAAATCTCCAAAGAATAAGAAGTACCTTATAAAAATTAGCAAAACTGGAATTGGTAGAATGGAAGAGTATGATTTTACTAAGAAAACAGTCTCAAAACTTAAAATGTAATACTGCATTATCTGGAATAACAAAGTCTCTAAGAAGTGAAAGTGATGTGGAAATTGACCTATTGAATATATTTGGTTACGCAATCACAGATACTCTTAAAAAGTGAGATGGAGCACCTTTTTCATAATATATTCTATGAGAAGCTCAAAACCTTAAGTGGCAAATAATTTACATTTATTTTAAACTTATGATGAATTCTTATAAAAAAATAAATAACCTGCCTTTTACATTTGGTTATTTTGGGTTTTGTTTTTCTGTGGACTCCCCAGGGATGAGGTAAATGCAATAATTCTATATTGAAAAGTAAAACAGCTATAGACTAATAGAGGACACTACAAATGTTGGTCTGTCACCTCAGTAGGAAATCAGCAAACCTATACCCGAAGTACCATCTACTCACAGAGGATTCCACACATCCTCTGCTAAACCAGTCTTTTCCAGGCTAAAAGACCAAAAGTTCATGCAATGACATAGGACTTGAAATAAGACCAAGGTCTGAGTCCCATAACTTGCCATCTGGCAATTTCGTATCCTTAGGTTGGTCATGTAATTTCTCATCTCTTATGCACAAAATGGAAATAGTTAAAACAGCCTCCCCAGGCTTATGTTACAAGCAAGTTAGTGTATGAGAAAATGTTAAACTGTAAAGTGCAGCATAATCATCTGTGTTTTACAAGCACCATAAAAAATGCTTATTTATTATGCTGATGATCAGTAATAGGAGAAAGGATTAGGAGCACAATGCAAGGCAACATTTATGAAACTTTCGGGTGGAGAAACATTAAATCTTGGACTCTTCTAAAGTTAAAGGTTACTGAGGTTCTTGGGAATGAGATGAGCCTTTGGGGAAATGACTGTAGAGTAATTTTTAAACTGAGTCACTATAATAAAAGGGAAATAATGCTTTTGCTTCCTCTTTATTCTAAAGTCACCAAGATACAGTAATCACTGGACACCGTTCACTACATTGATAGTAACATTTATTAATGATCACACTGAGCCAGGTTTTATACTTATTATCTCATTTGAGTGCTTCACATTTATTACATCAGTGAATTCTCATGACAGGTTATGAAGTAGATTATTTTGCGCATTTTACAGATGAGGCAATTAAGGCATAGAATGGTGGAGTGTCTTTCCCAAATCAATGTATATGGCTTTTAAGGTCTGTTACAGATAGAGATTCTGTAGCATTTTTGGTTGTCAGTTCTAACATTTAATGATTTTTATGCATCAAAAAGTCAAATACTCCCTTTATTGCTCTACTCATGTAAGTTATTTTTATCTGTAAACACTGAGATCTGATTGTCTAATTCATCCTGGCTGTGCTCAATAAATACTTCCAAGCAGATTGCCTGCCCAAGAGGAAATCCTTCCAGATATAAATTTCCTGTGTTGTGGTTAAAGAGAAAGAAACAAATTACAATTGCTTACTTGCTCAGTAAGATACAATATTAATCCAAATTAGGGTTTACATTGGACAAATCATTTGTCACCCTCATTGAGAGATTCCAAACACAGATCCAAGGAAGATAACCAATTAATCTCTAATAAAGGCCAAATGGAGTGCCAGGGTGAAGATTATTAAGCTCTTTCTTTAAAAATTGCTTCCCCACTATTGAAAACATCAAGATAAATATCATAGTTTTGCTTTCTAATGACATTTAAAATAAATCTTAGTGTATAAATTAAACTAGAATATTTAATAAATACATGGTCAGACATTAATCTCTCATTTCACTTTTTTAAAAGATTTTATTTATTTACTCATGAGAGAACTAGAGAGAGGTAGAGACATAGGCAGAGGGAGAAGCAGGCTCCCTGTGGGGAACCTGATGCTGGACTGGATCCCAGGATTCTGGGATCACAACCTGAGCCCGAGGCAGACGCTCAACCACCGAGACACCTACCTTCCCCTAATCTCCCACTTTAAATGATGCATTTGTTCAATTAACATTTCCTGAAGACCCTCTGGACTAGATGCGGGAGATAACAAAAAGGAAAGAAAGACATGCTTTCTGGCCTGAAGACCTCCTCCTGGGAGGAAAAACACATAGGTGTGTTTGCAGGAGTCAAGAGATGGTAGATAAGACATTTCAGGAAGAAAAAAAACAGCATAGACAAAGGTTTGAGGGACTGGAAGTCTGATGTAAATTTTTCAGTGTTCTTGGAGTATAAAATTAATAGCAAGGGCCTGCATCACAAAGGGGAAATGAGTTTGCTAATGGCTTTCTTATCCTGTAGATTGTATGAAACACCAAATACACACATACACACAGATGGAACAATATTCAATTTGCTTCTTAGAAAAATAGGGGCCCACTTAGGAGGTCCTAACAGACAGGTAGTGCTAAAAGTCTGGCTAGGGGGCAGTAGAAATACAAATGGAGAGCCTGGTGGATGGGTAAGATTTATAGGAGACAGAAACAGCAAAAATTATTTTTTAAAGATTTTATTTATTTGACAGAATGAGAAAGCATAAGCCAGGGGAGCAGCAGAGGGAGAGGGAGAAGCCGGCTCCCCACTAAGCAGAGGACCAGGTAGAGTGCTCCATCCCAGGTAGAGTACTCTGGGATCATGACCTGAGCTGAAGGCAGATGCTTAACCTCCTGAGCCACCCAGCCACCCCAAGAAACAGCTAAAATTCTAAGCAGTTGAATGTGGGTAGATGAAAGGGGACCTCTTTCTAAGATGATTAGATATTTCTTGGTGATAAGTGATATCATTCATCAAAAGATTAAAAAGAAG
Source organism: Canis lupus familiaris (assembly GCF_011100685.1). NCBI lineage: Eukaryota > Metazoa > Chordata > Mammalia > Carnivora > Canidae > Canis > Canis lupus. Next base: position 21,498,491 of record NC_049250.1, read on the forward strand.
TCTGAACTCAAGGGACAGTTGAGATCATCAGAGTAGAGAAAATCAAGCAAAATGAATAGAGAGCAAAGACTGCAAGCCAGACTAGTATCATAAATGAGCGAAGATTGGTAGTGGAAAAAATAAAAGTACTGTGAAAGCAAGTAAGATAAATGATAGTGACAAGTGTGGGTGACTATATCCTGTCTAAAGCCCTGCTACTGAAAGTGTGGTTCATGGACCATCAACATTGACATTACCTGAAAGCTTGTTAGTAATGTAGAATCTCAGGCTCAGTCCCAGAGCTACTATTACTGGATATTTTTTAATAAAATTCCCAGTTGATACTCAGGCACACTAAAGTCTGAGAAGCACTGATTTAAAAGGTTGATTTGTTTTTCTGCTCTAAATAATTCTTTTGCAAATTATTTTTTTAAGACTTATTTATTTATGAGAGAGAGAAAGAGAAAGAGAGAGAGAGAGAGAGGCAGAGAAACAGGAGGAGGGAGAAGCAGGCTCCATGCCGGGAGCCGGACGTGAGATTCGATCCCAGGACTCCAGGATCGCACCCTGGGCCGAAGGAACAAGACCACCGCCAGAGAGACAGCACTGAGAGAGGGAGGAAGAGGAAAGAACTACTTGATTTCTCTCTCCTCCTGTCCTTCAATGTTCCCCTGGTGTCCACAGCCGTCAGCAAGCCCTAAAGAAGCCTACAAAATCACCTCCCAGGGCAGCTAAGCAGGACAAGAAGGGGTGAGGAAAGAAGAAAGACTGTGATGGCCAAACCACAAACTTTTGGGGCTGCATCTAGACTGAAGAGAGAGAAAAGCCAAGAGTGATGTCCTGGGGAGTGCCATCTGCAGCCAACCATTTGGGTGCAATATGTTGCCTCTTTAAGTGGTGCTGTTGGGTTAGGGGAAAGAATATGACACAAAGTAATAGTTTGGGCTAAGAAGGAGCCCCTTAATCCATCTAGGAATCTTCACAAGAAGGGGATCATCCTCTAGCTTGCTTATCTTATCATCTTCCCATTGCTTCCCAGTGCTATCTTCCTTCCACTTTTTCTCCTGCATTTCCATATTAATATTTTGTTCTCTTGGGTGAGCATCCTTTAATGAGGAGTCCAGTCTCATTCAGGAAAATAATCTAATCCAATTCCACCCATCTGTTCAAACAGTGAAAATCCGTTCCCTTTGTAGAGCATGCTCCCGCAAGATGCTGGCTAACTTGGCCAACCAGAGGTACAAAGGGTACACTACACACCACAGACTTTGATGCACTCTTTGAGCAGCAAATTTTCTTTCTACACAGATGTTCATCTTCTGTTATGGTCATATATTTATATTGCCAAATGTTGCCTGATTTTCTGCAATGTTGCCTCATCACTGTTTTACAGTGTTGTTGCATATTCACAGGGGTGTTTAGGCACATGAAAAGTTTTAAACATTGGGAAAACTGTCTTAGCACATGAAATAAATATTTGGGGAGAAGATAAACTCAGATGTGTTTTTTCCGGAATAGTAACCACTATATAATCTCCATCTCCATTTGTTGATTTTTCCTTTGGTGGACTTTTGTGCTATCTTTTGGGGTTCTTTGATACATTTCACAGTGTTATTTTTATTTCAAAGAAATAACTTGGTGATCTGGGGGACAAAGGTGAAATATCAGAGGTTCCTATGTTTGTAATTATTTTTGCATGGTGGTGATGAACTTGAATTCATCTACTAGCATTTCTTTCTACTGACTTTGTAGTGTTACTGTAGGATTGAAAATATCTGTTCAAAAATTATCATCGGGCAGCCCGGGTGGCTCAGCGGTTTAGAGCCGCCTTCTGCCCAGGGCCTCATCCTGAAGACCCGGGATTGAGTCCCATGTCGGGCTCCCTGCATGGAGCCTGCTTCTCCCTCTGCCTGTGTCTCTGCCTCTCTTTCTCTCTCTCTGTGTTCTCATGAATAAATAAATAAAATCTTTAAAAAATTATCATTTCAATTTACTCATTTAGCTAGAGCAAGTTTACATTTTAATATATGATCTGATTTATGAGCCTACTATTAAAATATATATAGGTATTATGTCTGTGCAGTAAAAATGTTAAGAAATAAATTGGTTTTATTTTTTCTGCTTTTTTGTTGATTTCTGTTGACCTATATTTGGCATATAAAACCCACATTTGGCATCTTATAAGAGAATGCAATATTGGAAAACTCAGATAAAGACTTTTGTTCAAAATGGTACATGGCAAACAGCCACAATGTAACCCAGGATAGATGTTGTTTCTTGCCTATCTGATATCTATTCCACTTTTTTTCTTTTAAAGTACTGAGTTTTGCCCAGTGAGCCCCAGGGATTAAGTCATAATAGGTCTAAACTGATCATGGTCTAAACTTTTTATGAGGAGGTTGGCTAGGGAACAGTGGGCTTCTGAGGATATTTTTTTCCTTGATTAAAGAAGAGAACTATATGATGAAAGGCCCGTTTTTTCCTACTTCCTTCCTTCCTTCAGCCTTGGACATTGTCATGTGAGGATTTTTTAAAAGAATTTATTTATTCTAGAGAGACATAGGAAGAGGGAGAAGCAGGCTCCCTATAAGGAGCCTGATGCGAGACTCGATCCCAGGACCCTGGGATCACAACCTGAAGCAAAGGCAGGTGCTCAACCACTGAGCCACCCAGGTGCCCTGCCATGTGAGGATTTAATGCCTTGATCTACAGCAATCATTTTGTGGCATGAGGCCAACTACTTGAATGGAAGGTGACATATTAAGGGCAACACACAGAAGGCTGAATAGATTCTATGTCTATGAGACAGTCATAGAGCTACAAAACCAATCCTGGATCCCCTTTCCTCTATACTTTTTATTAATAAAAGGCTTTATTTTTATTAATAAAATAGCTTTCTTTTACTTGCAAAAAAAAACATTCCTTCAAAGGCCTAGCCTCTCCCAATTTCCCTTTGAAATGCCAATGGTGACACAGGAAAAGTACTAGTAACTCATTCTAAAACACAACAGTTTTGTCCTTATCATTCCTCTTTTCCCTTTATTAAAAATGTCACAGATTTGGATGATGTCACTTGGATGATGGAAGAAGAAGAAACCAATCAAAATTAAGGAGAGATTAGTCCCCCAAATTTTGGCTTTATGTTTTATTAAGGGAAAGAGGACTCATATTTTCAAGAACAAAATAAACTAGCAGGAGTTTCTCTACTTTCTGCTTATGTTCTATTTCTGAAGCCAATTACAATGAGGGAAGAATCAGTATTGATAGCTTTGTCAATGTACTCTGCTTTTGTCACCATAAAAGTTTATTAATTGAAAAATTACCCAGGAAAGCACCATTGTATTTCAAGGGCATAGGGCCACTTTTCGGTGATGACTAAGGCTCCTAACATCAAGACATGTTGAGTAAAATTAGGTCATGATGATATAAATTCCTTTTACAATCATAAAAGACAGCATCATTGGTTTAAACATCCTGTGCCCAAGAAGCACTGTAATTCCTTTATATAAATATCCAAACCACAATGATAAACATGGCCAGTGTATTATTGTGTCACCTGAATCCTCAAAGCTATAATTTGCTACAGAAAGATAAATTTCCATTTTCTGCCACCTGAATTCTTATGAACCTTCTTATAATTTTAAATTCAAATGTTTATTTTTATTTCATATTTTTTATTTAAATTCAATTTGCCAACATATGTATATTCCAAAAATAGAATGTATAAAAAACACTTCAAAGAAACTAGAAAATCTAGCATAGAGATCCACAGGAAAGAGGGGTATTTTAAACATAGAGTTTAAATGTGTGTCTTTTTGAGCGTGCGTGTAATGTTCAGGGAATATTTCACAAATTGAACAGTGTAACTGACACCCATATAAAGAAACAAAATATTACCAGAACCTCAGAAGACCCCATTTGTGCCCCTTTTAGTAGTAACTCCACTTTAACTACTGTTCTGGCTTCTCACATCATTATTTTTGCCTAATTCTGTAATTTAGGTAAATTAAACACTCCTTCATGGCTTGATTTTTCATTCAATGTTAGGCTGACATATTTTGGAATTGTTTCATGTAGCTGTAAATCAATCATTACTGCATATGTTCCAATGTGTGACTATAACACTATATACTAATTCATTCTGTTTGACATTTAAAATTTTCAAGATTTTGCTGTTGAAGTTAGTGCCACTGTGAAAATTCTCTTTCATGTCCTTTTGCAAATATATGTTCATGGTTTTTTTGTTGTTGTTGCTGTTGAGTGTATATGTAGAATTATTGGGTCATAGGGCTATGTGTATGTTAAGTTGTAGTAGATGCTTCTGTTTTGCAAAACAGTTACACCAATTTATATTCACATCTATATTGTATAATGTTCCAGTTTATCCACATCTTTGCCAACACTCAATATTTTCCATCTTTTTCATATTTTATATCTGGCAAGAGTATTTTGGTATCATGTGGTTTAAATGTGCAATTCCCTAATGACAATGAAATTCAACATTTTATTATAGGTTTACTATTTGAATATCCACCTTTGTGATGTATATATTGAAATATTTTTTCAATATTTTAGGAATATACAAGTTTTTCTTACTGATTGGTAAGAGTTCTTAATATGTACTGGTTAAATTTCCTTTTCTTAGTTGTACATAAGAGGGTATCTTTTCCCATTCTGTGAGTTGTCCTTATACTCTTTCAGGCTATCTTTTGATATTCAGACGTTCTTAATTTTAACATAGTCTACTTTGGCAACTTTTCCTTTTATCTCTAGTGCTTTTTGTGTATTATTTTTAAAAACCTGTCTACCCTAAGTCATGAAGTGATGTCTTAACTTTCTTTCCAAATGCTTTGATATTTTATCTGTCACATAGAGATGTACAATTTCTAGAGAATTGATTTTTATATGTGGTGTGAGGTAGGAAGTCAAAGTACACTTATCTTTCATAAGAAAATCTCATTAATCTGGAACCATTATTTAAAAGCTGTTTTGGAAAAAAATTAAAAATAAATAAATAAAAGCTGTTTTGGGGGCCACCTGGATGGCTCAGCAGTTGAGCATCTGCCTTCAGCTCAGGGCGTGATCCCAGGACCGGAATCGAGTCCCACATTGGGCTCCTTGCAGGGAGCCTACTTCTCCCTCTCCCTATGTCTCTGCCTTTCTCTCTCTCTCTCTCTCTCACTCTGTGTCTCTCATGAATAAATAAAATAAAATCTTTAAAAATAAAAAGCTGTTTCTGTATATTGTACTTCTAGGTCATTTTGTCATTATGCAGGTATCTAGATTTGTAAGTTTATTTGTATGTATTTAGATATGTAGGTTTATTTCTGGCAGATCTATTTAGTCTTCCTGTTCAGCTTGTTCACTTTTGCACCAGTGAAACACTGTCTTAATGATGCTTAATGATGGAATTTGAAAATCCTTGTCTGTTAACTCCGACATGTGGATCACACATTCATAGGTCAGCTCTCTGTCTAGTAATTGCTGATTCTATGTGAGACAAAAAGAACCATAAAGAACCATATGGAATCTACTGTTTAAAAAACCCACGAAGTTTCCAGTTGATATAATTCCCACCAAAAGAACCATAAAGAACCATATGGAATCTACTGTTTAAAAAAAAAAACACGAAGTTTCCAGCTGATAGAGGTTTCTATATTTCCTTTCTTAGGAAGAGAGAGAGAAAGGATGAGCATCTCAATTAAGTCAAGGATTTTGTTGAGTCATGTCCGGGTTACATTTTAATAAGACCTGTTCTCGGTCAGATTCATATCTATATTAAAGAAACATCCTTCTGGGATTTTAATTGAGATATTTCAAGTGCTTGCCTCCTTAATCTTGAAACATTGTAGATTTATTTCTGCCTTCAGAGGTTCTCAGGTGATCTATTTAGATCTTATCCCACATAGCTTTACATTTTGTTGAGGAGCTCCATGCATGCTAGCTGCTGTTTTTAGGTGGTAAAATTATACAGGATACCACTCTGCCTTTTAGAAGTGTTTTTTCATTCCTTCTCAGCCTCCTATGCAGACCTAGAACTCGGAAAAGAACCCATGGGAAAATTTTCCTTTCAGTGGAACCCTTTGTGTCTCCAATTTCTCACTCCAGCCCCACGTAACCACTAAAAGCTTTGCTGGTCCTTCTCCTGCAAAGGCCCTCTGTGTGTTTTCAAGTCTGTCTTCAGCCAATACTCAGAATTTTCAAGTATTCTCAGAGAAAATACATCTGACAGCCATCAGTATACTTCATAATGGATTTATTTCAGTTAATTTTATTCTGTTGCTTCCACAAGTTGATAATACTTTTAAAAATCGAGTTTGCATAATTTACCTGGCTTTTTCTAGTTGTTTCAGCAGGAAGGTTAGTCTGCTATTACTATTCCATCTACTTTGTAGAATGTGTACAGCTTCTCCTAATTAAGTACAAAAAGAAAAAAAATGTCTACAGAGGTGTTGGGCTAAGTCCATTTTAGGTTAGGAGTGTTCACATGAAGGTTTATGTAACATCATCAAGAGGTAGCATCCAGTTTTTCTTTCATATAATTCCTGGGAATGGCTTTTCTATCACTTTGAAGAAGACTTAGTGAGAAACCAAATGTTCTTCAACAGAGATTGAGTTAGGCTTTATTTAAAAATCTTCCCTTCCTAGGGCAAGAAGCCAGGGACAAAAATGATGATATATAGAAGAATGCACTAGAGAAGGAAGGTAAAAAGTGACCTCTCTTAATATCAGAATAGCAATCACAGCCACTGAGGAAAGGAAGGAGCCACAGTTGTAAGAGTAGCAAAAAAAAAAAAAAATAGAATAAAATATATATGAAATGCTGATGAGAAAAAAGTCAACTGATGGAGATTCACTGTTAGCATAAGGTTGGTGTTTCCCCATATATAATCTACTCCAGTAAATGAAAGACAGCTTCTCTTGGCCAGGCTTTGGTGTTCTCTGCAAAAAAAGCAAAGCCAAGTAATTGATGACAAGAACACAGGGTTGATAAATTGAGTCAATGTAGGGTTTTGGATGCAAGTTCCAGGGACTCCAACCTCAATTCTCTTAGACAAAAAGACAACATATTGGCTCTAGCACATGGGTGAAGCTACTTTTGGGCATGGATGAAGAATAGGGGCAAGTGAATCCTCAAATAAAAATTGTAGCTATCTCTGAAAAAGAGGAGGGTGGATGGTGGGAAAGCTAGCCACAAATGTCCACCTCAAAAATGGACATATGTAGGGGATCCCTGGGTGGCTCAGCGGTTTAGTGCCTGCCTTCAGCCTGGGGTCCTGGGGTCCCGGGATCGAGTCCCACATCAGCCTCCCTGCATGGAGCCTGCTTCTCCCTCTGCCTGTGTCTCTGCCTCTCTCTCTCTGTCTCTCATGAATAAATAAATTTTTTAAAAAGGACATATGCATAAGCTTAATTGAGCAATGGTGAAAGAGGTTTTTTGAATTTCACTTGAGTTATGGACTCCCTTGAGAGTCTGATAAAAACTATACACTATTTCTCTAGGGAAAAAATACACATTAATTCATGAATAAAATCATACTATTTTAGGTGGATCCTGGACTCCCTGAAATCCATTGTGGTCCCAGGAATCCATGAAGCAATGACTCTTCAAATTGTATAATAATGAGAATGAGGTAATTCTGACCTTTCATGAATAATTTATTCAGGACATTTGATTCCTGTAATAACATGTGTTATACTAAATTATCTCCTAGGGACTTCCAGTTATCTTTTCCTCCCTAAAAGCAATTCTGTTTTTACTGTGTAGAAGAATAAATCCCATTTGAGAGAGAGAGAGAGAGAATAAGCAGGGGGAGGGGCAGAGGGAGAGGAAGAAGCAGACTTCTCATTGAGCAAGGGGCCTGACTCTGCTGACTGTGGGGCTAGATACCAGGACCCCAGAATCATGACGTGAGCTGAGGGAAGACACTTAACTGACTGAGCCACCCAGGTGCTCCGGCATAAATATTTAATTATAATTTAGTTCATTCTTCAAAAAATATCACTTTTCTTTCAAATAATCACTGTGAGTAAATGCATAATTTTTTTTATCATGCAGAACACGTTACTAGACATACTGTGGAAAAGCCTAGAAGTATTTCAGGCAAACCCTCTTTGACTTCATAGAAGAAAATATTAACCCAGAGCAATGGTAGTAAAAACAAATGTTACTGATATTTAGTAGAGGAAGAGATTGTTGTCATCCTTGGAGAAGGTAAAACTGAGTTTGACTTGAAAGATTAGAGTTATGCCTACCCACATAATACCAGGACCATTTGCAGCTATTGAGCAGCGTCTAGTCTGCACTGAGATGTGCAGTAAGTATTAAAATGTTATTGGGGCACCTGGGTGACTCAGTGGTTGAGCGTCTACCTTTGGCTCAGTTCAGTGATCCCAAGGTCTGGGATCAAGTCCTGCTTCAGGGTCCTCATAGGAAGCCTGCTTCTCCCTCTGCCTATGTCTCTGCCTCTCTCTCTGTGTCTTTCATGAATAAATAAATATAATTTTTAAGTATTAAAATTATATTAATAATTTTATATTGATTAGATATTGAAATAATATTGTGGATATATTGGATTAGATAAAATATATTATTGGAGGTTTTCCTTCTTTCTGCCACAAAGAACACATAGCCTAGTATGTGTTCATTCTAAAGCATGACTTGGATGTGAATAAAATTAAACAATTATTTGTTGTTTTAAAAATTGTTTTATTATAAGCACCCAAGTACCATTACTAGAAACGATCCCATGAGTTCTTTTCACTTAAAACACTTCTGACATAAAATATGTGGGTTTTTTTCACACCAACCAATTCTCGAACTCTCCAGATACCAACTGTGTGTCCTCCAAATTGGGTCAATTCTAACAGTAAGTACTTGGAGCTAGCACAGATCCCACAGAGTTAAGGACTTATTCCCAAAGACTGACCTCACTTTAGAAGCACGTCACAAGTAGTAGGTCTCCACATTATATACACTTCTTTCCAACTTGGTTATAAATCAGGGGTTCTCATTACTTCCCCACATTGAGTAATTTTCTAGAATGGCTCACAAAACATACTATTTTTTAATAATCTTACTATTAGCATACTTATTACTACCAGTTTATTAGTTTACTTACTAATCCAGTATATTATAAAGAATACAATTCAGGAACACCAAGTGGAAGAGATGCATAGGATAAGGAATGGGGGAGGAGGACAGGCAGAGTGTGGGGCTTCTATACTCTTTCATGACATGCCACCCTCTCACCAAACTGGAAGCTCCCTAAACCTCATTGTTTAGGGATTTTGACAGAGGTTTCATTATGTAGGCATGATTGGTTAAATCATTGACCATTGGAGATTACCTTAATCTCCAGCCTCTTTCCCTCTAAAGAGTTGGGGGTGGGCTGAAAGTTCCAACCTCTAACCATGTCTTGCTCTGTCTGGTGACTAGCTCCCATCCTATAGCTACTTAGGATCCTTCCAAAAGTTGCCTCTTTCAAATAAAAGATACTTTGATCACTCAGGAAATTCCAGAGGATTTAGGAGCTCTATGTCAAGAATCAGGACAGAGGCCAAATATTAGAACAAAAGATGTTCCTATCATCTCTATCAGTTAGGAAATTATAAGAATTTTAAGAGCTCTATGTTAGGAACCAGGGACAAAAACCCAAATATGTATTTCTTATTATGCCACACATTCATTTAAACTTAGAAATAATCATTTCATAACTATATCATATATCATATATAATCGTTTCAAAGCCTATATCACAATGAATTTCAGCTGGGCTAGTACTTTTGGGTTTTAGAATTTTACTTACAATTTATTATCTTATTATGTTTATTATATTGTATTTTTATTATTAATTTATTATTAATAAATAATAATTTTATTATTTATTTTGTAGAATGTTTAGTCAATAAAGCTTTTAAGTTTTAATAAAAGAGATTTATTTTCATGACATCTTTCCCACAGAGAAGTCTGGTGATCAGCATTGTATGTAAGAAAAAATCTAAGAAATAGACTCTTAACTATAGAGAACAAATTGATGATTACTGGAGGGTAGAAGAGTGGGAGGATGGGTGAAATAGGTGATGGGGATTAAGGAGTGCACTTATGATGAGCACTAAGTGTTGCATGTAAGCATTGAATTGCTAAATTTTACACCTGAAACTAATTATTACGCTGTATGTTAACTAACTGGAATTTAAATAAAAACTTTAAAAAAGAAAGAATCTAATGAAAATGTATGTAAAAATTTTTCTGATGAAAAATAAATGCAATATTATCCTGTTGGTCTTTACAATTTATGGCAAATTGTAAAGTCTCAGCAAAACAAAAGGCTAAACAAAACTCTTAGTGTTCTTTGATAATCTTCATTTAATTTTCATTTAGCATGTTAAATTCATTTAGTCTTAGGATTTTTATTTAGGTTTTTTAGATTAAAAAAGATTTGTGTCCTAATTATGTATTTTGAAAAATTTACCAAGAATATCACAATAGTCTTTGCAACTCACTGCTTGGAGAGAAGTACCATTTTATGATGTGACGGTATGTTTGATTGTTCATATGTTATTATCACCCTATGTTTTAAGGTATTTTGAAATTATAACTCTTCAATAATTATATTTGTGAAATACCACTGTGTAGGTAGAGAGGATCAACCCTACAAACTGTCATTTAATTCTCAGGATGTGTACTAAGTTAGTGATGTCAGGTCATTCCCTGAGGGTGTCAATCTTGACCTCCTACAGCTGAAACTGGTTGAAATTTGAAACTGAATGGCAGATACCTGCAGGGATCTTAGAGGTTTGAATCAAGAGAGTTTGGTTCCTTTTGTGTTGTTTTATTTAACTTCCAAAAGAGGGTTTTTAACATTTTCTCTAGGAAAAAGTAAGGTGGAGAGAGGTACAAATTCCCATAAAGTGGCAAAATAATTATACATAAATAAGAGATGGGGGTGCCTCGATGGCGTCAGTTAGGCATTTGACTCTTGATTTGGGTTCAGGTCATGATCACAGAGTTGTGAGATGGAACCCCATGTCAGACTCCACACTGGGTATGGGGTCTGCTTGGGATCCTGTTTCTCCTTCTCCCTTTGCCCATCCCCACTTCTTTCTCTCTCTCTCTCTTAAAAAAAAAAAAAGGCAGGGGGTGCCTGGGCAGCTCAGTTGGTAAAGCATCTGCCTTGGGCTCAGGTCATGATCCCAGGGTCCTGGGATCAAGCCCGATGTTTGCTTTCTGCTCATTGGGGAGCTTGCTTTTCCTTCTCCCTCTGCTTGTTGCTCTACCTACTTTGTGCTCTCTCTCTGTCAAATAAAATTTTTAAAAAGAGAGAATCAGGGAGTCAGAAATCAAGACTCTATACCAGTTATGACTGCCTTGAACTTGTATAGAAATATTTCACGTAAAGATATGTATCTTTAAATATGCCTTTACCAGCCTCCTTTAAGTATAATCCTTTGTAAAAAGGTTAAACTGCTTTAACTGGGCTTTGGGAAAACAAGAAGAAGGATTTGGTGTTCCGGGGCTACTAGTTTAAAGGAGAGAGAATAAAATTGAGGAAGCCAGGCCTAGAAGGCACTCTGGGAATCATGATACAATTTCCTGGGGTGGGTATAAAAAAGGACAGGGCAGGAGGCCTGGTCTGCCCCTCTGATTCCCATGTTCCAGCCAGAGACTTGGCACTGCTCTGACCTGCTCAACTCCAAAAGTCCTTGTTCATGCATAAGGGATGTTTTCATCTTATATTATTAAAGAAAACCTACCCAGTATGGTTTTTATGAAAGTAAACATTCTTCTAAAGTATTGGAATATGATTTAATATATCGAGAAGAAAGTTTTGCTTCTAGTGTCTTAGAAGACCTTATTTACATCACATGACAAAATGTACCAGCAGTGGGTTCACAGTGGCACAATTATTGCTCTTAGCTGGAATTAGTCAAATAATATTTGAGGATTTGATCTTAGCTGACCTTGAGAAACCTTTTCTCCCTCCTTTGTTATTGCTATTGAACTCTATGAGGAGAATTTTCCTATTTCACTGCGGCATCCACTTCCAATTACTGTTGCTGTCCTAGGTTCCTACATTATTACTACTCAACAGGGTTGAGGTTTCCTTTAGCGCTTTTTTGAATAAGAAACCTCAATTCACTGTGAGAAGCTTAATAATGTTAAAACTGTGCTCTTACAAAGCACTTTTCATCTTCCAGATGCTTAATGCTGCCCGTCAGGGTACTCAGAGATGAAGATGATGAGGCTTTTAAAACCCATTAGCCTTCCAAGAGCATTCCCCCTTCTTCCTTGGATTCAGATCATCTTTACAGTTTTCTTCAGGGAGTGGCACCAGTAACAAGGGAATCAGCAAATGAGTTCCTGAAATTAAGCCCATTAGAAAGATTCTTTTCTAAGATCTGGATCTCAGGTGAACTCTATAGAAATCTCAATTTAAGCTTTTCTCAGTTACAGTTTTATTGAATTTTAGTTAGAGAGGCACCTCATCTAGACATGCAGTCACATAAATTAGGTTCTGTTAGAAAGCATTAAGAATAAAAGAGATTTTTTTGGGCAAAAGTTAAAACTATATATTTGGGACATGAAGTTTAAGAATATCATAATGAAAGAAATAGGTCTATGTTTTAAAGATTAAAGATCTTTATAAAACTGAATTAAATATGTGATTTCCAATTGTCTTCTGTATTCAGGTATTATACTACTGCTTGTGTAGAGAAGCCGTATTGTCATGCTAAATAAACTGAGGGATGATATATGTGAAACACACCAACAAGGTGTTCTAATTGTCCTTAGAAAATGAACCACACTAACTTCTACTATGCTGACTCTATCACAAGTAAAGAATTTTAAGATTCTTCTTGAAAGATGTTCTTTTTTTAATATTAGTTAATGGAATCAAAGGTTAAAATGAAAAACTTTATGAAGGGGTTCCCTGTCCATCTTAGAAGGCCAAGACTTCCTTCCCTTTTTCACTGGAGTTTTTCTGCCTTTTTTTGTGCTTTCTGTTTCTGTGCCAGAGCGGTAAGAACACTGACATGCGAGTCGAACTATGTTGATTTTCATACAAACCATCTGTGTGGTTTGGTAGTCTAGACCTTCCCACCAAGGGGTTTGGATAATAGTGCTCACCTCATAATTTCATTGATTATATCATGGCAGCATATTTAAAGCATGTATTAGTAGGTAGCTACTCTTATTACATCCAGAGCCTCAAATGTACTTATTTTAAAATGTTCATGGACTTGAATTGTAGACTTGTAGGTACCATTCAATTCCATGACCATATTATTTTGTTTCTATCTAAAACTGTTTCTAAAATATTGGGTTTCTACAAATACCACTAAGTTACAAATTAGATACGAGTTGTAACCATAATACATAGCTCAATACAAATTATACCAAATCTTTATACCAAATCTTTATTCAGTACATTCCTACAGAAAATTCAATACAAATTTTAGTTATATTTCTAAGATAGGCCATGTAAAACTATATCATAAAATAGATGAAACCATATTAATTTATTTATATGGACCAGATCCTTTAATCTACAGAGCCCTGAGTTACTTTGAACACAAGTCCCTTTGAGGCTTAGCTAAACCCTGCTGACTACTGAGCCTTCATGGTTTTACTCTCTTTCTTGAGCCTTTAAGTTCAAGAAAGGGCTACTGAGAAATTATGAAAAGAGAATAAAGAAGAAAGAAAATTTTAATGAGACACCAAAGGGAAGAAATTTGGAGATATTTGAAGAAGAGTCTGAGCAAAAGCAACATTAATTGAAAAGGATTATATTGTACACCCAATATTCATGTTCACACCCAAATTCATTTTTTCACAATAGCCAAAAGGTAGAAGCAACCCAGGTGTCCGTGGACAGATGAATGCATAAACAAATTATGGCATGTACATACAATGAAATGTTATTCCTCTTTAAAAAGCAAAGGAATCCTGACACATGCTACAATATGGATGAACCTTGAAGACAAGACCTGCAAAATGAAATATTCCAGTCACAAAAGATAGAAGGCAAAATGAACATATAGAAGCAAATAAGTGTGGCATAGAGATAAGACAGAAGGAAGAAAGGATTAAAAAAAAGAAAACTAACATTAATATCATAAAAGACAGAAGGGAAGATACCATGTCCATGAAACATGAATATTCAGAGAATAAAATTCCTGGAATATGTAATAGATCATTTCAGAAAATTTAAAAATTCAATAGAAAGTTTAGAAAATAAGATTGTGAAAATCTTGTAGAAAATGGGCCAGAGAAGCAGGTGAAAAATAGCAAGAAAATAATATAGAGTACATTCAGATATTTAGAATTCTAGAAAAAGGAAAAAGAGAAAATGGAACCAACGTGGAGTGGTGGGAAGGAAATAATTATAAAAAAATAGTTGAAGGGGCATCTGGGTGGTTCAGTGGTTGAGTGTCTGCCTTTGGCTTAGGGCGTGGTCCCAGGGTCCTGAGATTGAGTCTCCCATTGGGCTCCCCACAGGAAGCCTGCTTCTCCCTCTGCCTATATCTCTGTCTCCCTCTGTGTGTCTCTCATGAATACATAAAATCTTTTTTAAAAAATAAATCATTGAAGAAAATTTCTGAAAACAGAAAGATAGGAGTTTGCAGATAGAAGAACCCACCAAGTGCTCTGCACAATATATAAAAGTGTAGTGAAATTGCAGAAAAACAAGCTTTCAAAGAGAGAAGAAAAAGATTTTCATAAAAAGGAAAAAAAATAATTTTAAAAAATGAGACTTCTTAACAACAACACTGGAAGACTGGAGATAATGGATTCATGCTTTCAAAATTTTGAATAAAGTTCATCTCCAAACTGAAATTTTAAACCCAGAACTATCAACTAAGTGTTCAGATGGAATAAATAGCAAGCTGAAAAAGTTATCTCCTATGCTTTCTATTTAAAGAAGCTGAAAGAGGATGTGCCACCCCATACCAAGGGAGTAGAGAGAAAAAGAAGACATGGAATCCAGAAAACAGGAGACAGGAGGGAAGGAGAGAGTAATCACCAGGACAATGGTGAGAGGGGACCCCCGCCATGACCCCGAGTGGGAGGAGTAAGATAAAACCAGTCCAGACTGAAACAAGTCCAAAAGCTCTGAGAGAGACATGTTCAAGATGAAATTGCTAGAATATCTACAACATTTGGACATGTTGCAAGATCTGAATAACTAAAAGAGAGTTGGAGGTTAAATAATACATAAACTCAACTCAATAGCTTCTTATGTATTCCAAGTAATAAATTCCTTAAAAGGTTATCAAATAAATATAGGACAATTATTAATTCCAGTGAAAATAAGATGTGTAGAAAAGGAAAACTAATCACTGTATATTTAAAAATTCAGCTTTCAAGAGCTTTTATACTATAGTCATACTAAGGTAGAGGTATGATAAACTGAAGCTTTAGGAAGTGTGTGTGTGTGTTCTTGTGAGAAACTGAAAAAGAGCTTATGCCTTGTTTTACATTTCCAACAGTTGAGGACTGAAATTGAAAAATTAAGAAGTGCCCAATCTAGAAGCATATTATTCTGTTGAGATATCAAAGTGAAGAGTTTTTTGTTAAGTCTTAGAAAACTATTTGATTGTTTAAAACATGTGCAACTTTGGTAAAAAAATAATAGGGTTTTTAAAAATATTAGAATATTTATGGTACTATTGATTTCTACAAAGTGATAGGCCTCTTCTAGTAATTAAATTGATCCTTAGGGCAGCTCGGGTGGCTCAGTGGTTTAGCCCCACCTTCGGCCCAGGGTGTGATCCTGGAGATCCGGGATCAAGTCCCACGTTGGGCTCCCTGCATGGAGCCTGCTTCTCCCCCTGCCTGTGTCTCTGCCTCTCTCTCTTTTTCTGTGTCTCTCATGAATAAATAAATAAAATCTTTTTTTTTTAAAGTGATTCTTATTTTCCATTTTAGAAGAAAAATGTGCCCACCAATTCTTGGAGCCAAGGGATTGTTGCCATCCAGTTGACATAAATCCTCTGTCCTTCCTCACAGCAAATTTTCTTTATATGAGAGAACAGGAAATAGTAAACATGAGTAATTCAAAATATAAATAATATAATAATCTATGTGTAACAATGGTAAGTAATACGATAGTGCCAACCGAAATTTCCTGATAAATTTAAACATCTAAGAAAATACGTCACGGATTATGACCCAACAAATTAAAAAAATTCAATCAACATTCCTAATATTGTTTAATTTCCGTGCCAGATGTTTCCATTACATAGGAAGGGAGAGGGGAAAGAAAGAACTAACAGTTAAGCCTTGTGAACCATGACAAATTTTACGCCTCCATAAATTGATGTTTACAAATGTGGAGAGTTTAGAGCTGGGAGGGATGAGGCACTACCTAGTATAAAGCCCTCATAGAAAAATTTTAAAACCCAAAGCAATTAGTTGACTGACCTGCAGCGATCTGATAAAAGACAAATTTTAAAGTACAATATGTTCATTTTCTCTAGATTGTAGGTCAAATGACCATATGGAGAGATAATTTATATAGTTTGTATAAGACCAGAGGCAAGCTTTTATTTGGCTCCTGGCCTCCCAAGACCCAATTATAGGAAGGGGAATAATACCTAGGTGGAGGGGAGAAATTGATCTTGGGCCTGTTTCAGTGCATTGAGAAGGGTAATAGAATAGGGAAGCAGATTTCCCCAACAACCATAGGTCCTCAAATAACCAATAGTTTTTATCTGGCCAGGAGGATAGAACATTAGAAGTTTCCAGCAGCATGAGCTAGCCATGTGTCCTCTTGCCTCCTACCATCGTGATGAGTGGCTCACCTTTCTGTAGACAGAAAGTGGCCTTTCTGTAGTCCCACCAGGCATCGTCCTGCCACCTACTTGCAGTGCCAGGCCTCCAAGGGTTGGACCAAGTTTTAGGGAAGGGCTACCCAGCAACACAAAAGGAGGCCAGACTATTAAGGTCTAGAAGAATCCATGCAAAATAACACTAATTTTTTAAAACAGCATATATAAAACCAGTCACAACACATAATTTAATTTAACACATAACCAATCACAATACATCAGTGCCAAAAATTCACAGTGCTCCATTGTGAGGTTTCATTAACTATATCTTAAGCTTACAGTCCTTAGAATTAGTCTGTGGCCAAATAACCTTTTCTTACAAAGGACCTATGACCCTAAATGACATTTTACTAATGACTAATGATGATGAACAGTTTTTCATGCTATGTAAATACACAAGGATACACCACTACATCCATTAGAATGGATAAAATTTCAAAATGCTGAAACTTTTATATATTCTTGATTTGGGAACCATATGATGCTTCAATATCATGTACAAACAATATCAAACAATATCACAGACAAACCTCAAAATAATTATGCTAAGTGAGAGGAGCCAGACAGTAAAGTGTACCTATTATGTGGTTCCATTTATATAAATTCTATTAAATGCAAACTAATCTATAGTAACAGGAGACAGATCAATGGTTGCCTATGAACAAGGGTGGGGCCAGTGAAGAGTGGAAAAGAGTAATTACAAAGAGACATGCGGACACTTTTGTGAAAGATTTATATTCATTATCTTTATCGAGTTGACAGTTTTACACAGATGTTAATAACGTTTATATTTTTAATCGAATGTAAAGTTTATGTCAATTAAAACTTGATAAAACTATAGAGACGTGTTATACCATAATTATGATTAATACTTTATCTTCAATATCAATTTTTAAAATTGTGTCCCAACACACTTACTGTTTCATGAGATTCCAACACTAAAGAATCATTGTTTTGACCTGAATAAAAGATCAATAACTAAGAATGGCAATTTTTCAAATTGTTCAGCTTAGCTCAAATTCCATAAATTCCACCCACAGCTTCCATCTCTCACAGCCTCATTTGTGCCCCAGGCATAAAAAACCACAGTTGCTTCTTCCCTCCTCCTGTTCACAACCTGAGTGGCTTCTGTTCCACCCTTGACCTAGCATACCTCTGTTCCCCTCTTTCATGCCTGGCCACCCTTAGTCATCATTCAAGATAAGGTTGATCACCCTGCACAAGCATTTTTTTTCAAAGATTTTATTTATTTATTTATGAGAGATACAGACAGAAATGCAGAGACATAGGCGGAGGAAGAAGCAGGCTCCACACAGGGAGTCAGGACCCCGGGATCACACTCTGAGCCAAAGGCAGACGCTCAACCACTGAGCCACCCAGGCATTCCCAGAAGCATTCTTTTACCAACCACCTCCAAGCCCACTAGGAATAAATAAAGATTACTTTTTCCATAGAATCATCTCTGTCTCTATGATCACACTTTATTCAATGATTATAACAACCTTGAGGGCAAGAAATAATCTTTCTATGGAAAACACAAAGGTGTTTTGTTCAACTTGCACAGTGTTTGTAAAAATTTGACATTAAAATCAGGACACTCAGTAGATTAGCATTCCTGCACAGAACAACCCAGAGCTAAAGGGAGCTTTAGAGAATTTCCATTCACTACAGTCATCTCTTCTCCCTATTGCGTCTAGCACTTACTGTCATTTGCCACATTTCTTTAACTTGTTCACCACCTTTCCCAGGTGTACAATTTCCTGATTACTGTGAGCATTTGACTTTGAACCCATGCTAATAGAGCAATCAACATTTTTGGAAAGAATTAAGATATGTATAAATTAGAATAAAGTACAGCAAGAGAAGGCCTTTCAAAAGAGGAGAGAATATATGCTTTTTAAAATATTAGTTTTGGGTGTATAACTTATTGATTTGACGATTCTATGCATTAGTCAGTCCTCACCATGGTAAATGTGGTCACCATCTGTCACCACAGAGCATCGTTACAATATTATTGACTATATTCTTTACGCCATACTCTTCATCCCTGTAACTTATTTATTTTATAACTGGAAGTTGTATCTCTTAATCCCCCTCACCCATTTTATCCATCCCCCAGCTCCCCTCTGGCAACCACCAGTTTGTTTTCTGTTCTTAAGAGTCTGTTTGGTTTTTTGTTTGTTCATTTGTTTATTCATTTGTTTTGTGTTTTATATTCCATATACAAGTGAAATCATATGGTATCTGTTCTTTCTCTATCTGACTTATTTCACTTAGCATAATACCCTGTAGACTAATCCATGTTGTCACAAATGGCAAGAGTTTATTAATTTTAAGGCCAAATGATATATAAATATATATCACATCTTTATCCATTCATCTATCACTGGACATTTAGGTTGCTCCCATACCTTGGCTATTGTAAATAATGCAGTAAACATAGAGGTATATCTTTTGGAATCAGTGTTTTTGTTTTCTTTGGGTAAATACTCAGTAGTGAAATGACTAGGCCTTATGGTATTACAATTTTTAATTTTTGGAGGCATTTCCATACTGTTTTTCACAGAGGTTGCACCAGTTACATGCCCCCCTACGGAATTTACATTCCATAGTACACAGGGGGGTCTCTTTTCTCCACATCCTCTTCAACACTTGTTATTTCTTATCTTTTTTTTATGCTAGCCATTCTGACCAGTGTGAGACTATATCTCACTGTGGTTTTGGTTTGCATTTCTCTGATGATTAGTGATGTTGAGCATCTTTTCATATGCCTGATGGCCACATCCTCTGCCCACTTTTAAATTGGATTGTTTGGGGGTTTTTGGTGTTTAGTTGCATATATGCCTTTATGAGAAGATAATGGATTTGGGTGAATTTTTAAAATTCTAGTTATTGTATACCAAATTGGAGTTATTCATTTGCATGATTTTAAATGTCTCTAAATGGTTCTCTACCTTTTTCTAAAGCCAAAGTGGTCACTGTGTTCATATGAGCCATTCTATGTCCATTTCAAATATGTTTTATAAGTGTATACTAAACTAGATTGATCCTGCTGAATAAATGCAGAACTGTAACTTATAGGAGCCACATGTTATGATTTTAATTTATATAAAGCTAATTCTAAAGACATCCAAATAAAGGGTGCTTTCATTAATTTGAAAACATTCTATGGTAACCCATTTATAACAAAATACTGGGTTCAATGAAAGGATTCAGATTTAATAACATTCTTTCCATTAGAATCTTAATAATTTTTACTCACTGAGTCTATGATTGCTATTTGGCATCTCTTCCCATCCCATAAATAAAACAAATTATTTCCCTAAGTAGTTTTGCTAGTGTATAAGTCAGAAAAGTACTTCTGTTTATGGTTAGATGGTGTTGTTTAAAAAGTCGGTCTTCAGAGGGCCAGGAGCAGAGATTAAGTCCCTTTTATCCAGTTAGGTTCAATTAATCTATGTGGGAAGCTTGTATTACCTGTGTGCTTCATGAACACAGGGAAGGGGATATGGTTTTCAAAGCATTTCATAAAACACCTTCCATAAAGTCACTGAAAATCAGCAAATAGGTAGAAAAATTATTTTCAAAATAAAATTATCCCTAACTACATATGTTTTCACAATATACATGAAATTAAGTAGTACACATTTTAGAGGTTAGGAGAAAATTGTCCTTTGAAATGGAAGAGGTATATGTAAAATGATTTATTATAATCATACAATAATAAATTATCTATGACTTTATTGATTATTATGTTTCTAGGTGACAAGGCTTTCCTCGGTGAATGTCCAGGAAGTAGGGACCCTTAGAGAATGTACCCCTTTATAAGGAGGAGGAAAATGCTATAATTAGGCTTTTCTAGAACTTAGAAGTATAAAACCTATCATAAATCAAAGAAGTCCTGTAATTTGGCTCTTCAGTCCACAGTCTTTTTTCTGTCCAGGATATTATTAGTAAAAAGCTGCAAAAAATGATGTCTGTATTCTGTTAATGTTCAGCTTAATAGTTAATTATTAATGTATGTATTGTCCCCAAGTGCCTCACCCTGAGCCTTGTACATAGTATTTCCACAAAAGATAATTGTTTAATTTCCTGGATGTGACCTGTGACACCCCCAACAGGAGTGTGGCTGAAGCCATGAAAGGTACCCTTTAATTGGTCTGGTCCCCTGGTCAACAGACTCTGTTAGGGGTGCAGTGACCCCTAACAAACTTAGAATGTATACAGCAACAGGGAGAGGAGGCTGATAATGACTCACGCCTCTACATGAGACAAGACTGGTGGACAGTTTTCCATGTAGTTAACGGAATTATAGAGGGAGATTAGGTAGATGGATAGACCTATAGATGTAGAAATACAACAATTAGAATTAATTAAAACCTATTCACCTATTTATTTTTCCTTCTTCTATCTATTTGTCCATCTGTTATATGAATATGATGGTTACAAATTCTAGACAGAGGTTTTCTGGTAATGAGTTTTTAAAAATAAGGAACTGGGAGTTCCCTGGGTGGCTCAGCGGTTTGGCACCTGCCTTGGGCCCAGGGCATGATCCTGGAGTCCCGGAATCAAGTCCCACATCAGGTTCCCTGCACAGAGCCTGCTTCTCCCTCTGCCTGTGTCTCTGCCTCTCTCTCTCTCTCTCTCTCTCTCTGTGTGTGTGTGTGTCTCATGAATAAATAAATAAAAACTTTTAAAAATACATAAAAATAAAATAAAAATAAGGATCTGGTTAAATGAGTATATTCATTTCCTAGGGCTGCTATAACAAAGTGCCACAAATTGGGTGGCTTAAATTACAGACATTTATTGCCTCACAGTGGTTGAGGCTAGAAGTCCAAGACCAAGTTGTCAGCAGAGCTGATTCCCTCTGAAGGTTGTGAGGGAGCATTTGTCCCATGTCTCTTTCCTGCGTCCTGGTGGTTTGCTGGCAGTCTTTGTCATTCATTGGCCTATAGATGCCTCACTCTCATCTATCCTTCCTCGTCATATGGCATTCTCCCTATGCACTCCCTCTAGCTCCAAATTTCCCATTTCAGTCACTGAATTAGAGGCCCACTCTACTCCAGTATGGCCCCACCTTAACCAGTCGTATCTTCAATGACCCTATTTCCAAATAAGGCCACATTCTGAAGTACTAATGGTTAGGATGTCAACATATGAGTTTTGGGAGAGGATGGTAGGGACACAATTCAACCTATAACCAAGGGATATTTAAATGTCTATTCACCCTTGCTATGCTTCCCAGTTCCCATTGACCCTTCTCTGTTTGTCATATACTATTCTTGTCTTGTATGAAAGTGTCCTGCGGCTATTGCTGTTCTGTATCAGAGGTTGTTGCAAATGGTCATTCTTAGGCCAGATTTTTTTTTAAGGATTGAATTTTTTTTATTGATAATTGTTTTTATTTTTTATTTTTTAATTATTTTTTAAATAAATTTATTTTTTATTGGTGTTCAATTTACCAACATACAGAATAATACCCAGTGCTCATCCCGTCAAGTGCTCCCCTCAGTGCCCGTCACCCATTCACCCCCACCCCCCACCCTCCTCCCCTTCCACACGACAAATACCCACCATTTGCTTCGATGTAGATGGAACTGTAGGCCAGATTTTAAAAGCAATCTTCACTGCCTTTGAGAAAAGGAGGGTGCCCCTCAGCTGTGATGTCTGAGGATCCACCACCAGTTAGGTATTGATGGAGTTGGCTTTTCTGGGTGGTTGTTCCATGCTATAGCCCTACCTGCTGTCTGCCTCAATTCTGTTGCCTAAAGTCATGGTGGGTAGTGGCCTGCAAGAGTAACTGCCAGATTGAGCTGGAAGGTCTCCTTTACTGCCCAGAAAGTCTGACAGGTATCCTGCATGTGATCATTGATCTACCTCTGTGGGCTTTATTATTTAACAACTTCACACCCACATCCATATGGTCTGAATGGATGTTATTTAGTAAAATACCAGATTGAAGTTTCTCATTCATTCTTCAGAGGTATCATACTTGCAGCTTGTCATTGTGAATACAAGTAGAAAGAGAAATTGAGAAATTTTACAAAACTGGGTTAAAGTGTGTCACTGAGTTTCCCTTTATCTATGCAACTTGTGACCTGTCACAATTGAGATAAAATTTCTCATATTTCACATTCTTCCCCAAAGGTTAGACTAGCTAGATATAATAGAAGTTTATTTTACATTAATCATTTAGGTAATAATAAATGGCATTTATTAACCTCACACTGAGTGAGTTAATAATTAAACAAATTTAGTTATCTAGAATCCTTGGGTGATAAATTGATCTAAAGAGCAGAATTTCTGGATGATTGAACATTACAATTTTCAGTCATAAACCTTAATAAATCTGCAAATAAATAACCTTTGGATGTTATTTTTTCAAGACTAAAATCTATGTTTTGTTACTTACCTTAAAAGCTATTTTCCTTTAACTATTTTGAAAATATGTGCATCAGTATGAAAGAAAATATTATTCTAAATTTTAATATAGGCACAGAGTCAGTTGAAAATCCTATTATTTGTCTCTACACTAAATGACCCAAAATTGCTCTTTTGAAATCTCATATTGCATTCTGATTTTTTTCTGTCCCGTTTTTCTTTTGATATTTGATCTTTATATAATGGCCATATTAACCCTCTTGTTTCTTACCTACTTATATTAATCCTTTTGGTCAAAATTTCTAATCTGCTATAGAAGGCATGTACTCAAACTTGTTAGATTTCTATGCAGAATAAGCAGATTTAGCATCACATGTGAAATGTTCATGAGCATTAGTGTTTGGATACCATGACACATATTTGGGTCTCTTAAATTCTCTCAGTACTTTTTCTCATTTTATTTTGTGTCTGTTAGTCATGTCCCCAGAAATTTGAGATTTCCAGACCCACAGAAATCTGATTCCTGGATAGGTGAGGTATTGTTATATGTGTCAGTAATAACAAGTATGCTTTCACATACATAATGTCTCCTCTGAATCCAGTTTTATATCAAACTTTCCTGAGAATATAAAATCTTCACTTTCAGAGTTCACAATCCTGTCGAACTACACAAGGCACCCAAATGAAGAACACAAAGCATTTACAAAAAAATAGACATTTGAAGATCTTAATAAACATTTATGGATATTAAATGGAAGGGTGCATGGGTGAAATTAACCAGGAAAGTAGCACCCAGACCAATGAGACTGTCAAGAGGGTGAGATGAAAGGACTTTCTAATGGGTAGGGAATCAGATGAAATTATGTAAATGGAAAGAGCTCCTGGAAGTGGGTGAGGAGGAATGAAAGCAGAGGGCCTAAGACTACATTCTAGGAAAAGCACCTTGGTAGGACCCCTGAGTGGCTCAGTGGTTGAGCGTCTGCCTTTGACTCAGGTCATGATCCTGGGGTCGCAGGATCAAGTCCTGTATGGTGCTCCCCGCAGGGAGCCTGCTTCTCTCTCTGCCTATGTCTCTGCCTCTCTCTCTCTCTGTCTCTCATGAATAAATAAATGAAATCTTAAAAAAAAAAAAAAAAAAAAAGAAAACCACCTTAGTAATGGCTGGGAAGAGTGAGGGAAGGAGCCTCAGGGAAAGACAATACCATTAACTAACTGCCTCTCAATCAATAATCTGTCCATGGGATACTCCATTCTCCTGGGTGGAGTACTCAAATGTGTTATCCCCCAAATGTAATAAAGTTGCAATTATACTTTTGCCTCCTCCTCAACATGTTTAGGTGGGGTTCCAATTAATTTTAGTGCAATACATACAAATTAAGCAGTGCCCAAAGCCTCCCAGGATACCCCCTGTGGCTTCATCACTATTTCTTACCCTCTATTTCCACTTCCATGGTCTCTAAATCCTTTAGAGATTCTGCTGTGGTCAGACCTCCTGTGGGGGTCCAGCCTAACACTCCTCAGTGTCAGTGTCCAGTGTCATTACTAAGTATAACAATACTTGTGCATCCTAGGTGCTCTTGCACCACATTCTGGTAAATTGGCACTCGATACCTACATATAAGAAGCAGAAATATTTGGCTCAGGCATATCAAATTACCAATATTCAATCTGTTTTGACCTAAAAAATCTTTCATAAAGTTCAATCTAATATTTTATCCCTACTCCTTGTGAAAGAAACTACTATGCACCACTCTCCTTGCCCTGTGGCATGTGGTTACATAGACGCACTCATCCAAGAGATCATGGGATGGTGCTGGTATGTAATCCAGCATTTTTTCAACTTTATGCCAAGCTCATCAGATTTTATTTACTCTTGCAAAAGCCCTGCTTGTTCTTTCTCAATGAAGGTATTTTTCTTTTTCCCTTCAACAATTTTCCAGTGTTGTAGCAGGAAGAGAGTTAAGGTTTATAAAATTAAGGGAGCCACTGGATGCAGTATCACATTTCTTCAGTCGTGTGCTTAAGAAATCCTCTGCAAAATTTTTCTTTGAGCACACATTTCAGCATGTACTGAAAAATTCTTTATTACTTTGGAAATCAACAAATAGGACCTATTATCTAATGGAGGTTTACAAATGGGATTAACAAAACTCATGTTGCATACAATGCTGTATCCATTTCCTTTAAAGCCAAGATAGGCTCTTTTAGATGTGGGAATGCTGAAATATGTCACTCTTAGGTATCATCCAAGGAGTGAGTTCTCAAATAGTACTCCAAATCATACAATTTTGAACTGAAAAGGATATTAAAAGCTATCTATTCCAATCTTCAGATTTTTTAGAATATAAAACAGAAGATGATTATGGAATTTGTCTATCATGAAAAAGTACTGGGATTGTAATTCAGATTTCTTAAATCCTAGTCAAATGTACCACCATGCCTACTGAGTGAGAAACTTGAATCATGAAAAAGCAAGAATGATTACCATTTCGAGTGCTTGTTGATCATAGGGCCACTGAACTAGACATGGACTAGACACCACATAGAGAAATGTCACCATCCTGTGTTCTTTGTCCATTTTTAGAATTTTGTGGGGATTGACATTTTCTGAGAACTCAGCTTGTTTGCTTCAAACTGAAGCTGATATTTAATTAGTCTCCTGAAATGTCAAGTAACCAAAGATGGCTTGTAGTGTCATGTAGGAGATGTGGCTATATTAACTATGAAACTGGACACTGAAATTTGGTGGTTCAGGTGTGATACCTGTGGAAGCATGAATATGGTGTTTGCAGATGAATGAAACAAATAGCTCCCTCAGGAATACTGTTTTTCTACCCAAGCAAAGAGCTGCAAAGTGTACTTTGGATTAACATAATATGACAGCATCTGGAAAAAAATTTTTTAATATTTTTTGTCACTTTAGAAGCTTAGAGGTTCCTGGAGTTCCCTAGATGTTGAGTATATGCTAACTTAGTCCTGGGATGTCTGCTGAGCTCAGAGTTGATCAGATCCAAACAAGAATATGAAACTCTAAGACCCCTGGGAGTGGAAAGAACTGGGGGATTTCATTCAAATCAACCTAAATTCAATTCAGTTTAAATTCATAAGGTGGAAAAAGATTCATAAGGTGGTTAGTTAGAACTGATTTTCCTAGGATTGGACAGAATCTAAATTCAACCCTGTGGAAACTTGGACTATACTGGATCAGGGACAAGGGTTCGATCTTAACCTGACACACAATTGAAGTGTATAGTGGTATGGAAGGAAGGAAGGAAGGAAGGAAGGAAGGAAGGAAGGAAGGAAGGAAGGAAGGAACAAACTAGGAAAGAAACCTATCTCTAAGTATAAAGGGAAAAGGTGCCATACTTACGCAGATGTGGTTGCTTTGTTCATTACTGACATATAAACTATTTCACTTTCTCTTCACTGTGGACATTAAAATATGAATGGAGAAATTGATACAAATATGTGAATAAAACTTGTACCTTTTGTCCTATGAAGAGTTTGGCTTACAACTTGAAATCATTACACAGCTATATGCTATTGAAAATGGGTAAGAGTAAGAATTTAATGTAAAAAAATTTTTATAGTTTAAAACCCTTCAGTTCAGATTAGTTGGGTTGCTAATTATTCCTCCAGTTTCTTAATTGCCTCCCAAGTACATCCTCCCCTTCTTGCTTTATAATAATAAAGCCCAAGTATTAACTGGGCACAGATAAAAGACACGTTTCTTGCCTCCCTGGTAGCTAGGGACAGACCTGTTACTAAATTTTGGCAAAGGAATTAAATATAGAAGTGTTGTGTGTGATTTGAGAAGATTTCTTTAATAATATAAGGCATAGTCTTTTTAACTTTCTACTTTTTTTTCCCTTCTGCATTGAATATAATTTTATATAATATAATTTTATATAATGGCTAGAGCCATCTATCTTGTATCATGTGGAAGAGGATTGATAGAGCAAATAACAGAAAGGAGGCTAGGTCTTGGGTGATTATGTAGCTGGTAAACCAGTCTGTACTATAAACATCTGAATTTCTTTTTCATGAAAGAAATTAGCTTCCTTCTTGCTTAAGCTATTGTTTGTTTTTTATTCATATAAGTAAAATTGTAAACCATGCAATCATTTAACAATCAATGATAGTTTGCTCTAGGTATTCTTTTTAAGAACTTACCTAAAATGTTAAGTTTGGTAGTAACAACTGTACTTTCTTGTCAGCCTATAAACTAGGAATTCATCCCTTCTCTCTGGTCCTGGGGGGTATACTTGACTCACTCTTTCCCATGGGGAAGAGAAATAACTGATCATAATGGTGAGTTTAGGGAAAGGATATGGAGTACATATGACTCTTTTTTTTCAGGTTAGACTGACTGTTCCCAGCTCTTTGTGGTAAGCTTACATGCTTGGCTTTACCAGCAATAGGAAAATCTTATAGGCATCAGGAGAAAGCAAACCTCGATGAGGAAGTTATTTGGCAGCCTACTATGGCCTCACATTTCCATCTAGCTTTAGCAATATGTAAGCTGATGTTTTTCATCTCTACTGCTTCTTCTGTTTTTTTTTTTTTTTTTAATTGACTTGGATTTGGGGCAGAGGTGACAGTGTACATAGGGGAATGATTACTTAGCACTGTCAACCCCCAAGAACAATGATCACTAAGAAGATGAGGGGTTGCCCATCAGATTTTTCTAAGGTATTTTGTAGTTCAACTTTTATGATTGGTATTACACAGCAAAGATGACATAACTGCTCTTGGATTATTCCTGGGAGATAATTGACAAATGTTTATGATTCCTTAAATGATTTTTAAGTAAACTCTGATCCATCATTATTCAATACAATTTTTTTTTTTTTTTTTTTTGCTCTGGGAAGTGGTAGTTGCCTGATGTTATGAGGGATGACATTCTAGAGCCATAGACAGACATAGTTTATAGGAAAAGCATTACAAAATTTTAAATCAACTAGACCTAATATTGAAGAACTGCAACCTGACAGAACAAATATGCAGCAAGACACACTATGGGGTCTTGACCACATAACCGTGGGCAACTTGGATTTCAAAATGATTTGCCACATTCTCTTTCCAAGATGCAAAATTGAAAGCATTGGCTCTTTCTCGAAAAATGGAGAAAAGATAAATTTATTAAAGCCCATACTTGAAGCTCTTTATTACATTTAAGAACTATTATCCTACTAAAAGAGAATTTCTTAGAAATGGTCATTTCATTTAAACAAGTGTCATTGTGATAAAATTGAAAAATTTATGTAGTTTTCCCTCCAACCTTGAGATACCACATATTAATGACTTTTCAGGTACAGAATCTTCCCCATTTTTCTTAAATAAATCATTTATGATCAAGGAATAATATTTAAAATATATAGCTGCATTTTGTTAGCCAATATTCTATGTTGGACTTCCGTATGTATATTCTTAATTGAAATGTGCCTGTTTATTTGTTTTTGTTTTGGGGCTAAGGATACATTTATGTTTTTTTCTTTCTTAAGCAGAACTCTGAGTCATACTACTTTATGTTCTGAAACAATTTAAGAGGATAGAATGTAATTTTTCTTTGAAATATTTAAATAATTCACTTATAGATATCCAAAGTACTTTATATGCAGACTATTTGATAAGTATTTAAATTTGATCTTTGGTGATTATTCTATTCATATTATATACTTGATAGTGAATCAATTTGGTATTTTTCCAGAAAACATTTACTTTATTGTGATTTCCAAATTTATTAACATACCATTGGGCACAGCATTTTGTAATGGTAGTAGCCTTCTTTAAGTATTTGTCATGTCTTTTTTTTTTTCAAAATTTTTCACCTTTATTTAGATTCTCCAAGGCTTGTGTACATTTTCTCCCAAAGAACATACTCCATTCTTTTTAAGTGATCAGCTTGTAAATTAATTCTATAATTATTCCACTGCAGTAGTTCTTTTAAAAATAACTGTAAATGCCTGTGTTTAGAGATAGTGAATGTTTAAAGAAAAATTGAATAATGTGTATAAGACAGAGTATGATACCCTAATAATTGTTTCTATTTGGAGTCTTTAATGTATTATTAAATTCTCAAACCACTTCTTTACTCTAAAGCAATTCTCAGTCCAGAAGGGAAGACAGACATACAAGCAAATAACAATACACAGACACAAACAGATAATTAAGATATTAGCTAATAAGTACATTCTACAGATACACTCAGGGTATTGCAGAAACACTGATCTGAGTTCAGATATCCAGCTAGGACTGGGGAATCAGGGAAGGCCTCTTGGAGGGGATAATACTTGACCAGAATCTTAAAGAATGTGCAGGAAAATTCAGGCAAAACTGGGAAAGGAGAAGGATTAGGGTATACCATGTATAGAAAAGAGTAGGAGCAAAAAAAGAAATGAGGAAAGGCATGATATGTACTGGGAACCACTAAGGTTCAGGAATGCTGGAGTATCAAATGAAACATTTGCTAGTGAGAGATGATGTTAGGGAAGGAGGAAAGACTTCATAAGCCCAGCCCAGGAATAGAACTCTATCCTAAGTAACAGAGGTTTAACCTTAAAAGAGATGCTCTGGTTTGAGATTGGGAAAATTTCCCTTTGGCTGTACTGAGCATGTGAGACAAAAGAGGGAGAAACAGACTAGTCTGGGTTGAAGAGTGAATGAATGATGAGAAAACAGAGGTAAGAAAGTATTGACAATGGTTTCAAGAAATTTTTGGATTATAAGAAGAAGAGTAAAATTTGGTGGTAGTTGTTGGAGACAAAGGTCAAGGGAAGTTTGGAGGATTTTGTTTTTTAGGATGGAAACATATTTCTCTCCTTACATGCTGAGGAAAAGGAACTGATAGAAAAGGGTGTTTGAAAAGAAAGAGAAGGGATGAATTTGAGCAAGATCCTGGAGGAAGCCAAAGGTACAGAGTCAGGGGTGTAGGTGGAAGAGTTGGTCTTGGACTAGAGTAGAGATCCTTCCTTTGCTGAGCATGGAGAAGTACAAGAATCTCCCTTGATAAATCATAAGCTCTCTGAAGGCTGACAATAAATCTTAGAAATAGTAAATACTACATCTTTTGAGGAATGATTGAGAGAATGAGATGAAGGTAGGTGTTGCAGGTAGGAATGAATGAAAATTGAGAGTGGTCATTCCAACAGCCTCAATTTGCTTAATAAATTGTGTGGGTCATATTGGCTGAGGGTATTTGTATGCATTAATTTTGTTCAACATCCCTCACTCCTTCAGTGACAGCCTCATAAACTTTCTTTCTCCTGGGGCTCCTCTCCACAGTGGCCAGTCTGGTACATTTGCACTGCATCCTTTGCACACAGTCTTTTCTGTTAACCAGCTTTTTTTTTTTTTTTTTTTTTTAGATTTTATTTATTTATTCATGTGAGACACAGAGAGGGAGGCAGAGACATAGGCAGAGGGAGAAGCAGGCTCCTTGAGGGGAATCCTGATGCAGGACTTGATCCCAGGTCTCCGAGATCATGACCTAAGCCAAAAGCAGATGCTCAACCACTGAGCTACCCAGGTACCCCTTTTCTGTTAACCAGGTTTTTATTGGACCCTGGTAATGAGTTTGTCCTTCTCCAGAAGGTAGCTTTGGAAGCTGAGTCCCTGATGCTCATCTGAGAATGCCCTGGGGCAGGGATGCTCGTGAAATCCTAAACTACCCTTTACCCATTTTAGTGGCATCTGTATCATTTTAACTCCAAGATAAAGTCAATTTTAGCATTTCTGTGATGCTCAGCACTTACCTTAATAGCCATTCACCCTCCCCACCATGCAGCAATGATTTCCTGGCTCTGAGCAGCATGGTACTAACAAATTTACAAGGCCTGGATTGTGCACCCCTCAAGGGTCATGCCCAAGTTATATCTACTTCCATGTACTCAATACTTAATATGATGCTGGACATCATATAATTGAATCAACCAGTAATTGAATGAATGGTCTAATTTATTTTTAGAAAATTTTACCTCCCCTCAAAACTACCAGACCATTCCTACTTGCATTTCTCTTCCAGCCTGGCCCCAGACCTCTCTCTCCTACCTTTTTTTTTAGATTTCAACAGTTTTTTAGCCTCATCTACACTTTGGGATCACCTGGTGATTTAAAAACAATGAAGCCTTGGTCTTCCGCCTGGATATTTTTATTTGATTCATCTGGGTGTGACACTTTTAAAACAACCCAAATGATCCTATTGTGCAGTCATAGTTGAGAACTAATGCTTTACTCACATTGACAGAGCACTATCAGCTCTAGTTCTAATAAGCGTGACTCGGCATCTGCATCCTTGCATTCCATCTGCTTTTCTTTCTTTTTATTGAGGTTTAATTGTCATACAATATTATACTGGTTTCATATGTACAACATAATGATGATTCAACCCTTGCATACATTGTGAACTGGTCACCACAATAACTCTAGTTACCATCTGTCATTATGCAGTTAACACAATATTATTGACTATATTCCCCAAGCTGTACATTACAACACATCCTCATGACTTACTTATTGAATAACTGGAAGCTTGTACTTCTTAATCCCTTTACCCATTTTAATGAAGGATAGTTGGAAGAAAGGCAGGCAGCGACAAGGGGCCCCCACCCTAAGAGGAAACTACCCTTAAAAGGATTTTGCACCACTCTGGAAGGAGCCTTCGCCCTTTCCCACATGAACAAACTACCTAATAGGTAGATGAGCACGTGAACAAAAACCTGACTGGGTGACAGGCACATGGAGGGTTAATCAGATTAAACCATTCCACTGACAAGCCCATAAAACCCCCTAGACTTAGAAACTCCAGTGGCAACCCTCTCAGGTCCCCTGCCTCTTCAGGAACTATCACTCAATAAACTACTATCGCTCAATAAACTGCCTTGCTGCCCACCACTCTTCATCTGGTCTACTTATTCATTCTGTGAAGTGGTGTGACCAAGAACTACGGTCACCGAAGGAAAAGAAATCCTGCAACATTTTCAACCCCCACCCACCCATCTACCCAGCACCCCTCTCCTCTGGCAACATCAATGATTCTAGGTTTTGTTTGTTTTAGGTTTTTGTTTTGTTGGATTTCACACATGAGCAAAATCATGCAGTATTTGTCATTCTCTGTCTTATTTTACTTAGCATAATACTTACAAGGTTCATCTATGTTGTTGCAAATGACAAGATCTCATTCTTTTTTATGTCTGAGTAGTATTCCATGCTGTAAATAAACCCCATTTTCTTTTTTTAATTTAAATAATATTTAAAAATATTTTTAATATTTTATTTAAATTCAATTTGTCAACATATAGAATAACACCCAGTGTTCATCTCATCATGTGCCCTCCTTAGCGCCTATCACCCAAGTTACCCCATCCCTCCACCAACCTCCCCTTCTGCAACCCTTTGTTTGTTTCCCTCATGGTCTGTCTTCCTCTCTAATTTTTCCCCACTCAGTTTCCCTCCTTTCTCTTATAGTCCCTTTCACTATTTCTTTTATTCCACATATGAGTGAAATCATATGATAATTGACTTTCTTGATTGACTTACGTCACTCAGCATAATATCCTCCAGTTCCATCCACATCGAAGTCAATAGCAGGTATTCATCCTTTCTGATGGATGAGTAAATTCCATAGTATATATATCTCCACATATTCTATATCCATTCATCTGTTGAAGGACATAGTGGCTCCTTCCACAGTTTGGCTATTGTGAACATTGCTGCTATGAACATTGGGGTGCAGGTGTCCTGTCATTTCACACAATCTATATCTTTTTACCCCATCTCCTTTATCTATTCATCAATCATTGGACATGTAGGTTGCAATGAACATGGGGGCACATGTATACTTTTGAATTAGTGTTTTGTTTTCTTTGGATAGACACCCAAGAGTGGAATTGCTGGATCATGATAGCTGTACTTTAAATTTTTTGAAGAACCTCCATACTGTTTCCCATGGTGCTGCACCAATTTACATCCTCACCTGCTATACAAAGATTCCTTTTTCTACTCATCCTTGCTGACACTTGTTATTTCTTCTCTTTTTGATAATAACTATCCTGCCAGCTGTGGTTTTCATTTGCATTTCTCTAATGATTAGTGAGGTTAAGCATCTCTTTATGTAATTGTTGGCCATCTGTATGTTTTCTTTGGAAAAATGTTTATTCAGGTCCTTGATCCAATTTTTAATGGGATTGTTTTTTTGTCAAGTTGTATGAGTTCTTTATGTATTTTGGATAATAACCCCTTATCATATACATAATTTGTATATATCCTCTCCCATTTAGTAAGTTGCCTTTTTGTTTTGTTGTTGTCTTCCTTTGTCATGAAGAAGCTTTTTAGTCTGACTTAGTCCCATTTGTTTATTTTTGCTTTTATTTCCTTTGCCTTTGAATTTGGATAAAACAAAAAACAAAAAACAAAAAAACAAATAAACAAAAAAATCATTGCTCAGATCAATGCCAAGGAACTTTGTACCTATTTTTTCTTCTAGAAGTCTTATGGTTTCAGGTCTTACATTCAACTCTTTAATCTATTTTGAATTTATTTTTGTATATATTGTAAGATAGTAATCTAATCTCATTCTTTTGCATATAGCTTTCCAGTTTTCCCAAAACCATTTACTGAGGAGCCTGTCCTGTCACCAATTGTATATTTTTGCCTCCTTTGTTGTAAATTAATTGGTCATGTATATATGGATTTATTTCTGTTTTGTTTCAGTGATCCATGTGTCTGTTTTTATGCCACTATCATACTGTTTTATTGCTATAGCTTTTTAGTATAGTTTGAAATCAGGGAACATACCTCTGTTTTTGTTCTTTTTTCTCAAGATTATTTTGGCTATTTGGGGTCTTTTGTGATTCCATACAAATTCTGGAATTATTTTTTCTAGTTTTTTGAGAAATGTCATTGGAATTTTGATAAGCATTGCATTAAATCTGTAGATTGCTTTGGGTAGTATAGACATTTTAACAATATCAATTCTTCTAATCCATGAGCCCAAAACATCTTTCCATTTATTCGTATCTTTTTCAATGTCTTTCATCAATATTGTATAGTTTTCAGCTTATGGGTCTTTCACCTCCTTGGTTAAATTTATTCCTAAGTATTTTATTCTTTTTTTATTTTATTATTTTTGATATGACTATAAATGGGATTGTTTTCTTGATTTCTCTTTTTGATAGTTATCACTGTAACAGATGCAACAGATTTTGTATATTAATTTTGTATACTACAAATTTTTCACTTGGTCAGTGAATAGTGATAGTTTTACTTCTGCCTTTCCCATTTGAATGTCTTTTATTTCTCTTATTTTCATTGATCTTTTCTATTTTCTTCTTAGTCTGTATTCCTTTTATTTTTGCTGTGATCTTTATTATTTTCTTCCTTATACTCACTTTGGGCTTCATTTATTTTTTTTTTCTAGTTTCCATAGGTGTAGATTATTTATTAGAGATTTTTCTTGTTTCTTGAGGTAGTCCTGTATTGCTATTAACTTCCAACTCTTGGAATTGCGTTTCTTGCCTCCCACAGATTTTTGGTATGTTGTATTTCTGTTTTCATTTGTCTCGAGGCATTTTTTAAATTTCTCCTTTGATTTCTTCTATGCCCCAGTTAGTTGCTCAGTAACATGTTGCTTTATCACAACATATTTGTAGTTTTTCTTTTTGTAATTGATTTCAAGTTTCATACCACTCTGGTCAGAAAAGATGCTTGATATTATTTTAATATTCTTGGATTTATTGTGACTTGTTTTGTGGCCTAACATATGACCTATCCTGGAGAATATTCTGTACACATTTAAGAAAAATGTGTATTCTGTTGCTTTTGGATGGAATAGTCTGTATATATCTAATAAGTCCCTCTGATCTAATGTATCATTTAAGGCCATTGTTTCCTTATTAATTTTCTGTTTGGATGATTTATCCATTGAGGTAAGGAGGGTGTTAAAGTTCCCTACTATTATTGTATTGCTGTTTATTTCTCCCTTTAAGTCTGTTGATATTTGCTTTATATATTTAGGTGCTCTTATGTGGGCATATATATTTATAAACATTATATCTTCTTACTGAATTGATCCCTTTATCATTATGAATGCCCTCTTCCTTTCTTATTATGGTCTTTGTTTTAAGGTTATTTTTCATTTTTATGAGTATAGCTACACCAGCTTTCCTTTCATTTCTATTTGCATGGAGTACCTTTCTCCATTTATTCATGTTGAGTCTGAGTGTGCTTACTTCTGAAATTACTCTCTTGTAGGCAGTATATTTATGTGTCTTTCCTAAAGCAGTTAGCCACTGTATGATTTTTTATTAGAGAATTTAGTCCTTTGATTTTTGATTAGAGAATTTAGTCCATTTAAAGTAGTTAATGACAGGTATGTCCTTATTACTATTTTGAATTGTTTTCTGGCTGTTTTTGTCTTTTTCTGTTCCTTTCTTCTTTTTCTTCCCTGTGTTTTGATGATTTTCTTTAACGTCACATTTAGATTTCTTTTTCTTTTGTGTGTTTGTTCTGTTTTTGCTTTGTGGTTACTGTGAGGTTCAAATATCATCCTATGTATATATCAGTCTATTTTAATTTGATAGATACTTAAATTTGAACCTATTCCAAAGCTACATTTTTAGTATTCCCCCAATAGTTAGTCTTAGATGTCACTTTTTACATCTTCTTATTTTATATATCCCTTACCTAATTATTATAGTTTTAATTAATTTACTACTTTTGTCTTTTAACCTTCTAGAAACTTTGAAGTGATTAACTTACTACCTTTACAATATATTTACTTTTAACAGTGATATTTCTACTTTTATATGTCTTGTTATTAATTAGTGCTATTACTTTTCTGCTTAAAGAAGTCCCTTTAATATTTCTTGTATAGTCAGTTTAATAGTGATGAACTCCTTTAGCTTTTGCATGTCTGGAAACTCTGTATCTGTCCTTCAGTTCTGAATGGTAATCTTTCTGGGTAGAGCTTTCTTTGTTGGAAGTTTTTTCCTTTTAGCAGTTTGATGTGTCATAACACTTTTCTCTGGCTTGCTAAGTTTCTGCTGAGAAATCTGCTGATAGCCTAATAGGGTTTCCCTGGTATGTAACAATTTGTTTTCCTCTTGCTGCTTTTAAGATTTTCTCTTTATCTTTAACTTTTGACATTTTAATTATAATGTGTCTTGATATTGCTCTCTTTGGGTTCATCTTATTTGAAACACTCTGGTCTTCTTAGACTTGAGTGTCTGTTTCCTTCCCTAAGTTAGGGAATTTTTCAGCCATTATTTCTTCAAATAAGTTTTCTGCCCCTTTCCTCTCCTGCAACCCCTATAGTGTGAATTTTATTCCCCTTGATGTTGTCCCAAAGATCTCTTAAGTTATCTTCATTTTTAAAAAGTCTTTTTTTTTCTTTTTGCTGCTGTGTCCAGGTGAGTGCCTTTGCTTTATCTTCCAGCTTGCTAATCCTTTATTCTGATTTATCGGTCTGTTATTCAATCTTTTTAGTGTGTTTTTCTGTTCAGTCATTGTATTCTTAACCTCTGTGACTTCTGTTCAGTATTTTCATACATTTTCTATCTCTTTATTGAAGTTCTCTCTGTGTTCATCATTTTTTCTCTTGAGTTCAGTGAACATCTTTATGACCATTACTTTGAATTCCTTCAGGTAGATTACTTCTCTCTCTCTCTCTCTCTCTGTCTCTCTCTCTCTCATTTTTTTAAGAGAGGGATATGGGAGAAGGGGAGAGGGAGAGAGAAAAATCTTAAGCAGGCTCCATGCCCAGCACAGAGCCTAATACAGGCTCAATCTCACAATGTGAGATCATGACTTGAGACAAAATCAAGAGTCAGGTGCTTAACCAACTGAGCCACCTAGCCCCCCTAGATTACTTATCTCTTTATTGTTAAGGTCTTTTACTGGGGATTTTCTTGTTCTTTCATTTGGAACATATTTCTCTATTTCTTTACTTTTCTTGGCTCTCTGTGTTTGCTTTCTATGTATTAGACAAAACAGCTACCTTCTTCAGTCTTGTAGGAGTAGCCCTGTTTAGGCGGTGACCCTTCACGTTCAGCATTGCACTTGGTTGTCTCTTAAACCTTTATGATTGTCTAAACTACCTGATTTATACTTGACATACCTCCATTGTTGAAGGTGTGCCAAGGCCTGTCAGTGATCCAAGGGAAGGAATCTCATTTAGCACCTAGTTTCAGGCTGAAGCCAGACCCTTAGACAACAGCTTTTATAGTATGCAAATATGTACAGTCCTGTGGAGCCACAATCATAGATTATGTTGACCTCCAATGTAGGAAATCTGGAGGTGTCCCCTGGGTGAGAATTGCAAAAATAAGGGCTGCAGATGAGTGTATAATCTCCAGGAAAATTAAATAGGCCGTTTTCACAGGAAGACTGAGGCATGTTTCAATTTGCTGTCTGTGCACTGCCTTGGGGGTGTTGGACTGCCAATAACTACCTTTCCAATTATTGTAGTATTATGGAGTACTGGAATGCCAACCCTCTTGGCCACCAGGTGATCAAGGGATTTCCCCTGGGTGGATTGCACATGCCTACTTAGCAGCTGGAGAGTGTTAGAGATGGGGTACATATCAGTTTCAGAAAAGAGAGGGGAAATGTCTTCACCATGCATGCCTGCAAATTTCAGCAATGGAGCAGAAGAATGACTTGTCTCTGTGCATGCACTAGCTGGGCACAGAAGTGTGCCACACCACTTTTACTTCCCATCCCAGTCAGGTGGCAGGGGAATACTGCTCTCCAGTATCAGCAAGTGCCACAAGAGGGTGCTGTGTCTGAGCTTATCAGACTGCTAGCAGGCTATGTGGAGAGTGCAATGGTGTCCACTAGCACCTCTGTCTTTGGGGAACATCTCAACTGTTCCCCATCCCTCCAGTCAGTGCCCCCAGGTCAACAAAAGAAATCTCCTTCAGATATAATCTGGGCACTTATCAAACTGGTATTTTTGTGTTGGGTTGGGGCCAGTGAGAACACATGTAAGCTACCCAAGAAAGAAATCTCAGTTTCCCATAGCACTTTGGGACTTTTTATTTTACATATCCCTTAGCTAATTATTATAGTTTTAGTTAATTTACTAGTTTTGTCTTTATTTTATTTACTTATCATCAAAACAATCTTTTACCATCTTTAATGCAAATCGATGATCTAAACTGTTTAAATTGTTCAGTGTTATAAAGTGAGAGTTCAGAGGGTTGCCTATAAGGGTTTTATGAAGCCACAGAAAACAGGTGTCATTCTTCCCAAATGGCCTTTCCAGGGTGGAAGTCTATCCATTTATCTCATGTTTGGACTATTCTTGCCCTATCCCCACCCCTATACCATATTCATCCCTTTGAAGTTATATGCAAGCTTTCTGTAAATTATGTTTTAAATCGGCCATTTTCAAGACTGGAATAGATTTCCCCTTAATACATAGATATTTAGATTGTACTTTGGGCTAGATGTCATAAAGGGATATGGTTAGTTAAGGTTGATCATAAATTAGTCTGTTATGCTTGTACTTATCAGAAAGAATATGCTCGTTAACTGCAGCACTGCTGCCACCTGCTGGATGCCTGTAGTACGGGGTTTTTCAGCACTCTCCCTCTAACATCTATGTTTCTTGAGCAACAAGACTGACCATTTGGGGTCTCACCCAGACTCACAAAAACACAATTAGCCACTCATACTTCCCTATTAATCAGGCAGTCACATCTGTGTGCAGTGCACCTTGTGGCCTCATGCTGGGTTCAGCCATGCTAGCCAGCATCCTCCACTTGGCCAGCATCTTCTGGGTAACCATGTTATGATTATTAAAAGCAGTATCAATACCATAGAAAATGGGTTATTTAGTGAATTCCAACCTTCATCCTCTAAATCATTACTATGATAGATGCTAATTTTATTTTAATGGTTTATTTTATTACTGATGTTTGCTTCTCAGTAGAGGCTAACATTACTACTCTCTAAAATGCAGAATAAATTATAAGGAAACACAAATTTAAGGAGCTATTTTTACTTTTCACCTACTTTTTTCTCCAGTGAAATGGTATTTTGGGGGCCCTCTATTCTCACTCTATAACATTGAACAATTTAAACGGTTGGGATCATCGGTTTGGGTTAGAGATAGTGAAAGATTTTTTTTTGAAAAGCAAAATATCCCTGAGACATAAAAGGCATCTACTGTTTCATGTCACTTGGCAGATTTGGGGAAAATAAATACAAACTTCCAAGGTTTAGATTTAGTTCAATTTTCCTAATCATCCAGATGGTGGCAGCATTCCCAAATTTTATTGAATCTGAAGCTATTAGGGAAAATAATTCATTTCTGCTTATTCACTACTGCTAAATACTACTATCCTGTCATTAGCACCATACAATTTCAATCTTCAAAATATTTTAATACTATGATGTATTATATTTCGAACATAAGACTGCATAATTCTGTGACCACACCTACAATCTTCCTACCGATGAATTGCATTTTGCTTAGTACGTGGCTCCTCCCTTGGGCAATAACACAAATTAGTTATTTTCTAGATCAATAGTGTCCAATAGAATTATCTGCCATGGTGGCAATATTATATCTATATGCTGGTGCTACCAGAACTAGGAGCCTGTAGTACTACCAGTAGATGTACTAGTGCTAATGAGGAACTAAACTTTTATTTATTTTGAATGGAACATATGTGAGCTGTATGTAGTTACCATACTAGAAAATACAGTGCTAGGTGGTACAAATGACTTGGCCAAGAGATCAAAACCTTTCTCCCAGGATCAAACTGACTAATGTTAATTTGTAGGTTAAAGCTTGTTCAACTATTTGAAGTGCGCTTAATCCGAGAAGGCTGCCTCAGAATTAAACTTTTAATTTATTGTCTTGTTCCTGATCAAACCCTTTTTCAGATTCTCTTTAATCCTTCTCATTCTTTCTAAAACTCACCCACCTGCTACTATCCTCAACCCAGGCCTTCCTGCTTCTCCTTTAAACTGACGGATTTTTTTTTTTTTTTTTTTTGTCTTTTATGGGCCTTTTGTTCATTTGCTATTTCTGACCATTGACCTCTGCATTCTGCGCATTATCCTTGAGTTATCCCATTGACTTCATGATTTTAGTTCCTGTCTCTCCACTACTGACTTCCTAATCTGTAGCGGCAGCTCTGACCATGGCTATGCCCCTCAGCACATATCCAACTGCCCAATGAATATCTCTGCTAGGGAGCTCTAACATTAAATATCCCAAATGAAACTTAGGTTCCTCCAAGTCTGCTCCTTACATAGACAGCCAACCAGCTACCAAGCTCTAACACCTCAATTTCTCTTCTTTCACCCTCTCCCATGTAATGAATAACCACATTCTATTAATTTTAGCTCCAGAGAGGTCTCAAATCTATCTCCCTTCTCTCCATCCTTGTGGTTACTGCCTTACCCACTCTTTCCTCATCTCTCTCCTACTGCCAAAGCCTTCTCAATGGTTTCCTTATTCTGTTTGTCTGCCTCAAGTCCTTCCTCCACACAGCCACATCTTTCTAAAGACATCTCCACATCCACCAGTGGCTCCCATATTACCTGAAGATCAAGTTCAAACCTCTTAGTATGTCTTGCAGTGTTCTCCATGGCCTGTTCCACATAACCATTGAGGCATGACTCCCACCCCTCTGTTCTCATGCTTTGCCCTTTCATGCTCTCAGCTGCTTATGCTTCTTTAGACACAGTTCTGTGATTCTTATCTCTTTTTTTCATTCCTCTGAGGTTTTATTCATTCTGCTTCCTCCACTGGAAACATCGTCTTCCCACCAACCCCACTGCTATACTACCCCCATTTCCTGGCTAATTTCTCCCTATTCAGGCACAACTCAAGTAGCATTTCCTCTAGGAAGCCTTCAACCAGTTCCCAGGCTAGACCAAATCATCCTGCTCAGTTGTTTGCATATCTTTATTATTACAGGTGTAATGGTAAGGATTTTATCTTATTCAGTGATTGCACCCAGGAGATGCTCAAAATTTTTATCAAACTTTTGAATGAAACAAATTCTAAGAGCTGGGTCTCCCACTGTGGTACTTATGTAGAGAAATGGAGGATGAGTTTGAGCAAAGAAAGTTACGCAGCTGCTGTAGATAGGACCTTCCTGTATCTAAATTGCCCCATCTCACTACACTAATTTCTCAGTCATGTGGTTGCTTTCTTTACAAAATCATCCTAAGTGACCAGCAGCTCATCTCAAATGTGTGCTATGCAAATGAACATTCAGAGTCAGTTCTACCAAATAGTGCTGGTGACAGGGCATCGAAGATACTCATAAGGAGATAAACTTGCAAGCTTTGCCTTTATAAATGTTGTTCAAAGCCTAATTATGAGGAGTTAACCTTGGCCTTCTCTGTACCTTGCCAGATTTGTAATTTTAGTACATGGATTCCTCATGATTCGGGACTGAACTCAGTACTTAATCATGGTGCTTAGCTAAGAGTCTGGAAGCTTTCAGTCCTCCCTCCATTCTTCACCCTGAGTCCTCAGTGCCAAAGAGCACATCTACACCCCACACCCACACTGTGCACATATCTCCATGGACTGCTTTCTCCATTCACAAATCAGCCCCACCACCAAGAATGCAAATGTCTCTTCTAGATGAGAAGTCAAAACAGTTAAAACTTTGTTGACGACAAGGCATTCCATTTAGGTGATCCCTTCCTTCCTCGTGAAGGGAAACTAATTAAAAGAGATGTGATTCTCCATTGATTTCATTGAATTAAAAATTTTTAAAGATTTTTATTTTTATTAAAAATTTTAAAAGATTTATTTATTTATGATAGACATAGAGAGAGAGAGAGGCAGAGACACAGGAGGAGGGAGAAGCAGGCTCCATGGAGGGAGCCCGATGTCGGACTCGATCCCAGGTCTCCAGGATCACACCCTGGGCTGAAGGCAGCGTTAAACTGCTGGGCCACTGGGTCTGCCCATGATTTTATTGAATTAGATTTTTATTTAGGCATGGTGCTTTCAAATTTACAAACTCTTAGATGTATTTAGATTTCAAATGCTTATGATAATTCCTTAAAGCAAATTTAAAGTTTCAGATTTTAGAACTGTGAGCTAGTACTTTGCTTAATGATGTGCCTATGTGGCTATCTTTACACCCATCAGTTGGGGAATAGATTAGGAAAAATCACTGACATTTTGAAAAGTCATTGCAGAGTAGAGACACACGTATATATGCAACGAATAGGTATAGGTTGTTTTGAATCAGTAAACTCATCAAAAATTTTACAATCCAATATATTTCCAAAGTATTTTCTCTGACATTAAAAAAAAAAAGTAGGCTTCTTACAAATTGCATTTTGAAACCTGTTAGTTTTCTTATTACTCACACTAAGGAGTCTTTATCATGGTTCTACAAATTTGGATGCCACAAGCAGAACCGTCATAAAATCATTCCTGTTCAATGTAGTATATATTTAAGGCAAATTGGTTACAATTGGTGAATTTGCAACACTTAATTTCTCATTCTGAAACTTGATAACCAAGAAGAACAAGTAACTTAGCATAAATATTCACTGAAGTTGCTCTTTTTTAGGCCAGAAAAACTAGCTTAGGTTCCATACACCTCTGCTACAGCTATAAAACAAAGCTATAAAAGAGAAAGGGAGAGAGCAGAATCAATCCCTTCATTATTGTTCCTTTTCCAGTTAGGAAAATAGAAATCTTTCCATTTGATCTACTTTTTCCACACAGTGAAACTGGACCCTTTTTTTATTCTGCAGGTTTCTGTGCAGTTTTACTTTAATATCTATTTATTTAAGTATCCATACACCCAGTGTGGGGCTCGAACTCACAACTCTGAGATCAGGAGATGCACTCTCTGCCGAATGAGCCAGCCAGGTGCCCCTGTGCAGGTTATAAACTAAACTGTGCTATGATTTTTGAGGCAAAAGGTTTATATTTCTTGAAGTGCTTTGCCTTTAACTTCTGTATGCAACTTTTGAAATCGTAATGAACTAGATCTTAGGTAGCTTGCACACACACAGGCCCTCCACCCCTTAAAAAACAGCCTGCATAAGTCATAGATGCTGACTTTTGAAAATGTTTTGTTTTTCACCATAAGGGAAGACCAATGCTGTGGTTCCCTTTCACTTAAAGGAGATCAATTACTATAACTCCTAGTTCCTATCCTCAGTCTCTCCCTTGGAATGTGGAAGACCCATCAACCTTGAGGACCATACTTTTCTGGAAGGTTAAATGGAATATGCATGGCTTAGTTCTGCCATTCTTGCTCCTGACATGGGGTGTGCTGCAAGCTCTCCTTCCCCCCTCTGTACCTCAGAGTTCAGCCATTGCCCTTGAATCCAGCTTCCACTGATTGTACCTTTGACCATCAAACTAAGCTACCTTCTCTAACTTTGCATTTGCCACAATATGTTTTATGTCTTCATGTTTTATTTCTCACCTTATTCAGATCTTGAGCTGAGATAGTGTGCTTTTATTTTAGGCCCTGTCCGGTACCCCATTACGGGGTGCATGAAACAGAAACACTGAAACATACAAAGGGAAGAGTGGAATTTGGGGAAGAAAAGTTGTTAGGGGGGAAGGATTTTATGGCTTTGGATTTTTGGACTTCGGTGTGTAAGCAGGTGTTTGGGTCTTCACAGTTTCTGCAGGTGTACCTTGGGCTGGCAGGCTTTTAAACCTGTGTGGTGGCTGATGGTGGAGTGTTTATCATACTGGAAGCCTCCACTATGACAAGTGTATGTGCAAGCAGTGACTGTGTAGAAGTAGGTCTGTACCCTGGCAACTCGAGAAAATAGTGCTCAGATTTGGCGGGCCTTACAGAAGCTGGGGCTTCAGGCAGGAGCTTAGCAGAACTCAGGAAGGGCCCCAGCTCAGCACAAGCACAGGCCTCCAGAGATGCAGGCAGGATGGGGCTGCAGCAGCTCACTGTGTGGGTGGAGCCTCCTGAGCAGTCACTGACCAGGTGATAATGCACCTGCAGAAAAAAAAAAAAAAGAGAGAAGACTTGCTTTAT
The DNA here is from genome assembly GCF_011100685.1 of Canis lupus familiaris. Taxonomy (NCBI): domain Eukaryota; kingdom Metazoa; phylum Chordata; class Mammalia; order Carnivora; family Canidae; genus Canis; species Canis lupus. Next base: position 21,542,692 of record NC_049250.1, read on the forward strand.
TTAGGACTTTTATATGTTGGGGAGAGAACAGTCTGTACAGGCTTTACTGTCTCCTTAGCTGGATCTGCTAAGGCAGTTCTAAGTGCATGTGCTACAGATGCTACCTTTAAATGATGCTACCAGGCACTCCAACAGAAAGGGCTAAATTGTTGCCCAAAATTCTATCTGCAAGAAGGACCAAGAAAGACATTGGAGAGACTCTTAGGATTCAGTTACCTCATTTATAGTCTTCAGAATTTAAAAACTCCAAATAACTTCTAGGTGGTGATAGAATTAATGTAGGTGTCCTGCAAATATGCCTGGAAGGAAGGCACATGACAAATATATGGAATTCAAAAACAAAGCAAACAAAATGTATTGGGTCCCCAGGTCAGAGGTATGTGCCTCACTCATCCCCTTGGGCAGTGATTCTCCAACAGTAAGGTACATCAGAATCCCCTGGAGGGCTTGTGAATCCCCAGATGGAGTCTCTGATTCTGTAAGTATGGCTAGGACCTGCAAATTAGAGAAGTCCCCAGTACACCTGCTAGTGCTGGTCTGGGGACCACACTTTGGGGACCAACGCTCCAGGGAAAAAAACGTAAGGGGACCAACAGCAGCTTGATTTCAAGCATCTGCCAAATGTGATTTTCCAGTTGAAACAAACCTGAGTTTGAAGGGGAAAATCTTTTCTAGCAGCAGGTTTGTTAGGGCTGAGCAATAGTACTATAAGTCAGTTGAAAACCTGAAAGCAGATGACATGGTACTGTACATAGAAAATCCAAAAGACTCCACCCCAAGATTGCTAGAACTCATACAGCAATTTGGCAGTGTGGCAGGATACAAAATCAATGCCCAGAAATCAGTGGCATTTCTATACACTAACAATGAGACTGAAGAAAGAGAAATTAAGAAGTCAATCCCATTTACAATTGCACCCAAAAGCATAAGATACCTAGGAATAAACCTAACCAAAGAGGTAAAGGATCTATACCCTAAAAACTATAGAACACTTCTGAAAGAAATTGAGGAAGACACAAAGAGATGGAAAAATATTCCATGCTCATGGATTGGAAGAATTAATATTGTGAAAATGTCAATGCTACCCAGGGCAATTTACACGTTTAATGCAATCCCTATCAAAATACCATGGACTTTCTTCAGAGAGTTGGAACAAATCATCTTAAGATTTGTGTGGAATCAGAAAAGACCCCAAATAGCCAGGGGAATATTGAAAAAGGAAACCAGAGCTGGGGGCATCACAATGCCAGATTCAGGTTGTACTACAAAGCTGTGCTCATCAAGGCAGTGTAGTACTGGCACAAAAACAGACACATAGATCAATGGAACAGAATAGAGAACCCAGAAATGGGCCCTCAACTCTATGGTCAAATAATACTCGACAAAGCAGGGAAGACTATCCATTGGAAAAAGGACAGTCTCTTCAATAAATGGTGCTGGGAAAATTGGACAGCCACGTGCAGAAGAATCAAAGTAGACCATTCTCTTACACCATACACAAAGATAAACTCAAAATGGATGAAAGATCTAAATGTGAGACAAGATTCCATCAAAATCCTAGAGGAGAACACAGGCAACACCCTTTTTGAACTTGGCCACAGCAACTTCTTGCAAGATACATCCATGAAGGCAAGAGAAACAAAAGCAAAAATTAACTATTAGGACTTAATCAAGATAAAAATATTCTGCACAGCAAAAGACACAGTCAACAAAACTAAAAGACAACCTACAGAATGAGAGAAGATATTTGCAAATGACCTATCAGATAAAGGGCTAGTATCCAGGATCTATAAAGAACTTATTAAACTCAACAGCAAAGAAACAAACAATCCAATCCTGAAATGGGCAAAAGACATGAAGAAAAATCTCACAGAGGAAGACATAGACATGGCCAACAAGCACATGTGAGAATGCTCCGCATCACTTGCCATCAGGGAAATACAAATGAAAACCACAATGAGATAGCACCTCACACCAGTGAGAATGGGGAAAATTAACAAGGCAGGAAACCACAAATGTTGGAGAGGATGCGGAGAAAAAGGAACCCTCTTACACTGTTGGTGGGAATGTGAACTGGTGCAGCCACTCTGGAAAACTGTGTGGAGGTTCCTCAAAGAGTTAAAAATAGACCTGCCCTATGACCCAGCAATTGCACTGTTGGGGATTTACCTCAAAGATACAGATGCAATGAAACGCCGGGACACCTGCACCCCGATGTCTATAGCAGCAATGGCCACAAGAGCCAAACTGTGGAAGAAGCCTCAGTGTCCATCGGAAGATGAATGGATAAAGAAGCTGTGGTCTATGTATACAATGGAATATTACTCAGCCATTAGAAACGACGAATACCCACCATTTGCTTCGACGTGGATGGTACTGGAAGGTATTATGCTGGATGAAATATGTCAATCAGAGAAGGACAAACATCATATGGTCTCATTCATTTGGGGAATGTAAAAAATAGTGAAAGTGAAAAAATGGGGAAAGGAGAGAAAATGTGTTGGAAATATCAGAGAGGGAGACAGAACATGGGAGACACCTAACTCTGGGAAATGAACAAGGGGTACTGGAAAGGGAGGTGGACAGGAGGTTTGGGGTGACTGGGTGATGGGCAGTGAGGGGGCACTTGATGGGATGAGCACTGGGTGTTATGCTATATGTTGACAAATCGAAGTCCAAAAAAAAAAAAAAAAAACCAAACCAAAACAAAACAAAACAAAAAAAAGAAGAAGAAGAAGAAGAAGAAGAAGAAGAAGAAGAAGAAGAAGAAAAGAAAAGAAAAGAAAAGAAAAGAAAAAAGAAAAGAAAAGAAAAGAAAAGAAAAGAAAAGAAAAGAAAAGAAAAGAAAAGAAAAGAAAAGAAAAGAAAAGAAAAAGAAAACCTGAAAGGAAAAGGGATGATAATTTTTGAATCCCTGGAAACATTTCAGCATTTCTCTTCCAAGTAAACTAGACAATTAATCCTCACTCTTTCCTTTTCATGGAAACTAAAATGAACAAATGGTTGGAATCTTAGATGTTGCCCCTGATGATAATAACCTTTTGTCCACATTTATTCACTTGCCACTTTTATTGAGTACCACTAATCATAACCAAGAGATTACTTACCCAGAGTTTACTGTGTTTTAGGTCCAGTAATCATTGTCTAGGTTTACATGTTGACCACTTATCCTGAAGAATTATTCAAATTCTCACACTTCCCTTTTCTGCATTTGTAAATGGTGATACTAGTAATAATACCTACCCTTTCAGGGCTGGTCAGGATTTTAAAAGAATCTAATGATGCCGCTAAACAGAGTACCTGCCACATGGCAAGTGAGTTGTTCGTTTTATTACCTATTACTGAGTGTTCTGAAACACAAATACAGGATACCAGAGGAGTGCATTACATGGTCACAAAATGTCACAGATCACAATGTTTAAATAGTGCCCTCAAGGAAGCAGAATTATTAGCTAGCAAAAGTGAGGGAAGGTCAAGGTGGGAGAAGAATGTCCAGCTGACAGGAGAATCTGTTATGGATACTCTTAGTTGGAAGAATTTGTCATATTTGAGGAACTGACAGATGACTGGAGCATGGAGGGGAAGGGCAAGAGTGACAGGGGCGAGACTGGAGAAGTCTAGACTGGGCTTGATTGTTCCAGACACTTGGGAAAATACATAATTCTTGCCCTTTAATACCATATAATTGAGCTAGAGCACTAGATTCATACAGTACTAGACAAATATCAAATGCAAGGCAGCACATGACAGAACTGGTACCAGGAATCTGTTGAGAGACATTCTTTCCACTCCTGTTTCCACTTTGACTGATTGTCCCCATTAACATCCACGTGCAAAGTCCTGAGTTTTGCAAGTACTTTGTCTCTAACAACTGCTCCACTCTTGCTGTGGCTGTGCCATCCTTGCTGTCAAGGTTCCATCCACTGCATTTGAACTCTGACTTAGCTGTCTCCAGATATTCTATATGTGCTTTCTGAGACCTCCACTGTCTTCTTCATCCACCAGGCACAAGTTTCTGCCATCCCACTTGTGTCCATCCAATATCCAGGCTACTCTTCTAGTTGTAACCACAGGCTCACCCTGAACACAAGGTGAGCTGAGGCCAAGGACCTTGGCCTTGGTGTGCACCCTTGCATACCCATCCTCCATTGGCCATCCGTGTCTCAGCAGTTGCCCTGAATCCGCAGGACAAATCCCTGTTTCCCACCCACTTCTAATCCCAATAATGATGGACACAGGGCCTTTGAAGGGGATAAGACACTATAGGGTTGGTTCAAGGAGGTCTTCATATAAAATGTGGGGCTTAGCTGGTATGACAAGGAGTTGAACATAAGGAAGGAAAAAATGAGGTGGTTATTTAATGTGAAGAAGAATGTAATCAGAGGGTTTATGCAGAGGAATAGAGAGGAAAAGATCAGAAAACAAGAATTGGAAGGCCAAGAAACTGAGATGCTAACAAGGATCCTGTATACATGCTTTTTCCAAAGTACTCTAAGTGGTGGTCTATATGTTATGAGTTGTTAGTCAAGATTTGAAGCATTTGCATACTTGTTAATGTGTTCGGAAAAATAATTGTTTAAGCAATGCTGCACTCTACCAGAGGCTACTAGAAAGTCAAATGACATTTGTTCTGTTCCATGATACAAAGACATAGGCAGCTTTATATAAAGGTATTTCATGGTCACTGGACCATCCAGTTACATAGTAATTTTTCAATATTGTGTAACTATCATATTAGTACTGATATTTTTCATTGTTTCAAATACTTATTAATAAATAAGAGTTGACATGCTCGGGATCCCTGGGTGGCGCAGCAGTTTGGTGCCTGCCTTTGGCCCAGGGCGCGATCCTGGAGACCCGGGATCGAATCCCACATCAGGCTCCCGGTGCATGGAGCCTGCTTCTCCCTCTGCCTATGTCTCTGCCTCTCTCTCTCTGTCTCTCTGTGACTATCATAAATAAATAAAAATTAAAAAAAAAAAAGGTTGACATGCTCTACATATCAATTGTTTTTTTCTCTAAAAATGTTATAAGGTGAAATGTAATACATACCAAGAAAAGTGCCTAAAATTTATATGTACACTTTCATTAACATGCCCATACAATTTATCCCCCAAGAGCAAAAACTGAGCAAGAACTAAACCTCTGTTAACAATGACAATTAAAACAACAGATGTGGGCTGGGCTCAATTGTCATCCTAAATTAATGAATGGCTAAAAAGCCAGTTCCTAGATAACTACCACCCAGGTCAAGAAACAGAAATATCACTAAAATCTCAGCAAACAGTTTATATGCTTTCATTTATATTTCACACCTCAATTTGCATTCTTATGAAATGTAGTTTGTTTTTCCTATTTTACAATTTTTAGAAAGTGATACTTCTATATTTTAAAAATGCTTTAAGTGTGGCCTCTTGCTCAACATTACTGTAATACTCATCCATGAGGTGGCACAGTATAAATAGCCCATGGATATAAATAGCCCATGGTTCATGTATACATTCTCTTTTTCTATTATTTTGATGTTGTTCCCAACTCTCAGATTTTTAGCAGGGGAAGAGCATGATAAAAGTAATGTTTTAGAAGAGCAATCAACAGTCAGTATTTCAGATGAGCTGAATAGAACAAACATGAATTGAATACTTTCAGGTGCCAGGCATGGCACAGGCTGCTCTTACTTACAAGCAGGGACCAAGTCAAAGGCCCCAAGATGCTGGTCTCTGGTAACAGTACAGTTGGCCTCTGTCAAGTCTCTGACTTGCATCTGCTTCTTGCAGCTAAAGCACACAGGTGCAGACTGTGAGATCTGCTGTCACAGAGCCCCAGGTTCCAAGACTGTCTCTGCCACTGTTTTTTGTGCTTAATATCATACCAGGTCTGATAATACCACCCTCTTGGTTGTTGTGACAATTCAATGAGGTTGTTGTGACAGTTCAGTGAGACCACGTTTTCAGGAGTTAGTTATTTCATCCACATTCCATAAATGAGGATACTTAGATGTATGCTCACATACCCAGTAAATGGTTTGAAGACGGTGAACAGAACAGAATGGTAGGGAGATGGCTCTGCTGCTTAGTTTGCCTGCAAGCTCAGGTATTAACCCAGTAGGTCTCTGTTGGAGATGCCTGTGGCCTGAGTAAAATAGCTGATTCTTTTGATTTGATAACATATACTCTATGACATGGCTATTAATATTCTAAAGCCCTTAATACCTTTTGCCTAACCAAAACGAAACCTTCAGGCCTACAGAAACATTCAGCGCAAGGCTTCACCCTTTCGATCTGAAAGAGCTGTTACATCTCACTAGGTTACCTGGCTTACAACAAAAGAATGAGGCTTTCAGAAAACATGGCTTGTCGTGTACAATGAAAAATAAGTGTGTGAGTCTTCAGACAGTCCTTCAGCAAGAATATCATGGAAGAAAAGGAAAAGAATAAAGTAAATTCTTGATTAAATTAGGGCTGATTTCTAAATCATAGCAGATGGTAAACTAAGAAGAGATGACTCACTGCATCTATTTAGAGAACACCAGTGAACAGATTGTTATCCATCCTCTTGTGAGTTTGTTTGCCTGTGAACGAGCCTAAGAAATTTACCAAATATATTTAATTGTCCCATTGTAAAAATGACTTAGTGCAAAAAAGTATAGGAAATCATTGGTGACCAGTCTTTATAATATAGGGAAACACACATCCACCAAACTAAGGCCAAGAAGAAACGTATTCCCAAGTGGGTCTTTTCCATGTTACTAGTTGCTCATGTCTGCTTATGTAACTCAGTTGTGTGCAGCGCCCCTCTCCAAAGGCTGATGATTTCAGCACCATGTCAATCAACATACACAACTCCATCTCTATCAGTTTCTACCACACCTCTGAGCACACTAAACATTATGAGATTTGTGAGCACACTACAGAGCATGTTGCCCTAAAATCCCTCTTAGACCTCTCTCTTTCCAATCCCCCACTTCCTAGGCTAACGCATGCACTTGGCATCTCAGCTCACCTCCCATCCCATAGACACCAGCCTACCTTGCATTGTTTCCCCCTTCCCAATTCTCAGGAAGTTATAATGCAAAGCAATTCTTCTGTCCCAAGTTCTACTTCTATGTGCCATCACCCACAGAGGCATTTAGCATTCTGCTTAGAATATCCACCCTTTTGGGAAAGATTTGTGTATGCAAATATTTTTTATGTTCCACTGAAATATATTGACATATGCAGTGGATTTCTTCATAATGTTTAGCAAGAATCTTAGCCACGTTGTTAAAAATCTGTTTCAAAAAGGTCAGTTCACATTTTTATTTTTATTTTTATTTTTTTTGTTGTTTTTTTTCTTTTCAGTTCACATTTTTAAGCCTATCTAACTAGAAGCTAAGATTTCACATATGTATTTTCAATGACAAAACTTTCAGCACCTAAAATTGAGTTCTATTTGTACATCACGATAGGAAGGATATATATGTATAGAGGAAGGTAAGATAAAATTAGAACAAACATATCTTTTCAAGTATCAGAACCTAGAGATGAACAAAAAGAATAGGACAGGCAAATAGGCTGGGGATTAATTTGACTAAAACAAATATAATTTGGTTTATGTAAAGCTTTGTGCATAAGGCGGATCTGCTTTGTACACACAAGCCCTGCACCCACACAACTCCCTGAGTTACCAACCCTGTATTATATTTTCCGTTCATTTGAAAACAACACAGAAGTTACTACATTCTTTGGAGCTCTTATACCTGCAAATAAAGCCTACGTGTTGCTTTCAGTCATCCTGTCTCTTGTACTACTTTAATCTGGAATGGTTCCAGCCTTTCTTTGACTTAATGGTTTTGTAAAATACCTTTCAATTTGAGCTTCATCTGATGTTGATTTATCTTCAGTTATTTCAGGTTCTGCACTTTTGGCAAAAATGCCAAAAACAGAGTTGTGTTGTGTTCAGGGCATTGTAACAAAGGGCTCATGATATTGACTGTCCCAATTACAGGTGAGGTTAACTTTGATTTCTCAGTTAGGGTTGTATCTGCCATGTCTTTCTACTATAAAATTACTAGTTTTACCTTCCAAATTAATAAACACCCGTGGGGAGATGCTTTGAGACTATTTTGTTCCTCATTAAACTTTCACCTAATAATTTTAGGAACTATTGACAATCTTTGTACCAAATTGATTATTACTACAATGGCTACAAAATGGTGATTTTCTAACTCCATCCTCCTTTTACATTTATTAATTGGTGATCTATTGAAAAGAGGAGCCTTTCTCTTATTTATTTATTTATTTATTTATTTATATCACATAAGAGCAACTCATAAATTCTCATTTTATTTGATGGTGGGATTTTTATTCAATACTGCTAGTGAATCATGCCAAAACTTAAGTGATTTAAAGCAATAATCATTTACTGTCTCTCATGCATTCTGAGGATCATGGATTCAGAGTGATTGGCTGGGTAGCTCTGGCTGGAGTTGCAGTGGGTGTCTGCTAGTCTACAGTCCTTGGCAAGGTTTAGTGGAACTGGAGGAACCACTTTCAGGGTGGCTCACTCACAGCTGGCAAAGTGGTGCTTGTTGGTGATAGGAACCTATCCATGGGACTGTTCGAGTGTCTTTTTATTTATTTTTTATTTTTTAAATAATACATTTATTTTTTATTGGTGTTCAATTTGCCAACATACAGAATAACACCCAGTGCTCATCCCATCAGGTGCCCCCCTCAGTGCCCACCACTCAGTCACCCCCACCTCCTGCCCTCCTCCCCTTCCACCACCCCTAGTTCGTTTCCCAGAGTTAGGAGTCTTCCATGTTCTGTCTCCCTTTCTGATATTTCCTACCCTCGTCTCCCTTCCCCTCTATTCCCTTTCACTATTATTTATATTCCCCAAATGAATGAGACCATATAATGTTTGTCCTTCTCCGATTGTTGAGTGTCTTTTTAGCATGGCGTCTGGGTTCCCCCAGAATGAGGGATCCAAAAGGCCAAGGAGGAAACTGCAATGCCGTTGGCTTGACCTTGGAAGTTGCACACTGGTACCTCCACTGCCTTCTGTGGGTAACCCAGGCCAGCTCTGATTCACTACAGGAGGGGACTGCACAAGGGCTTGGGTATTAGGTGAGGATCATTGCGGACCATCTTGGAGGCTGACCACAGATGAATTTTGCCCTTTACTATCATCATTTATTTTGAAGCTCACTTTTCCCAGATTTGGGCAGTGTGACCCCTTTCAACTTGGCTCCTCTGTTTTTTTTTTGTTTAACATCCCCATCATTTCTTGAGGTCATTCTTAATTTCAGGTCCAGTGGGAAATTACAGGCTCATCTTATCCCTTCCCTACTCTAGTCCTAGATTCCTTTTAATGAAAAATGGTTTTAAGAAGCCAAGATCTGGGCTTTATGTATGAACATTACTACTGAAGTATCATTGCCTCTAAATCCTTTCAGTAGAGATAGCTAGAAAATAAATGTGTGCATATAAACATACACTTCTTTATCTATATCCAAAACTATGAGTTTAGACTAATACCACCAATTCTAATCCAATGCCATAAGGTTTATTTCTAGCCATCTACCTTTTTACATTTTAACTTCCTTCTTCAACAATAAAAAATCTGCTTTCCACTTTCATCAGTGCATTTGCTTATTTACTCAATTGCAGGAAACAGAGAAGCAGTTTCAAAATTGCTAACCGACACCACAGGGAAAACAAACCTACTAGATTAATATTTGTTTAATAATCATTAACAGCTCCTTTTATCTTTAATCTGTGGATGTATAGGCAAAATATTCTGTTCAAAATTACTTGGTTTTTTTCCTCCCCCCATGCAGCTATGGTATTCATCCAAAATACAATTAGATACATTTTTCTCCGGTGTGTATTACATTTTAGTTCCCTCCTTCATCTTTGATGCCTTTATTTTGTTATTTTTTCAGTGTGAAAAACATCAATGTGGTTGCAAGAGTCAGACTACACATAAGTCACTACATCTACATCACTTCCACCCCATTTCTACATCCCTGTAGGTAACCAAGTTCATTAATTTATTCTTTATTCTTCCTGGGTTTCTTTTTTGCCAAAATAAGTAGATACACACAAATTTTATTATTCTTATTTTCCTTCACAGAAGTTAGAACTTTCATCCTAGACATGAATGTCTTCTTAAACTTTGTGCCCTAGGTACCTGACTTGCTGTATCATAGTTCCACCCTGTCTACCAAAAATTGATTAAAGAAGAAATACAACTTGTACCTAGTTGATAGATGGATATGCAGGCCATCTGGTGTCAGCCAGAAGGGGGGCTACAGCACTATAATGCCACTCAGAGGAGGAAAGGGGGAAGGCAAAGCCTCCAACCATACATGTATAGCAGTTCATCTGAATGTCCACTTTGCCTGGATGAAGAAATGGCCAAGAGAGAAAGTGTGTACAGATTCACAGACAAGTGCTAATGGGTTCTCTTTGCTATGGACTGAATGTTTGTACTCCTTCAAATTCATATGTTGAATCCCTACCTCTCAATGTGATAGTATTTGGAGGGGGTACATTTGGGAGGTAATTACATTTAGATGAGGTCATGAGGATGGAGCCCCCTTGGTGAGGTTAGTTCCCTTATAAAGGATGGAAGAGACCAGAGAAATTACTCTTTTTCTCCGCCATGTGAAAATACAGCAAGAAAGCAGCTATCTGCAAGAAGGGAGGGGCAGAGAGAGAAGGAGAGAGAGATTCTTAAGCAGGCTCCACACACAGTGTAGAGCCCAATATAGAGCTGGATCTCACAACCCTGAGATCATGACCTAAACTGAAATCAAGAGTCAGACACTTAACCAACTCAACTAAGTCACCCAGGCACTGCCCTCCCATCTTTATCTTTGAATTATGATATGTTCCCAGGAGACACAATTGTTTGCCAGTTGGAAACTGGGCTGCCACTTGGTCTTTTGAATCTCTTCATTCTGTGAAACAAATAGACAAAGAATGTGCTGGCTAATACTGTTGATCCGAATTAGCAAGGTGGAACTTGGTTACTTACTGCTACACATGGAAAGGGAAGAGTATGCCTGGAGCCTGCAGGATTCTATGGGATACCCCTTGATGTTTCCATGTTAGTTAGCAAAATTAAGAGAAGACAATAAAAACTCAATTAAAGTAGAGTCACTGAGAACTTAGATCCTTTAGTAATGAAAGTTTAGGATATTTAGGTAAAATATTCTAATCAGCTGAAGTGCTCACAAGATGTAAAGAGAACACAAAGAATAATGGAAATGGAAGTTATAAACATGAATTAAAGCCTTATGACTTGTCACAGAAATTATTAGAGCAGCTATGTATATTTCTTTCTTTACTTTTCATGGTGGCCAGCTCCCAAGATGGCCCCTAATGATTGCTGCCTCCTAGTTTTCCCACCCTTGTGTAATCCCCTCCCACATTAAGCCAGGGTTGATCTGTATGTCCAGTAAGATATTATGGTATGCCAATTATAAAACTAGGTGGTAAAAAGGCATTGAAACATATCTTGGTCTCTCTGTCTTTTTCTCTTTCTGATCACTTGCTCTGGCAGGAGCCGGCCACCATGTCATCATGAACAGTCCTATGGAGAAAACTACGTGACAAGGAATTAAGGACTCCAGCCAACAACCATGTGTGCAAGCTTAGAGTTGTGACCTCCAGTTACAATCGAGCCTTCAGATGACTAAAGCCTTAGCCAAAATCTTGACTGCAGATCATGAGAGGCCCCTGAGCCAGAACCACCCAGGTAAGCCACTTCTGGTTTCTTGATTCTCAGAAACTGGTTCAACTGAGGTAATAAATGTTTGTGGTTTTAAGTTCTTGCATTTTGAGGCAAATTTTTACACAGAAATAGGTAAACTATACACTTGTTATTTCACACTTATAAATATTAGCTAATCCTCCTCTTTTCTAAAATAATTCTATTTTATGAGTGCTGTGGTTGTTTATAATTTAGACTCTTGGGTCCAGAATAATCAAGTGAGATGGTGACTGAACTAAAAAAGGAAATTACCATCATACAGAGATAGACAAAATGATTGATGGAATTTTGTATCTCAACATTTTTTTAGGAGAGGGTAAGATCATCTTCATTTATACAGTTGAAGTACTATTGAAGAAAAGTATTCATCTTCAAAGAATAGTTGCACAGTATTAGCTGGAAGTATAAAATGGTTGTCACTGATTTCCTAGTATCTCTAGGAAACAAACTGAAGGTTGCTGGAGGGGAGGGGATTGGGATAAAGGATAACTGGGTGATAGTCATTAAGGAGGACAATTGATGTAATGAGCACTGGGTATTATAAGCAAATGATGAGTCACTAAATTCTAGTTCTGAAACTAATTTTTAAAAATTGGGGAAAAAATGGTTGTCACTGTTGTATGGAAGCTTAAATGTAGATAGAAGGGTGTGTTTGTGTTTGAATACTGCATAGCCAAAAGGGCTGTTATTTTTCTGATATGTCTCAGCCACCACATTTCTATTCTTTGTTCTGTACTGCTGGGTTAGGGAATCTGAAAACTACATTTCCCAGATGCTTTTGCCAGGTGGCTTCTTGTTTGGTTCTGCCCATGGGAGACATGGGAGGAGACCATAAGATAAAAACTTCATGACGCTAGCTCTGACAATACTGACAGTTACTAGTGATGCATATAGGGGAGGAAGAAGCAGGCTGCCTTGACTCCCACATTCCAGGGAGTGTAGCACCTCCCTGGGGGTTCCAACTGCTACTTTGGTGACCCTTTATGACTCCAACCCTGGCTTAAAGAACAACTTTCCAGCATTTCTAATACTGGCAGCTGCTGAGTATGGCACAGCACTAGGCTCAACACATAGGTCCAGCCCCAGGGTGTCAGGAGTCTTCTGACCCCTTATTATCTCCTTCCCCCTTTCATAGCCCCTCCAGCATCCCTCCTTCTCCTTTGTGCTCCTCAAGCTTCCTGACTACTTTGTAAATTATTCACTATATTATATCACTTCTATTTTAAATACCTCAAATGGTTTGTGTCTTCCTGACTTGAACAAGACTAATACACATTCATACTTGATAGATGCACTTTGGGGAACAGCAAGCTTAAACACTTCTCTGAAAGTCCTTTATCAATATTTTATAAATACACAAAAATGTTGTATTTTACCTGTATGTGTTCTTTTGAAGACTATGCATATAACCAAATTTGTTAGCATCTGGAAACTGTCACAACGCTGACAGATATTTGCAGTGAGAAATAATGCAAAACAATCTATAATCCAGAAACTATAGTAATATGAAACATACTGAATTATCTACTTAAATATTTAGCCACAAAATTAAATTGGCCTGTGCTGAGAAGTATGTATCGTCAAGATAATTATTTACTTATTTAACTGGAAACTGGTATCCTGAGTAAGGCATGTTGCATATCAACATAGTGTTGATCCTTTCAGATCTGTGTTCATTCCTTTGTTCCTTTTTTATGCTATGGTTTTTAATATGCTTCTCATGTACTAAACACATAAACAAGGAAATTGGAGGTAAAAGTATTGATACAGAGATGTGTATTAATTGATAAATGCCAGTTATGTAGCTACCTGAGTTGGCCTGCCTGCCTCCTCATGTCCTTCTGTGACCTTGCTGCGCCACACTGGCCTCTTCCCTGGTCTTCAAACATGCCAAGTCTGTTCCCATCTCAGGCCCTATCCATTTGCTGTTCCCTCTGCCTGAATGCTTTTCCCTCATATCTTCACCTGCCTTACTTCACATCATTACAATCTTTGCTCAGATGTTAACTTTTCAGAGACTCCCTATTCACCCTGACTCAGGTTGCTGACCCCCCTAGTCCCTCTTCAGCCACTGAAACTGCCTCACTTTCCCAGCCCTTATCTCTCTCTGAAATCATATATTGTGTATATAGTCCTATTTTTTACTGTCTTTCTTTCACTGAGGGTAAACTCCAAGAGGCCAGGAAACTTGTCTTTGTTCACTGCCTTATATCCTGTGCCAAGAACAGTGAGGACTTAGCACATAGTGAATCTCTATAAACATTAGATCAATGTGTTGGTTTGTTATTGTATGTATTTTCATGTATGTATTGGTTATTGTATGTTATTTGTATTTTCATTATTGTACGTATTTCATATTTTTATCTGCAATATTAAGTTTAACATATATTTTCAGCATTATGTATTTTAAGCAATACAGACTATGATGCTTAGTTTTCTGTGCCAATTTGACTGGGCCACAGAGTATCCGGATAATTGGTCAAACATTATTCTGGCTGTTTCTATGAGGCTGTTTTTGGATGAGATTAATATTTAAGTTGGTACACTGAGTAATGTAGATTGCCCTCCCTAAAGTGGGTGTACTTCCTTCAACCAATGGAGGGTGTGAATAGGACAAAAAGGCTGACCTTTCCCCAAGTAAGAGGGAATACTTTCTGCCTGACTGACTGCCTTCAAGCCAAGGCATCAGTGTTTTCCTGCTTTCGGACTTGAACTTAAACATTAGCTCTTCCTGGGTCTCGAACTTGCCATCCTTCAGACTAAATCTACACTGTAGATTCTCCTGGGTCTTCTGCTTATTGAGGACAGATCCATAATCATCTTGTGAGGCAATTTCTTATAACACATACATATGAACACAAACAAACACACCCTGTTGATTCTGTTTCTCTGGAAAACCCTGGCTACTCCAAAGATGTTCTCTATTTTTTCTGTAAATGACACATAGATAAACACTATCCATGTCAACAGACTATCTCACAGATGCCATTGGTCAAATTTTTCCTCAGGGGAATAATTATGGATGGTTTGATTCTGGTTATACTACTAGACACTTACCTCAAGGATCCTATCAATCTTGGCTCCCTACTTTCATTCAGATGTGTAAACAGAGGTCAACGCAAGTAAATTAAACTGAATAGCATTTCAATAGCAATTCGCAAAAAAGTACCTTCTGTTATGCATTCACATTTGGTAGAGACTATGACTCAGTTCAGAGGCTGTCATCACCAAGGGCGCCCTTACTCACACCTTTCCATTGCAATCATGGTGTGTGTCATCACATCTCTGAACTGTATTTTCTAACAGAGAGTTAATTTTGCTCAATGAGTTGGTTTTAATTAAGTATGTATTTAAGTATGTATTTGTCTCTCTTGCTTATCAGAGCCCTTGTGTGGCTCAGTCAGTTAAGCATCTGACTCTTGGTTTCTGCTCAGGTCATGATCCCAGGGCCCTAGATCAAGCTTTGTGTTGGGCTCCATGCTCAGCAGGGAATCTGCTTGGGATTCTCTCTCTCCCTCTACCTCCTTCCCACATTCACCCACTCACTCTCTCTCTCTTTTTCTTTCTAAAAAAAAAAAAAAAAAAAAAAAAAGAATATATTTATCTTTAACATTTGAATTACTTAAATCAAGTTCTTTTTTTCCCACTTGGAGATTTCTAGACATCACATACATTTTGAATTCCAAAACATTTTTGATGATGTTTACTCTAAAGGAGTTCCAGTTGTAGAATATTGAGAAATTAACATCAGCGATATAAGAATCAATGTTGTATTTCTTCCCACTTCCTGTACCTGAGTCAAAAATATGTCTTTTCTTCTTTATGCTAATTAAAGTTTATTGAAATATAAGAGAATGAATTATAACTGTGTCTCTTCCAGTTGCCTTGTATTTTATTTAGTTTTGTGGATTGTAAGTCAGAATTTAAAAGGGGGAGAAAAGCCCAAAGAAGCTGTGTGAAAGTTGTTTTTGTTCTGCCTTTGCCCTCTCCTTTGGCATCACTATCTTTATACCTTTTTTCTTGAGGTAGAAGACACTAATCTCAGCTCTCTTTGTATCTTCGCATCTGCTGGCATATAGTAAGTGCTCAGTAATGCTTTTTGATGGCAGTAATTGCTCTTTACTTAAGTAATAATAAGAATTACATTTGTCAATGCCTTAGAAAATGTAATCAATCAAATATTAGTATGGATTCGACTTGCCTGCCAAGATTTATACTATTTTGAGTAGTTTTCCTTGTTCTGTGCCCAGAGGTTTTGGTGGGTTGTGCTTGTGTGTTTGCTGAGAAGGCACACTGCCCTCCCTCTCCTGGTTTGCCCCAGTTACCCAGATACTTGTATTTTTACACTAATGTTCTGATCTCATTTGGAGGGATAGAGTTTACTTGCCAGCATGTGGGCTCATCCACATGACTCTATTGGAGAAAAATATAAAGCAGATTGTTCTGTTTTCTAACAGTTTATGAGAAAAACTTCTTTCTCTCCTCTTTTATAATTTCCTTGACTGTTTCTATTAATCTTGAATTAGCATTCTATGTAATATGCAATTTCCAAATTCTCCAAGGTAAGCTTGTCACATGTTGTAGCCTCAGTCTAAACTTCATTATGTGGATACAGGGACCAATGGGAGCCCGTGCTCCTCCCTAAATTTGACTCAGTGGAACCATCAGCTTAAGCAAGTGAGTGTTTCCTGTTTTTACAGTTTAGAGAGAAGACATAAAGAAATTTGAAAGATTTATTAGGTTGAAGAAATGAATGGGAAAGGTAAGTTTTATCATCATGAAATGTCCGATTAATATCAGGAGACCCTTTGGCTAGTACTACAATAAATTAGAGATCAAAGGACAGAAACAGGAACATATTGATTAAAGAAAGTTATGAAAATCACAGAAAAAAATATGTAGAGAGCCAGCATAAAGAAATAACACAATTATTAGCAATTGTAGTGAAGTCATGCTAAGCACAATGCCAGAATATTTAAACTTATCTGTTAATTTACATGGGTCAGATATTCAATAATCTAGATAAAATGTCTACTTCAGCATTTTTTTTTAATTTTTATTTATTTATAATAGTCACAGAGAGAGAGAGAGGCAGAGACACAAGCAGAGGGAGAAGCAGGCTCCATGCACCAGGAGCCCAACGTGGGATTTGATCCCGGGTCTCCAGGATCATGCCCTGGGCCAAAGGCAGGCGCTAAACCGCTGCACCACCCAGGGATCCCTACTTCAGCATTTTAAATTTTGGACTGTAGTTTCCCTACGGCAACACTAACAATTTTAATATGAATAGGATGATCAGATGTTACCTTATGAAAAACAATTCTGAAATCACAAGGAAAGTGGTTTCTAAGAGACAGATTCTTTTTTTTTTTTTTTTTTTTGGTATTTTTTTTATTGGAGTTCGATATGCAAACATATAGTATAACACCCAGTGCTCCATCCCGCCAAGTGCCCCCCTTAGTGCCCATCACCCAGTCACCCCATCCCCCCCCCCCGCCCACCTCCCCTTCCACTACCCCTTGTTTGTTTCCCAGAGTTAGGAGTCTCTTGTCCTGTAAGAGACAGATTCTAACAGAGTTTCCAAAGTTTCCCCAAAGGCAGTTTTTAAAAGATTGTTTTTTCAAAATGAGACAAGTAAACTCACCCTGAAAGGAATGACAATACAAGCTGTTTAGTAAACTTTACTTCCTCTGGTCCAGTCAAGGGAGAGGTTCTCTCTCATATCTTATCTATAAAGGAGGCAAGGATTTGGAAGTAGAGTTTGACATTTGATCTGCTAGAAAGAACCATCTAGGGCAGCCCGGGTGACTCAGCAGTTTAGTGCCACCTTCGGCCCAGGGCGTGATCCTGGAGACCTGGGATGGAGTCCCATGTCAGGCTCCCTGCATGGAGCCTGCTTCTCCCTCTGCCTCTCTCTCTCTCTCTTTCTCTCTCTCTCTCTCCCTCTCTCTCAAATAAGTAAATAAAATCTTTAAAAAAATAAAAAGAGGGATCCCTGGGTGGCGCAGCGGTTTGGCGCCTGCCTTTGGCCCAGGGCGCGATCCTGGAGACCCGGAATCGAATCCCACATCGGGCTCCCGGTGCATGGAGCCTGCTTCTCCCTCTGCCTATGTCTCTGCCTCTCTCTCTCTCTCTCTCTCTCTCTCTCTCTCTCTCTCTCTCTGTGACTATCATAAATAAATAAAAATAAAAATAAATTAAAAAAAATAAAAAGAAAGAACCATCTAAATTGAGAAGTACTTTGAAGAATTCATAGAAGGGATATTGATATTGCTCCTCTGACAAGGGATTACGGCAAAGACTGTAAAACCCAAAGGTGTGCTTCTAATTATGCTGGTCAACATACTCTAGAGCATGCAATGATTAGATAAACATTATTTTAGCTTATTTATAAATGTTGTTCCTGTCAGGTGCCAGGTAGTAGGTGACTGTGGATAGGTGAAATATGCATTCGGGAACATTAATTTATCTAATCTTTTTAAAATCAAGCTCAAATTGCTATATAACACATTAGATAGTTCAAACTTAAGCATCACAAAAAATATATATATACATAAATTGCGTATTTACCCAAGCATTTATTTATCTATGTAGAGTTTTAAGAACTATAACAATGGTTGAACCTTGCATTCAAAGTCTGGAAAATCACTAATGAAATATTAGAAGAGATACCTGCAGGAGATATCCTGCATGAACCTCTACAGTTCTTCCCTAGAGAACCTTGAAAAACAGAGGAAAAATTGGAAATGGTTAGAGTAAAACTAATCATATATTACCAGATAAGAATAATCATCTAAGTGAACACATGTAAAAGAATATAAAAGAAATATACCATACAACTGTAAGCACTGCAAGGCAAGCATGACACATCAAACAACTGTACCAACAAAGATTTGTTGAAATAGTTAATGTTTTAAAGGACTTTGTCTTTAAATTAGTTTTTATTACAATTCAGTATGATATAGGAATTAATTTTTGGTGATGTGTGATTATAAAAATTTGATTATAATTCCAATATTAGTTATTGGGAGGAATGGTCTTTTAGTTAATGAAATACCATATTCTCCCACTGGATGGCAGCAATAGTTCAAAAACCAAAGGAGTTTTGAAAAATGTGCTTTAGTGTTGAAAATCTCACTTCTAGGACAAATGCAAACCAAACAGATGAACAGATAACTACTGAACAGCAATAATCTAGTTACATAACCCATGACATAAAATGTATCGTTTCATGGAACTATATAACATATACAAATGAGCAACTAAAACCAAATACTGGCTTTTGTTTTCGTTTTATTAGCAATATGGATTATAGTTTCTTAAGTTAGAAAACCAGTTTAAATGGTATCACAAATGGATTGATTGCCATCTGACATACGAATAAGTTATGGAGATGTCAAGGTATTTCTATTCTCTGAAACAGATTTTTAAATAATACTGCGTTTTTAAGGTACCTGGGTGGCTCAGTCAGTTAAGCATCTGACTTCAGCTCAGGTCCTGATCTCAGGGTCCTGGGATCCAGCCCTGTGTCAGGCTCCCTGCTCAGTGAGGAGTCAGCTTCTCCCTCTCCCACTGCTCCCCACCCCCCTGCTTGTTGTCTCTTTGTCTCTCTCTCAAATAAATAAATAAAATATTTTAAAATAAAATAATTGGGCAGCCCAGGTCTCAGCGGTTCAGTACCACCTTCAGCCCAGGGCGTGATCCTGGAGACCTGGGATCAAGTCCCACATCAGGCTCCCTGCATGGAGCCCGCTTCTCCCTCTGCCTGTGTCTCTGCCTCTCTCTCTCTCTCTCTCTCACTCTCTGTCTCTCATGAATAAATAAATAAAATTTAAAAATAAATAAATAATAAATAAATAAATAAATAAATAAATAAATAAATAAATAAAATAATTGTTTCAGACTACTTTCAAGTAGGAATAATGTCATAATTATCTTAGTACTCCCTATAACTAAAACTTTGGCTGAGGCCTATATATATTCAATAAATATTTATTGAACAGACACAAATTAAGGATACAGTGAATTTTATATGGATATGTAAATTAGGTAAAATTCCCTTACAGCTATCCCTGGCTTGCCTTCTTTGCAATTGTTGTAAAGGAATGTCAGCATTTATTTACTCAGTCAATAAAAGTATTGAAGATTTACCATGCATTAGGCACTTGTTAGGAGCTGAGAGTTTAAATATGAATAGCAGGTTTGGGCCCTCAGAGAAGTAACACTTCAATGGAGCAAAGACTTGAAAACAAGTAAGTTTAGAAGACTCTAGGAATACTTATACACATATACGAACTGCTGTGGTAGGAGAGGCAAAGGCGCAATAAATTCTAATAAGGGACAAGTCTCAAAAGGACAAGTCTTCAAAAAGAAATACCATTAAGGTGTTTTACAACCTGCTTGCCTAAACCACCAGAATATATGAATCTCTCATTGGTCAGCAAGATAAAATAGCAGCAGAACCTGGTACTCACTAGATAAAATATTGAATTAGAAGTCTTCTAGCCCCTGTTAAAATTGAGGCTAACAAAAGTGAGATTCAAAGAAAATATTCTGAGTGTATGGAAGATATCTATTTTACTCACTGAGAAAACAACACAGGTCTGAGCCAGGTGCAGATGTGTTTCTGCCTCCCCAGACCCCTCTCGATCTTGCTTGAGAGCTGTGTGAGCGGGCTGCCCCTCATCCCAAAAGGGTCATTAAGAAGAGCCCCCACAGAGCTCTTGAGCCCTCATAGAACCACCACCACCACCTTCTCCTCTTCCTCCTCTTCCAGTCTCCCCCTCCTCCTCCTCTTCCAGTGTCCCTGGGCTTCTAATCCCTCCTCCACTCCTCTCCTGCATTTAAGGCCTCTGTTGAAGAGCCCTTCAGGGAGGTCAGCATCCTGTCATCTTTGTGTATCTAGGAGACCAGCCTCCTAGCTCCCTTTGACTATGTTTGCATAGAATTGAATGGAAGGGAGAGTTACATGGCCTTTGCATCTTCTCCAAGCCATTTCACACTTCTCTCACATGCCAGATTTCAGTGGTTTGACTTCTATGAATACAGTTTTCGATTAAACACTTAGTTTATTTAGTTCTGTTGGTAAATACTGGAACACACTCTCCTAGTCATCCCCCAAAGCTAGGACTGTCAGATACCAGAAGCTAAAAATAAAAGGGACTAGCAGACATTTAAACAAATACTGACATTTAAACAAAATCTCTCTTCCTTTATTCTAAGAATTCAAAAACACGATCCAGGCAATTATTTTTCACATACTTAAGTACACTCTTAGCTAAAAATAGTGCTATGTTTTAATATCTGTAACTTAGAATTCTCATCCAAGCAAAAATATTCTGACTTCCTGTGGCCCTGTTGTGATAAACATCTCTTACAAAGATTGGTCCATAGATTTATCAGTACTGTATTTTAAATGTGAGTACTGCCCTGCCCCCAGCGAAAAATATATTTTCATTGGCCAAAAAAAAAAAAAACCTCTCACTCCCTCAGTGATTTTTCCCCTCTCCAACATAAGTCCTTATTTGGAAAAGTGGGAAGAAAATTGAGTGCTTGGTCTCTGTTATATTATGACTATCTGATAAGCAATTTCCATACATTTCCTCCTTTAGACCTTATGACAAACCTCTTAGGAAGAGATTATTAAATCCATTTCTCTAAGGAGAAAACAGATTTGTGGCATTAAATAACATATCAAAGATCACATAGCTAGAAAAATGTCCATCCTAGGTGTTGGGCCATGGTTGGTCTGATTTTAAATTGCTACTTATAATTTATGAGATTTAATCTATTCTTGACATATGCAGTAGACTCTTTCTCCAGCCCTGGTTTTGGAGGAAAGGATCGGAGTGATGAGTAAATTTTCTGTAATGTACAAGATCATGTACACCCAACATCACAGTAGTTATGTTTTGGTGCAGGTGAGACTCATAATTCAATAGCAACAATGAAGATGAATCGATATTTAAATGATAAAATCTGCCTTGTACACTGTATCTCTTCTACCTTCATTGAATACATTGAAATGAAATTACCACCATGTAAAATGGCTTAATAGTAAACGAACAGAATGTCCTGTAGTTCTCAGTGTGTAGCTGGGTCTTCTTGGTGTTTCTATTTTATTCTAAGCCAGAAGATTACAACCTCCATCTACCCCAAAAAAAAACCTCTGATTATTACCTTCTCTTATCTTTTAAGTTAACTGACAGTCAAGAAGATGGACAATGGCTTTGGTCTTTTTTTTTTTTTTTAGTTTTTTTTTTTAATTTTTATTTATTTATGATTCTCACACACACACACAGAGAGAAGCAGAGACATAGGCAGAGGGAGAAGCAGGCTCCATGCACCGGGAGCCCGACGTGGGATTCGATTCCGGGTCTCCAGGATCGCGCCCTGGGCCAAAGGCAGGTGCTAAACTGCTGCGCCACCCAGGGATCCCGGCTTTGGTCTTATATAAGAGAGCAGAACATACCAGATCTTTCATGGATCAACAACATTTTTTGTACTGGCCTCGAGGCTTTCACATCTGTCTTGGTAAGGATTTTGGTGGGCTTGAGGTCATCCTTTGGGGTGCAAAAAAGTAATTCTCACCTCAATTTCTGACTCCATTTGTATTTTTTGACTCTTTTTCTCATGGCTTGACCAATCCTTTGATTTCGGTACTCAGATTAGTCTTTTCATAAAATCTAATCTAAAAGTAGTCCCTGTTCTTCATTCCGAATTTGTTTGTATACTTATCTCTGATCTTCTTCCTAGGCATGCCTACATAAATTTTACTATAAATGTCCTTTTTGAGCTTGATATGTCATTGGTGCTCAAAACATGTTATTACTAGAATAGTTTTTGCTGTGAGTAATAAAAACTTGGATTCCATCATGGATCCAGCTTCTTTCCATCTCTTCTCAGCCATGCCACCTTTGGTTCCATCTTTAGGTTAATAACAATGTAGCTTTGGCAAATTCTTCTCATTCTGACTTATTATTTACAAAAGACAAGACCATCCTTTTTTATAATGTCTCTCTTTGGAGGCAGGAAAATATTTCTTGGAAGTCCCTGCAGACCTCTCCTCATGTCTCATTGGCCATGTGCCCATTCTTGAACCATTCACTAACAAGAGGAATGGACATGCCACGACTGGCTTAGACCAGTCACCTGGGTGGAATGAATATTAGGTAATCAACTATAATATTCCCATGTAGTGAATTTCTTGTAAGCCTATCATAGTTAATGATAATGCTAATGTACTATTCAGTTGTGTGCTTAGTGTCTTGACATTAGAGTCTATTGAAACTAGAGAAATATTTTACATATTCTAATATTGGTTTCAGAACTGTAAAATATATTTAATACAATGTTCCTGTTATGTTTGCAGGTCCTACCACATACTGGAACTCTCTAATGCCAAGAAATTCATTCAAAGCTACAATCTGAATGAATTACATTATCTACTTCATCATTATAGAACAAAAATGCATCTTCAAAAATGCAGGATGTAAAGTGATGCTTTTTACCATAGCCTGATTTTAGCAGAGGTCCCAGGGCTGAGAAAAATCATAGGACTTACTATGGCTCTGCAGTCATGCTAAGAGACTGTGATACTGGTTTTGTTAGTATCAGTAGATCATCTCTCTCCATAACACCAAAAATAAGGAAATTAAAAGCTCCAGTAGATTTCTTTGATAAAGGTTGTCACTGGGTTGTGTTCCCCTCACTTGCTGGTGGTGAGTAGAAATGGGTACTTACTCCAAGTGAAAGGATCTGTAAAAGTACCATAAGCATATGCCCATTAGTATTTGGAGGTACCTGATGAACTCTTCGAAAGATTTAAATAGAAGAGCCTGGCCAACCACTCTGGAGGCAGAGCAAGGGGGGAGTAAGACATTAATGAGGAATGACTTCCCCACCAAGAGCAAGGATGAGGTGTGTGTCTCCCATGATGACCAAAATTCACAGGAGAATGGTGGTCTTGAGTCCTCTTCAAAGTTATCTGAGCAGTTTATGAAGAAAACCAGGCAGTCAAAGGAAGCCAAAGGAATAGAATGGGCAGCAATAGCAAAAACTTCTAAGATACTAATTGACCATTGGCTTTAACATAAAGATTATTGGCACCCTTGGTGTTGAAGAAGCCAGGCTATAGCAGATTGCATTTTCACAGTGATCAGCTATATGTTTGGTGGTGGGGAATTGAGGAATTTCCATCTGTATTCATTATTTATTGATGTATAACAAATTACCCCCAAACTTAGCAGCTTTAAACAATACACATTAATTATTTGACAGTATCTGTAGTCAGGGGTTTGGGCACAGCTTAACTGGGTCATGTAATTTAGGGATTCTTAGAAGACAGTAATCAAGGTATCAGCTTTAAGTGGACTCCCATATGAATGCTTGACTGGAAGGAAATTGCTTCCAGGTACATGTGGTCATTGGTAGAATTTAGTTACCCCAGGACTGATGGACCAATAGCCTCAGTTCCTAGCTGGCTATTGGCCAGAGCCTGCCATTAGTTCCTTGACATATGGGTTTCTCAAATATGGTAACATATCAGTTTTATATTTTATAACAAATTACTATAAATTTAGAAACATAACATAATACGCATTTATTATCTCCCAATTCCAAAGATCAGAATTGAAGGGCTTGACAGGGTTCTTTGTTTAGGGTCTCATAGACTAAAGTTAAGGTATCAGCCAGGGCTCTTATCCAGAAGATCTGGGGAAAATCCACATTTAAGCTAATTCAGATTGTTGGAAGAATCCAGTTACTCATGGTTGTACGACTGAGGTACATGTTCCCTTGCAGGCCATCACTTGAAGGGTAGTCTTTGCTCCTAGAAGCTACCTGGATTCCTCATCACATGTTTTCCTCCATCTGCAAAGCCAACAATGCTTTGATTAATCCTTCTCATGCTTCAGGTTTCTCTTACTTCCCTTTTTGCCACCAGCCAGAGAAAGCTTATTATTTTTAAGGTCTTATGTGACTAGATCATACCTACCCAGATAATTTCCATATTTTGAGGCCAAAAGTGCCATATTATATAACATAATCATGAGAATGACATCTTCCTATATTCATAGGTTCTAGGGATTAGAGCACAGCAGCATTGGGTGGGCCAGTTTAGAAATTCTGCCACTACAGGCATTTTGATTCATCATAGTGCAGTAGCGAAGAAAGCAATACTGCCTGTCAAGATGCAAATCACAGTGATGTGGGAACAGCAGGAGGTGGTGATTATTAAGATGCAACTCCTCATGGTCTGCCTACTATACCATCTAAGGTCCCTATATTTTCCGTGAAGTAGAAGGCTGAGAGTGATTGAGAATTGCTACAGCCAGAAGTTTAAGAAGAGTGCCAAAATTTTCAGATAGCCATAGTGGAGAATCAGGAAGCACCCAAACTAGGGAAACCCTGGTTTGCTGGGCAATACCACAAGACTTCTTGAGGTTGGCATTAGGAATTTAGCTTATTAAAAGACTCACAAAATAGGGTCCCTGGGTGGCGCAGCGGTTTGGCGCCTGCCTTTGGCCCAGGGCACGATCCTGGAGACCCGGGATCGAATCCCACGTCGGGCTCCCGGTGCATGGAGCCTGCTTCTCCCTCTGCCTATGTCTCTGCCTCTCTCTCTCTCTCTCTCTGTGTGACTATCATGAATAAAAAAAAAAGACTCACAAAATAGTCCCAGTTTTCAGAAATCTTGGTATACTCAGTGTGTCATACGTACTAGATGGCATTTCTAGATTTATGAATGGTATGAGGGATTTTGATTAATTTAGCTATAGCAAACATGCCATTCTTTTTAAAACTATCTGGTAGGCAGCCATGGCCCCAAGGAGGTTTTCTACCCAAAGTCTACAGATTCACACTCAGATACATGTTTATTTTAGAGGAAAATAACCATGAAATTAAAATGTGAAATGACTATTAAGAAATGCAAGGCATAATTATGTTTAGTGTCAAAACAATTCAGCTAACACTGACTTGGCAACTGTATATCTGACCTCAGTTTTCTTTAGGATTCTCTGGCCTTAGGCAATTTGAATAACTGTGCATAAGAACAAAGCTATGGAATGGAAATAGTATTCAATAGTAGATTAAAAGTATACAATTTTATAGCCTTTATGTATACTGCTGGGAAGTAGAATCTTGTTCTGACTTTAGACAAGTTACTTAATGTCTCTGAGCCTTAGTTTCTTTACCTGAAAGATTGGAACAATAATATATCCCTCACAGATCAACTATAAGTATTAAATGAAACAGTACCTGTAATTAGTACAAAGTAAGCAATGTAGGCATTTAATATAAATGCATTTTATTGCTTGATTTACCCTAAAAAGAATTATTAATTTACATGCTGTCATCCTAACCTAAATCACTGTAAACCCAAATCAGTGCCCATGGTCTATTCCAAGATTCTAAGAGCACTGAAAGCAAAATCTTAGATTTTGTTTTTCCTTGTTGGGAGGGGAGTCTAGAAATAAATGCAAACCCCTTTTCAACAATAGACCGTTTATCTCAATTTTCTACTTATTCAGAAGGCTGAGTTACAATCATTTACTGTGTTCTGATGTTGTCAATGAACCCAATTATTTCTCTGATGGAATTGACCTATAAATGTTCATACTTCAAAAGCCTTAGTAAATAGATATTAGAGAATCTTAAAAAACTATGAATAAAAAGTGTACATTGAGTTCAACCAAGAAAGAAATGAATACAATCAGACTGCCACTTGATTTTGAAAATGGAGAACAAAGAAAGTAAGTGGCTAATTTCATGACAAATTGGAATTCACTCATTGCCAAATATAATGAATGTTTTTTTTGAGACTCAAAAGAAAAGATAGGATATTAATTGAATTTTAATTATATTGGCCTTTCCAGTGGCCTTTTTTGTTTATATAAAACTTGAATTTTGCAATTCAATTGAACTGGAATTTGGAAAGGAATGAAGTGTATTTCAATTTAGTATCTGCGTTTTTTAATAAATTAATCCATCACTGATAATCAAAGAACATATGCATATGGATACTAGTGCTATTCGTATATCACAAGCCATATTTACTTCTTCATTCAAACTAATAGTACATATACAAAAAAATAAATACTGAAGGGATCATTTAAAATTTCGAATCACTTTTGACAGTTTGATCTAGCTCACTTAGGAAGCATCAATTTACTTTCAACAGTAGAATTTATTTGGATGAATTAGAACCATTAGATAAAACATGGAACTATAAGGGCCAAGACCAAACACAAAATCATGCACACATGCACACGTGCATACTCATGTGCACATCTTTGCTATGGTACATATATGCTTATGACTGTACACTACTCATTAATTCAATGAACAAACAAAAGTAAGGCCCACATCATGGTGTCAGGCATTGATTTATATTCTGTAGATACAATATTAAGCAAGATATAACTACTGGCCTCAAAAAGCTCACACAGAGACTAAAACAGGCAATCATAGTACCTTGTCATAAGAATTCCAAATAGTAAAAGGTATCATGGACTCCTATAGGAAAGCCAGCTTCTATTCTTTTATCCCAACCATCAGACCACTTCTAGGTAGGGAACATTGGCCAGGTGGAGACAGAAAATATGGATGACTTTGTACATAAGCATAGATGTCTCTAGAAAATCAAGTCAGTGCACATGTCCTACTGACTATCCTGATATTTGAATTACATATTTTTCAGATATCTAGTTTACTGTAGGAACATCCAGTTGTACCCATACCCTACCACATTAATTTTTTCAAGGAGCATAATGGTTATGCATATCTGAATAATTATATACATAAAACATAACTGGAAGAATTTACATTAGCTCTTAAATATTGCTTTCTTGGTGTTGAAAGGTGGGGGAATATCACCTTGTTCATCATCTATTTCTGTATCTTTGTATTTTTCAATAGACATGTATGACTTCCAGGAATAGAAAACAACAGGTGAATAAATAAATTCATGCTATTTCATAGAGACTTCAAGAGCTTTCCTAGATGCCATTCTCTTTCTCTTTTACATCATAGTCAAATGTATTTAAAGAATATTCCAGGGCAGCCCGGGTGGCTCAGCGATTTAGCGCCACCTTCAGCCCAGGGCCTGATCCTGGGGACCCGGTATCGGTCCCACATTAGGCTCCCTGCATGGAGCCTGCTTCTCCCTCTGCTTGTGTCTCTGCCTCTCTTTCTGTGTCTCTTATGAGTAAATAAATAAAATCCTAAAAAAAAAAGAGAGAGAGAGAGAATATTCCATATTCCTTTTCAGTTCCTCATATCCCATTTCTTTGGCAAACTAGTGAAGCCTGCTTGCCCTTCCTGGTTCCTCTCACCCTATGGTAAAAACAATAAAATAATACCTCATCTTACTTGTTTTTTATGTGAAGTCTTTATCTTACTCTCTTCTCCCTTGAGCCACGGTGTGCTATCATTTTAGTTTTTCTCTCTTCTTTCTTGACTCCTTTTCTAAGTTGGATCGCCAACAAGATAACAAACTGGTTTCCTTTCTGTGGCCCTTGCCCCATTACGTGTTCTCAACACAGCAGCCTTTTACAGCTATGTGACATCTGTCATTTTCTCAAAGTCCTCCAATGACTTTGCAATACACTCAGAATGAAAGGTTTCCATTGTCTCTGTCTTATCTCCTACTACTCCCTTCCCACCTAGCTCTGCTTTAGCCACACTGGCCTCCTTCCAGGATTCTCTCGTTTCACTCCTTACGTTAGATTTTTGTCTGCCTGGAATGTTTTTCCCTATCAAATTCACATGATTCTCTCTCTCACTTACCTACAATGTTGATTCAAATGTCACTCCATTCACACCATTCCTTACCTCCCTACTTTGTCTCTTTTCTAAGCATTTATCACTATTTAATATACTACATAATTTACTTTTATAACTTATTATCCTTCTCTTTCACTAGAATGTGAGTCCTTTGAGGATAGTGTTTGTCTCTTTTGTTCCTGCTTATTCCCTGTTTATAGAAAAGTACCTGGCACATTGTCAACAATTAAAAAAAAAAAAAGGAGTGTTAAACATAGGAATGAACATAGCAGTATAAATATTTAATAAATAATACTTTACTCATTTAACTGGTATTTACTGAGTACCAAATACATGTAAGGAATATTTTTAGGCATTTAACACTCACTGGGAAACCTAGACAAAAGAAATCCTGTCTTCATGCAGCTTCATGCAGCTATAACAACTAAATAGAAAATACAAATTTTGATCTTTAAATATATCATGAAGTAACTTAAGGCAGGATAACAGAGTAAAAAATATAGGGAGATAAAACACTAATGACAAAGATAGAGAATTAGATAAGGGAAGACCTCTCTACAGAGGTGACATTTGACATCTCAGTGATTGTGCCAATGGAAATGATGGTAATGGCATGATAATGAGGAAGACAGTTACAAAAGAAGTGGCCAAAGGTTCAGCAGAAAGTTGCTGGGCGCTAAGTACAGCTGTGTAACATCCAAGCTACATGGTGCTGATTCCCTAGAACAAGTTGTCTCTTGTATCTAATTTGTTAAATGCTTGAAAGCAAGATTGTGCAAAAATGTGAGAATAGCACCATTAGTACTGTTCCTGGTTCTATTACATTTTGTTCTTTTCCAAATTGCTTGTTTACTCTTTTAAAATACATCATTTATACTTTCTAGGATGGATCACAATGTATCTTAAATAAGATCATAGCCATCACTATTTCTTATTAAGTGGAAAAGTTCATAATTCTCAAGGAAAGTAAACAATAAGTTCTCATTTTAATGAAGACTGTGACCTACAGCAAATTGGATATGCCTAATCTCTTTTCAGCAATCAATTAAAGTTTCCAGCAGGAGACCAGCCAAAGAAGTTCCAAGTAATGATTTTCCTTGACATTAACATTATTATTTCTTCCTCTGGGTAACTAGTTGTGTTCCTACCCTCACCCCCACACTCCTGCCCAGAAGGCTTTTAGTGGTGTGAGTTCTTTCCAATATAATCCTGACACTTCCAGGCACAGAGCAGAGTATGTATCTGAAGGAAGCAGTTCCCTTAGTTACTTCAAGAACACCACTTTCAATTCTTTTATAAGTCATTATCTTCTGTAGTCCTAAACATATTTGATTCTTCTTCCTAAATCTTTTTTTGCATCCAATAATTCCAATCACCATTCTTCTCTTTATTTATACCCAAAATAGACCCAGTAGGATTTTTCTGACTATTATTTTCATTTTATAGGGCTAAAAATTTCATGTTAATTTTTTTTCAGATTTTATTTATTTATTCATGAGAAACAGAGAGAGAGAGGCAGAGACATAGGCAGAGGGAGGAGCAGGCTCCATGCAGGAAGCCCAGTATGGGACTCGATCCCAGGACTCCAGGATCACGCCCTGGACCGAAGGCAGGCGCCAAACCGCTAAGCCACCCAGGGATCCCCTTGATGTTCATTTTAAAAGGCAAACTTCATTGAAGAAAATTAACTATTTACTGATGTATATCAATATTTTTTTAGAATTAAAGTAGTGTTATTCTTCTGCATGATGACGAAAACATACACTGATCACAAATTTTTACTTTATTGTGTGAAGCCATGGGCTAGGCACTGAACAATCATATAAAAGGCTTTTACTTTCCATGTGCTTTTGTAGATCAGATATTTGAAGGTGACAATTATATGATCAAAAAAAAAAAAGCAGGATTGGCCACATGAGTGTGAAATTATTTCAATGGCAGTGCAACATATATGAATCTGGCAAGTATCACATAGTTAATGCAGAAGAAAGAATATAACATGAAAATTTCTGTTGTTCTTAAAATACAGACATCCCAATGTATTCCCATCTGTTTATGAATAAAGATTGCAAGATAATGTCTTAAAATATTGATCTTTCTGCTCTTCATTTTTACCTTTTCATAAAATATACCTCTTCTTTTGACAGACACTTGCAACTGCCTGGAAGAGATAAAAATACTATAGTGCACTGGAAAAAGAAGTCAATGTTTACTTTTTTACATAAACATATATGTTAAATCAGTGACCCCCTAGTCCTGAAAAGCCAAAAACCCTTGAAAACTCAATGATCACTACAACAGTTTTTCCACCAGGTATCCATTGCCAAAATGGAAAGAACACTATGAAGTTACTAATGGGATTTGCATGAGAAATAATTTTGATTCAGTATATTTGTTTATGAACAATTCTTCTTAACAAACAGGGATTTTTATTCCTTTGGAAATAAGTTGTTCTCACAGTATTTCTTTTTGTTCATTAAGAATAAATTGTTTGCCCATTTGAATATTAAGGATTTGTCTGTGACAGATTCCTAAAGGGAGTAGCATTCTGAACTATGTGTGCATATTAGGGTCAGAATTTAGGGAGTACTTGATGTGTAAGGGGGTTTATAGGCAAGAATGACCCTTCTCAATCAGAGAGGGAAGTTCATATTAATTACACAGTCTCTATGTCACCAGAAGTATTTTCTGCAACAAGCCACTACCTATCCATAAATGGCCCAGGAATGGACATAGGTTGATGCCTCTCGAAGGCAAAATGTTCACTTTAAACACCCATGAACTGCAATGATCACCATTATTCTCTTCATTCTGGAGGGAGATCATACACGAGGTGCTTAGCTTGGTAACTAATCTATAGCCCATGACTCTGTATTCTTTATTTTGCCGCATCTAAAATCAACAGTTATGATGAGACCAACTTGAATTTCAGGCTTTCAATGAAAGGTTTACTCAGAGATTTTGTGCTACTCTCTTGGCTTTTGTTCTGGCTTGAATTGTGTCCCCCGAGATGGTATGTTGAAGCCCTAAATCTTAGTATCTGTGAATGTGACCTTATTTGGAAGTAGGGCTTTTGCATATTTAATCAAGTTAAGATGAGGACATTAGGATGAGACCTACTCTATTATTATTGGCGTCCTTATAAAAAGAAGGCTATATGAAGAGACACAGAGAGGGAGGATGCCATGTGACAACAGAGGCAGAGACTGGAATGATGCATCTACAAGCTGAGGAATGCCAAGGATTGCGAGTAACCACCAGAAGCTATGAAGAGGCATAGAACAAATTCTCCCTCAGAGACCTCAAAAAGAGTCAACCCCACTGACACCTTGATTTTGTAGTTCCAGCCTTCAGAACCGTGAGGCGATACATTTCTGTTGTTTTAACTGCCAGTTTATGGTACTTGGTTAGCAACCCTAGGAAACTAACACAGCCTTGGAAACCACTTCACCACACACTCTGTATCTCCCTCATCCTCAAATCTCGAGGATGATTGCAGCTTGCCTTTCTGACCACATGGTAGTCAGTCCCCTTGCTATTTACTGTAATCCATCCCTGTTTAAATTCCTATCACCACTTCAGGAAAAGGATACCATCATCTCTTCTTGTCTCTGACTGCCTTAAAGATATTCTAGGCCTTAACATTCAATTTCTGGTCATTTCCCTGCTTTGAGGAAGCAACAGCTTGCACATGAATCTATCAATCTTTCATTACTTTATTCTTTTAGAAGGCAAAGATACCTTCAAATTGTGATTAACAACTTCCAAAATTCTTTATGAGTCTATTATAAAAAATAAAGTCACTGGTGTTGAGAGAACATAGTCCATTAGATTAATCTTCTACATTTTAATCCTGCCCCTTGGCATTGTTTCCCTTGGAACTTGGGGCAAATCACTTTATCTTTCTGTACCTCACTTTCATAATATTGATGCCTTATAGGGATGTCTTGAAGATTAAGTAGTATGGAATTTAAAAACACTTGAGAACTATAAAGATAAAGGTTAAAAAGATGATCTTTCCTGACCTGAGAGGCAAGTTCGGGCCTTGATTAATTCACATTACTACCTAGCCACATACCACTCTCAAAGGATTCTTCTTGCAAAAAAAAAAAACAAACAAACAAACAAAAAAAAAACACAAAAAACAAGCTGTTCATTAAATTTGGAGAGATAAAAAGTCACCTTGCAAGATAGCATTGATGTATCTTCTACTGATCTCACATTATTCATATTTCAATAACTGTATTAACAATAGCAAGATAAAACAATGTTTCTGCTTCCATGCATTGCATATTCACAATACTTTTTTAATGCAGTATATCTTAGAGGAATAACTGCCAGAATTTATCATGGTTCTAAGTAATAATATATTACAACTCCCAAAGCCATAGACAGACCCCATATTTAGAGTAACTGAGATGTCTTCTATGTTTGAATTCCGGCATTTTATATCATTTGGGGAGGAGAATTGGTTATTATAATTCATTTCCCGTCCAAATTTACATGGCTTAAAATTATTTTACCTTCAAGAGTGTACAGATTGGGATTGGGCCACTGAGATCAGCTCAAATAATGGAAAATATAAGTTACGTCTTTTGCTATTTCATTTTACAAGCAGTTTGTTTGCTGCTGCTTCATTCTGTGCCGTGGTTGAACACTGTTGCTTTACTGCATTTAAACCTTGAGATTAATTTTTAGCTAAAGCATTTTATTTGGTAATTTACATAGTTGTTTCGCTGGCAGATTTCTCTTTTAAGGACCTGGGCCCCAGATACTGAGGAGAAAATGGTAGATCTAGCTTGTGTTGCAACCTCCCAGGCATCAGAAGAGAGACGGCTGTAAACTTACTGTCTGTGGTGTTAAAAAAGAGCAGCACTAAACCTGCATTCAGTGATGGGCATAGAATGACCATGGAACCCAGTTGCCTGGTTGCTCCTTTGATTGAGTTTCTTTGCTTCCTGCTGGCTTAAAGGCAGTCTCCAGTTTCTGTGCTCTTTTCTGGGTGTCTTTTAAAAATTGTAGCTTGACAAGCCTAGAGAAGATGTGTGATTACACCTCCTGTCCCATACTTTAGGAGATGAGTACGTATGGCTACCTGTCAGGACTTGTCATTTTCTAGAAGCAGTCTCACTGGTGGTGGGAGATCATCCTGTCCCAAGCTTGGAGCTGTGAGTGGACTCTCCACCTTACATCATCTCCTGCCTCATCCATCTCCTACCTGAAAAGTGTCTCTGTTTGAGACACTTTGCTTTACCATGCAACTCTCTGAAAAATATGCCCCTTTCTTTCTTGTTTCTTTTCAAAATTTTCTAAACTTTGCTAGCAGAGAATTTTAAGAATTTTCAGGTCTCTAATCAATGTGAGCTTACAATAAATAGTCCCAGAAGTCTGTTATTTTAATAAAGAGTAGTTACACTTTCTCTTCAGTAATGCCCATCTATACTACCTATTGCAACAACATTTTGGATCCAAACCAGTAAGTGGAATCTCCTCTCTTTTTAAAATGCATAGTCAAAAATTTTAAGTGAGAGATCCAGCCACTTCCAAATATTCACTAGAGTGATTTCCAAAATTTAGTACCATTAAGAGTTTCTAGGGGTTCTCGGTCAAATATAGAGTTCCTGACATGGCCCAAGAAATACCAATAGGTGAATCTTATGCAGGTATGTGGTAGCTTGTCTCCAAGATGGCTGTCATTGGTTCCTTCCCTCCTTGTACGGGGATACCATTCTGCTGGCGAAAAGTGGTGTCAGTTCTTACACCCCTTTTATTCAGGCTGTCCTATGGCTTTGACCAATAGAATACAGAAGTGTCACACTGTTACAGTGGCATTTTGAGCTGGAAGGTTCTACCTGGTTTTCTTGAAATTCTCATTTGGGAAGAAGTTAGCTACTACTGAGAAGATTACCTACCCTGAGACCACAATGCTTTAAAAATCAGCCAGGTCATAGGTACTCCATCTTAGCTCCATGGTGAAGATACTCTTCTGGGTCAGTCTAGAGTAGCAGTTTAGAGAGGCAAATGGGACCTCCTTTAGAATTAAAAACATCCCAGGATCGAGCTAACTATAATGTAACTCAGATAGAGGACTCCCCATGCTCTGCTCAAGAATCACCTTACTCTTGTGTGTGTGCTTACCATTAGTAAAAACAAACAAAACCTGGAGCCTACACATCCACAATGTATGCATATTAATTTAGTTATAAATTACATAAATACAAATGCAACTTTTAACAACAAATACATGGTGTAAGATAGTAGAGTGTGTGTGTGTGTGTGTGTGTGTGTGTGTGTGTGTGAGTGAGCTCCCAGTTTCCGAGTTCCTGGCACAGAGCTCCCAAAACCCTTGTAATTTCTTCTATAGTAAGAGTACTAGGAGCATCTCTTGTTTTCATATTTGTCTTTGACTCTGTCCTTTACACAGGACTCCCAAAACCCTTGTAAATTCCTAAGTGATTAGGGCACTGGGAACATCTTTTGTTCTAATGAGGTGACTCTGGGTGGGTTCCTGCATGGCTCCTAGATGGGAGCTGGTCACCAGAAGGACCAAATCGTGGTTAGAAGCTCAGATTTTCAACTCCACCTGCTGTCCTCTAGAGGAAGGAGAGGGGCAAGAAAATGGTGTTAATAATTGGTGATGCAGCCTCCATAAAAATCCCAAAAATATGAGGTAGGAGAGCTTCCAGGTTGGAAAACAGGTCAGGTGGGGGAAGAACGGTGTGCTCAGAGAAGGCAAATAAGTTCCCAACCCCTTCCCACTCCCTTGCCCTACACATTTCTTCTTTCCCTCATTTGTATCCTTTATCATATCCTTATATAATAAACTGGTAAATGGTAAGTAAATAGTTTTCTAAGTTCTGTGAGCCTTTCTAGCAAACTAATCAAATCTGAGAGTGGGTACCTCAGATTCATAACCAGTTGGTTAGAAGTACAGGTGCAACCTGGATATGTGTCTCCCATCCAAAGCAGAGGCAATCTTAGGGGAGTGAGTCCCTAACCTGTGGGATCTAACACTAGCTCCATATAGATGATATCAGAGTTAAGTAAAATTGTAGGACACCCAGCTGGTGTCACAGAGAATTGCTTGGTGAGGGGGAAAATCTCCGCACATTCGGTGACTAGAAATGAAGTGTTCTGTGTGACTAGTAAAGGACATACATAGTAGGGAACAACTGAGATCTTCTAGTACAAATGGAAATTCTAATAATTTCTTTTAATACCACCAGAAGATCATTTTACATATCCCCTTGGAAGCTGCTGGTCAAAGGAATAAGGCTGGACTCATGTTCAATCCTCAGTGTGTTTGTACCACAGCTCTACCACTCTCACATAAATCCTGACTTTTCCATGCTTCCACCAATTCCTCCATTAAAAGAAAACCAAAATACTTTTTATTATATAAAATTTCAAGGATAGGCAGAAGTTGAGAGAATAATGTCATGAACTCCCACTGACTCATCATCCAGCTTAAAGAATTATCAATGAATGGTCAAAGCTGTTCATCTGTATAATTCCTTCCTAATGACATTCTCCTGTTTTCCATATATTGTTTTGAACCACATCATATAATTTAATTTACAATATTTTATTTTATACATCTAAGAGTTAAGAACTTTTTAAACGCATCATAATTCTACATTCACATTCACAGAAATTAATAGCAATTCCTTAATATTCTAAAATATCCAGTCTGTGTTCAAATGTTCACAATTGTCTTATGCATTTTTAACAATGTTTGCATCAAGAATGTAAATAAGGCAGGTGCATTTTAATTGGTTGTAAGGCTATAAATATTTTTAAAACCTCCAGCCTTCTATCTTATGTTTTGTTTTTAAGACTGTGCAATGCACCAGTTTTGTTTCTGTCACTTTGTTTTGCACCTTTGATTGTCCATGGTCTGGATTTTGCTGATTGCATCCCTGTGGTATTTTTTCAAATGTGTTTCTCTACATCCTGTATCTTCTGAAAAGTGGTAGTTAAATATTTAGACTTGATCAGATTCAATTTCAACTGTTTTTGCCTTCATTTTCTCTTTCCTCAAATCCAGGTCAAGTGTAGCAAACTTCACTGATGGTTCAAGTATTAACCATTAACCTATTGTTGTGTGGCAAATTACCACAAATTTAGTGGCTTAACATAATACACATTTATTATCTCACAATATCTGTGGGCCAGGAGTACAAGCACGACTTTGCTGGGTTCTTTGAGTAAGGGTTTCAATGACTGCAATCATGGTGTTGGCCAGGGCTATGGTTTCATTTGAGGCTTTCCTGGGGAAGGATCTGCTTCCAGACTCACTTAGGTTGTTGGCAAAATTCAG
This sequence comes from Canis lupus familiaris, assembly GCF_011100685.1. NCBI lineage: Eukaryota > Metazoa > Chordata > Mammalia > Carnivora > Canidae > Canis > Canis lupus. Next base: position 21,579,560 of record NC_049250.1, read on the forward strand.
TTCCTTGCAGGGGCAGCGCTTAGGACTCGTTTCTTGCTGGCTTTCTGTTGGAGGCCACCCTCTAGAGCCTCTCACAGTTCTTTGCCACATGGATCTCCCAATACAGGCAGCCTCCAATAGGGCAGCTTGCTTCTTCAAAGACAGCAAGGGAGAGAAAGATTCAGCAAGACAGGTGCTACAATTTGAGGTTCCTAATCATGTACTCATCGTCAGATAAATCCTATCAGCTTTGCTGTGTCCTATTAGAAGCAAGTCACAGGTCACCAATGTGAGGGTCTGAGCATTAAGAGACTGGGATCAGGTGGGGACTACTCTGTAGCCTATCCTTCACAGTTTGAGAATTCTGGAGGGGAATACCGCACAGTGATGCATGACAGATAACTTTCAGTTTAATATGTATTAGATGTCCCTTTGCTTTGGTCAGACTTGCCAGTATGGACTTTTCATGCCCACCTCTCTCTCCTTGGCTCTCACATGTCCCCTATAGCCAGGTTTTATGCTCTCTACTCTGGGCATCACCTCTTCTTTCTGGACTGTTTCTAAAAGCTTGATATTCTTATGCAAAGAATTTAATTCTCTTTGTTCCAGTATTTAATTTTCCTGGCCATTCTTTGAGACCTATTTTTTCCCCTCAATGAAATGGCTTAGCTAAAAACCAAAACAAAATAAATCTGTATTTTCCAGTCTTCATTTACATGACCAACACACTATACTTACTCTCTTAATCCTAATGTTCTCCTGAGTTCCATATACTTTTGGAAGCTGAAACATAAAGAATGTCATGGACAGGTAATTGCTACAAAAAGTCTTTCCTGGGCTTGATTTAGAGTGGGCTAGATGCTTTTTTAGAGTTTTTTTAAATTTTGTTTAAATTTTTATTTATTTATGATAGTCACACACACACACACACAGAGAGAGAGAGAGAGAGAGAGAGAGAGAGAGAGGCAGAGACACAGGCAGAGGGAGAAGCAGGCTCCATGCATCGGGAGCCCGACGTGGGATTCGATCCCGGGTCTCCAGGATCGCGCCCTGGGCCAAAGGCAGGCGCCAAACCGCTGCGCCACCCAGGGATCCCCTTTTTTAGAGTTTTTTAAACCACAAAATTTCCATTATATATGAGTGAGAAATTGACTCATTGAATCAAACTATATTGTTGAGCATGTTGGGCTTCTATACAGACTTCAGTCTTCCTATCTAGTTACTCTAACCAAACAGATGTCTTATAGAATAAGACAAAAGAATAAGAAAATCTTGACTCATTGACAAATTAAAATTTTTGGTGTAAGAGGGTAAAAAAGTTTTTTCCTGAAGATACAATCCAATACAGTGATTCTCAAATGCTAGTGAGCATCAAAGTCGTTTGGAGAGTTTGTTAAAATATGGATTTCTGGGTGCCACCTCCAGAGTTTTATTCAGTAAGTCTGCAGTGGGGCCAAAAAAGTTGTATCTCTAATAAATTGCCAGGTGGTGTGATGCTGCTGGTTGGGGATCATACTTGGAGAACCATAGCTGTACACAACAGCCCAAAATATCTCACAACGCAGCAAAAAGGGGTGTCATGGAGTGCACAAATATGCCTTTAAATTCTGAAGACTATTCAGTATTTGTAATAGCCATTCCAACTAGAGTAGAAGACAAAATTCCAGGTAATTACACACTCAATATCAGTGCTACTGAGTTTCCCAGCATTATTCCAATTTTCTAAAGGGAGCTAAATAACTATAAGATCTAGCTGCCTTGGGGGCACCTGGGCGGCTCAGTGGTTGAGTGTTTGCCTTTGGTTCAGGTCATGATCCTGGGGACCTGGGATTGAATCCTGCACCAGGTTCCCTGCAGTGAACCTGCTTCTCCCTCTGCCTATGTCTCTGCCTCTCTCTGTGTCTCTCATGAATAAATAAATAAATGAAATCTTTAAAAAAGATCTAGCTGTCTTTTATTATTATCATTATTATTATTATTGAGGTGTAATTGACATATAGTATTATATTAGTTTCAAGTCTACAACATAGTGATTGCACATTTGTATACATCGATGAATGATCACCACAATAAGTCTAGTTGCCATCTATCACCATACAAAGTTAATATAATATTATTGTCTATATTTTCCATGCTGTACATTTCTCATGACTTATTTATTTTATAAATGGAAATTTGTATTTTATCTTTCAAGAGTATCTGAAAGTGTAAAGAGTTGAGGTATTGATGAATTGGATGAAATTTATAGGGCTCAATATAGCATTGCAAGAAAATTTGAACATGACATTATAATCAATTATTAATCCATCACTAATAGTAACAGTTGTTTAATTAGAGGGCAATCACTAAGATGTCTTTTGTAACTTTCACATGTCTCAATACTCAGATTCATCCATTGTTACCATTTAAGAATGCCTTGTTCCCAAATTTAGCAGAAAATTATTTGTAATCACCTTTTTTCCTTAGTTCATAGTAGGCATTTTGTTTTGATTGTTTGATTTGTCTGTGGTTTTATAAATGAGGTTACTATTTAGGTCATTCATAAAACTGTAAGTAGAAAGTAAATTCCCGATACTTAGAAAATAAATAACAAGAAAATCCGATATGGAGTGAATAAGCAATAATCAACTTCAATATAAATTCATTTCTGGGGAAGCCCGGGTGGCTCAGCGGCTTGGCGCCGCCTTCAGCCCAGGGCGTGATCCTGGAGACCCGGGATCGAGTCCCATGTCGGACTCCCTGCATGGAGCCTGCTTCTCCCTCTGCCTGTGTCTGTCTGTTTGTCTCTCTGTCTCTCTTGAATAAATAAATAAAATCTTAAAAAAATAAATTCATTTCTGTATCAAATATGTCCCAGAAGAATTAATTTTACTAGTATCTTACACTTCTAAAAGCATTCTTTTCAGAGACAGCAACATGCTTTGTAAAGCATTTTCTCTGGAGACAGGCAAATGCTTATGGTTCTACCAAAACCCAAAGATGAAAAACAAACCAAATCAAAAAGTGTCATAGATACATCATTTTATTTTTTTAAGGATTTAATTTATTTATTCATGAGAGACACACAGAGAGGCAGAGACACAGGCAGAGGGAGAAGTAGGCTCCCTGCCGGTAGCCCAATGTGGGACTCAATCCCAGAACTCCCAGATCACGATCTGAGCCAAAGGCAGACACTCAACCACTGAGCCACCCAGACATCTAGATACATCATTTTAAATATAGTATAAGAAAAAGAAGTATTTTCTGCTGAGTTATACAATGAATTTCCTCTCCAATATTTCTATTTGTTAATCCATGAACAATGTGAATAGTTAATGAGTTGTGTATAATTTAGGGAAAAGGAGTAGAAAAGATGCATTAGATTTATCCCAAAGTGAATTTTATGTATTATTTTTAGCTTTATTTATTTATTTATTTGTTTGTTTGTTTATGTTTAATTCCTGTATGATTAACATACAGTGTTATATTAGTATCAGGTATAAATATAGTGGTTCAGCAATTCTATACATTACTCAGTGCTCATCATGAGAAGTGTACTTTTAATTCCCTTTACCTATTTCACCTATTTCACCCATTACTCCATTCACCTCCTCTCTGGTAACCATTAGTATGTTCTCTGTAGTTAAAAGTCTGTTGTGTTTTTTTTTCTTTTGATTTCTTTTTTTTAATTTAATTTTTAAAGTTTAGTTTCAATTTGAGTACATAGTATACGCCAAATGCTCATCACATCATGTGCCCTCTTTAATTCCTGTCACTTCCATCACCCAGTTACCCCATTCCTCCACCCAACTCCCCTTTGGCAACCTTCAATTTGTTTCCTATAGTTAAGAGTTTCTCCTGCTTTTTCTCCCTCTCTGATTTTTCCCCATTCAGTTCCCCCTCCTTCCTTTGTGGTCTCTTGCACTATTTCTTATATTCTACATGTGAATGAAACCATATTATAATTGTCTTCCTTCAACTGACTTATTTTGCTCAGTATAATACCCTTCAGTTCTATCCATGTCAATATAAATGGTAGATATTCATCCTTTCTGATGGCTGAGTAATATTATATATATAATATTATCTTATAATATAATATTATAATATTATATATATATATATATAAATATATATACCACATCTTCTTTATCCATCATCTGTTGAAGGACACCTTGTCTCCTTCCACAGTTTGGCTATTGTGGACATTGCTGCTGTGAACAATGGGGTACAAGTATCCCATCATTTCACTACATCTGTATCTTTGGGGTAAATACCCAATAGTGCAATTGCTGGGCTATAGGTTAGCTCTATTTTTAATTTCTTGAGGAACCTCCACACTGTTTTCCAGAGTGGCTGCACCACCTTGCATTCTCACTAACAGTGCAAGAGAGCTCCCCTTTCTCTACATCCTCACCAACATTTGTTGTTTCTTGTCTTGTTAATTTTAGCCATTCTCACTGATATAAAGTGGTATCTCATTGTGGTTTTGATTTGTATCTTTTTAAAATTCAATTTGCCAACATATGAGAGTCTGTTTTTTGGTTTGTCTCTTTTTTTCTTTGTTTCTTAGATTCCAAATACAAGTAAAATCATATGGTGTTTCTCTTTCTCTGACTGACCTATTTCACTTAGCATTATACTCTCCAAATCCATCCATGTTGTTGCAAATGTCAAGATTTCGTTCTTTTTTATGGCTCCGTAATACTCCTGTGTGTGTGTGTATGTGTGTGTATATCACATCTTCATTATCCATTCACTATTGATAGTCATTTGGGCTGCTTCCCTAATTTGGCTGTTATAAATAATGCTTCAGTAAACATAGGGGGCATATATCTTCAAATTAGTATTTTCATATTCTTTGGGTCATTGCCCAGTAGTAGAATTCCTGAATCTTATGTTAATTCTATTTTTAATTTTTTGAGGAACCTCCATAATTTTTTCCATAGTGGCTGCACCAGTTTGCATTCCCAGTGCATAAGGGTTCCTTTTTCTCTGTATCCTCACCAACACTTGTTGTTTCTTGTGTTTTTGATTTTAGTAAAAAAAATCAGTCAAGTGTGAGGGAATATCTCATTGTGGTTTTGATTTGCATTTCCCTGATGATGAGTGATGTTGAGCATCTTTTCATGTGTCTGTTGACCATCTGTATGTCTTCTTTGGAGAAATGTTTGTTCTTGTCTTCTGACCATTTTTAAATTGAATTATTTTTGTGAGATGAATTGTATATGTTCTTTATATATTTTGGATACCTACCCTTTATCAATTATGTCATTTGCAAGTATCTTCTCCCATTCAGTTAGGTTGTCCTTAATTTTGTTGATTGTCTATTTTGCTGTGAAAATGCTTTTTACTTTGCTGTAATCCTGATACTTTATTTTTGCTTTTGTTTTTGTTGCCTCAGGAGACATATTTAGAAAAATGTTCTTATGATCAATGTCAGAGAAATTATTGCCTGTGTTTTCTTCTCATATTTTTATGGTAACCTATCTCACATTTAGGTATTTAATCCTTTTTAGATTTATTTTTGTGTATGGTGTAAGAAAGTGGTCCAATTTCACTCTTGTGCATATAGCTATCCAGTTTTCCCAACACCATTTGTTGAAGAGAATTTTTCCTATTGCATATTTTTTACTCCTTTGTTGAATATTAATGGCCACAAACTTGTGGATTTATTTCTGAGCTCTCTGTTCTATTGATCTATGCATCTATTTTCATGCCAGTACCATATATTGTTTTGCATTACTGCAGCTTTGTGGTATATCTTGAAATCTAGGGTTGTGATATTTCCAGTTTTGTTTTCATTTTCAAGCTTGCAATGGCTATTCAAGGTCTTCTTGGTTCCATACAAATTTTAGGATTGTTTTTCCTAGCTCTGTGAAAAATGCTGCTGGTATTTTGATAGGGATTGCATTAATCTATAGATTGCTTTGTGTAGTACAGACATTTTATCAATAATTTGTTCTTTTAATCCCTGTGCATGGGATATCTTTCCATTTCTTTGTGTCACCTTCAATTTCTTTCATCAGTGTTTTATATTTTTCAGACTACAGGTCTTTTACTTCTTTGGTTAAGCTTATTCCCAGATATTTTATTATTTTTGGTATAGCTGTAAATGGGATTTTCTTAATTTCCTTTTCTGCTACTTCATTATTAGCATATAGAATTGCAATGAACCTCTGTATCTTGATTTTGTATCCTGTGACTTTCCTGAATTCATTTGTTAGTTCTAGTGGTTTTTTACTAGAGTCTAGAATTTTCAATATATAATATCATGTCATCTGCAAATAGTGCAAATTATACTTTTTTCTTACCAATGTGGATGCCTTTTATTTCAGTATGTTGCCTAATTGCTGTGGCTAGGACTTCCAGTACTATGTTGAATTAAATGGTGAGAGTGGACATCCTTGATCATAGGGGAAAACCTCGGTTTTTCATTGCTGGTAATTGGTCTGTTCAAATGTTCTATTTCTTCCTGTTTCTGTTTTGAGAGGTTATATGTTTCTAAAAAGTTATCTATATACTGTAGGTTGTCCAATGTGTTAGCATGTACTTTTTCATAGTATTCTCTTATAATCCTTTGTATTTCTGTGGCATCAGTTATTTCTCTTTATTTCTGATTTTTGTTTTGTTTTGTTTTTAAGTCTTCTCTCCCTCTCCCCCCCCCCTTATTTTTCTTGATGAGTCTGGCAAAAGATTTATCAATTTTATTGATCTCTTCAAAGAACCAGATCCTCACTTATCTTTTTTTTTTTTTTTAGTTTCTATTTAATTTTATTTCTTCTCTGATCTTTATTATGTCCTTCCTTCTACTGGTGTTGGTTTTTGTTGTTGTTGTTGTTGTTGTTGTTGTTGTTGTTCTTATTTAGTTGCAAGGTTAGGTTGTTTATTTGATTTTTCTTGCTTCATGAAGTAGGCCTGTATTGCTATAAACTTCCCTCTTAGGACAGCTTTTGCTGCATTCCTAAAATTTTGGACCATTGCGTTTCCATTTTCATTTGTCTCCGTGTATTTTTTGATTCTTCATTGATTTCTTGGTTGACTTATTCATTGTTTGGTGCATGTTATTTAACTTCCATATATTTGTGTTATTTCTAGATTTTTTTCTTGTAGTTGATTTCTAGTTTCATAGTATTGTGGTCAGAAAAAATATGTAGTATGACTTTAATCTTTTGTAATTTCTTGACACTTGTTTGGTAGCCTAATATGTGATCTATTCTGAAGAATGTTTTATGTGCCCTTAGGAAAAATGTATTCTGCTGTCTTATGATGGAATGTAATGAATGTATCTGTCAGATTCACCTGGTCCACTGTGCCATTCAAAGTCCCCTACTATTGTTGTTTCCTATCAATTACTTCCTTTATGTTTATTATTAGCTGCTTTATGTATTGAGTGCTCTCACATTGGGTGCATAAATATTCATAATTATTATATCTTCTTGTTGAATCATTCCCTTTATGATTATATAGTTTCCTTCTTTGTCTGTTTTTGAAGTCTTTGCTTTAAAGTCTACTTTGTCCAATATAAGTTGCTATCCTGGTTTTAGTTTCACTTCCATTTGCACTACAAATGCTTTTCTATCCCTCCACTTTCAATCTGTATGTGCCTTTAAGTCTGAAATGCATTTTTTACAGGCAGCATAAAGATGATTCTTGCTTTTTGATCCATTCCATCACCCTATGTCTTTTGATTGGAGCATTTAGTCAATTTATATTCAAAGTAATTATTTTTTAAATTATTCATTTATGAAAGACAGAGAGAGAGAGAGAGAGAGAGAGGCAGAGACATAGGCAGAGGGAGAAGCAGGCTCCATGCAGGTAGCCCGATGTGAGACTCCATCCAGGGTCTCCAGGATCATGCCCTGAGCCGAAGGCAGATGCTTAACTGCTAAGCCACCCAGGTGTCCCAAGTAATTATTGATATGCATGCACTTACTGCTATTTCATTACTTGTTTTATGGTAGCTTTTGTTGTTCTCTGTTCCTTTCTTCTCTTGCTCTTTTTTTTTTTTTTTTTTTTTACTGTTTGTTGAATTTCTTTAGTGATATAGTTGGATTCCTTTCTCTTTATATTTTTTTCCATCTATTAGTGGTTTTTGATTTGTGGTTACCATTTAGGTTTGCATATTAACATCTTATGCATATAGCATTCTATATTAAGTTGACATTTACTTATGTGTGAATCCATTCTTTATTCTCCCCCCTCTCACATTTTAGGTATATGGTGTCATACTTCCTTTTATTTTGTAAATCCCTTGACTGGCTTTTATAGATATACTTATTTTTACTCCTTTTGTGCTTTCTTCATTTTTACTCCTACTCATCATCCTTATGTTCCACTCAGAGTCTCTTTTAACATTTCTGGGATGCCTGGGTGGCTCAGAGGTTTAGTGTCTGCCTTTGGTCCAGTGTGTGATCCTGGAGTCTCAGGATGGAGTCCCACATCAGGCTCCCTATGTGGAGTCTGCTTCTCCCTCTGCCTATGTCTCTGCCTCTCTCTCTCTGTTTCTCATGAATAAATAAGTAAAATCTTTAAAAAACAGACAAACAAACAAATAAAACATTTCTTGTAGGGTTGGTTTAGTGGTCATGAATTCTTTTAACTACTTTTTTTGCCTGAGAAACTCTTTATCTCTCCTTTTATTTTGAATGATAGTCTTGCTGGTTAGAGAATTCTTGCTTGCAAGGTTTTTTTTGCTTTGTTTTGTTTTGTTTTGTTTTGTTTTCTCAGCACTTTGAATATTTCATGCCACTTTCTTCTGGCTTGCAAAAGTTCTGCTGAAAAATCAGCTAGGATAGCCTTATGGGGTTTTCCTTGTGTGTAACTATCTTTTTTTCTCTTGTTGTTTTAGAAATTCTCCTTATCTCTGCTTTTTGCCATTTTATTTGCCATGTTTCTTGGTGTAGATATTCTTGGGTTATTTCTGTTGGAGCTTCTCTGTGACTCCTAGATTTGGATTTCTGGTTCCCTCACCAGATTCAGGAAGTTTTCAACTATTATTTCTTCAAAAAATTTTCTACCTTCCTTTCTCTTTCTTTTTCTGGGATCCCTATAATGTGAGTGTTGGTGTTGCTGAGTTCCCTAAATCTGTGTTCATATTATATTATTATTTTTCTCTCCCCTCTTCAGCTTGATTGCTCTCCATTACTCTGTCTTCCAGGTCACTGCTCCTTTTTTTTTTTTCTTCTTCTTCTTCTTCTTCTTCTTCTTCTTCTAGTCTTCTATTTATTCCATCATCTAGGTATTCTTAATTTCATTTACTGAATTATTCATCTCTGATTGGTTCTTTTTTTACGTTTTCTATCTCTTTGTTAACAGTCTCACTGAGATCTTCCCCTTTTTTCTCAACTCCAGTAAATATCTTTATGATCGTTACTGTAAACTCTCTATAATGCATATTACTTATCTCTGTTTCATTTAGGTCTCTTGCTGGGAGTTGGGACATATTCCTCTGTCTCCTCATTTTATATATCTCTCTGTGTCTGATTCTGTGTGTTAGGAAAGCCAGCTACATCTCTTGCTTTTGAAAGTAATGGCCTTATTAATAAGATATCCTATGGTGCCCTGCAGTACAGTGTCCTTTGTTTACTAGAACTTGGCACCTATGTGTGATGCATGTGCCCTGCTGCTGTGGCTGAGCCTTTAGTCTAGTAATCTTCCATGGGACTTTTTTCCTGTTGCAGGCAGGATTTGGTCCCTTTGTTGTCAGTGGACTAGACTGGGGCTACCTTGGGCTTAGGTTGATTCTGACCAAATGTTTGCCAGAAATCCAGTAGCACTGAATTGCAGGAGAATGTAGGAGTAGGTTATATGGTCCTGTAGGAGAGAATCTGCACCTGCCAAGAACAAGGCAGGCTGGGTTGGAGGCAGCAGATCCACAGCCATATGCAGGAAAGGATGTGCAGTATTAGGAAAGTTTGCATGGGTCTGCTGTGGGAGGAGACCCAGAACCCAGTCCTGGTTGGAGGGAGTGTGTCCACAGGAGAATGCAGGGATGCAGGGACAGGCTGCACTGTTAGCAACTTAGGTAGCAAATGTCAGCACTGGGCTAGTTCCTGCAGATATCCACACATTTATACTGGGGGCCAGGGAAAGAAATGGTGTCCACCAACTCATTTGTTCCTGGAGAAGTGTCCCTAAAATCTCTGTTCCTCCAGCATATGCTCTCACATTAGTAAACAAATATCTATTCCATACATCCCAGGCATTTTTCAAACTGCTGCTTCTATTCTATATCTCCATGGAGCTATCTCTTTAAGGGCAAGGACTCAGTGTTCTCTTGCTCTCCTGGCACTCCTAGGAATATGTTGATTTTTTAAGTTCCAGGTGTTAAGTCTTGCTGATTGAAAGAACTCATGAAATTCAACTCCTCTGGTTTTTAAAGCCACATGTTATGGGAGTTCATTTTGCTTCTGTGGGATCCCTGGGATGAGAGTCTATTTCCCTCCCCTCTTTGCACCTGCAGCATCCCTCCCTCTCACAGGTAGTCTCATGGATCCATTTAGTTTCTGACTGTAACTCCACCTTCCTACCTTCTTTGGTACAACCTCATTTCTACATTTAGCTGTGGATAGTCTTCTCACAGTCTTCGGGTCATTTTCTGGATTATTTACGCTGATGTGGCTGTTATCTAGTTGTGTCTGTGGGATAAGGTGAGCTCAGGGTCTACCTATTCCACCATCTTCCCCAGAAGTCCCAATGTGAATTTTTAAATCAAAGCATCTGGGCCATCTTTAGATGCAGTCATGATCTACCCTGTAGGAGAGTTCGTAGGTAATGCTGAGAAAACCACCTAAAAACATTTGGCTCAGGGGCCTTTCTGTGCTGACATTTGCTGTTACCTGATCTATCCTCCAGATATAGTTAATTTTTTTTCTCTCCCCATACATGTGATTTTAGTATCTGTTAAGTTGAATCATATGAAGTTGCCATATTTGGCAATTTTTGAACTACAAAAATTATTTCATATGTCACAACCTAATAATTTATCAGGAAGAATGTTGCATAATATGACATGTGTATTTCTAAGCTCATTTCATTTCTTTGGATTTTAATTATTACAGGAGAGTAGTTTGTAAATTGTGATCTTGTATTTTTTTTTTTTTTAAATAATAAACTTGTTCATGTTTTTTTAGCATCCTGGTAATGGTCCAGGCTGATCACCATTAGAAGGAGAAGGGATTACCTAAATGCTTTGCTTCTCCAATTATAAAAAGATTGTTTAAAGTAATTATTGAATAAACAATTGCAGAAAGAATTTGAAATATAAATTTCATACATAGATGGAAAACTAAAATCCTACAAAAGGTTCATATTGTACCTTATAATGATCTCCAATAATACAGATCAGATTCAATCTTAATATCAGATCTCAGTCAACACAAGAGAATCCTCAGCAGTAAATTTAGGAAAGAGAAGCTGTTTTCATTCATTCATTCATTCATTCATTCATTCATCCATCTATCCATGCATCCAGTTAACATTTGTTGAGTGCCTCTCTTAAGCCTCGTACCATTCTACCAATTGGGTTTGCACTCATGTAAAAGAAAGACATGTTCCCTTTCTCACTGAATTCACATTCTATTCTAACCATATTGCCCACTAGGGAGGGTGAGAATATTCTAAATACAATACTAAATAGAAATGTCTGCATAATTATCTATTGGATGTCTATCCTAAATTTGCTTATATATCTGACTTTAATTAGAAGAATAGTTGTAAGAAGCATATTGAAGTTGTTAATGAGATATTTTCATACAATCTGGAATCTATAATCTGATATATGTAAAATAATTTTTAGAACTAAAATTTGTTAATATTAATGTTATCTGCAATAGAACTCTATATGTATATCCTGCCTCATATATATTAAAAGAACTCTAATTATTCCCAGTTCCTATGGTTAAAGGAAATTGATTCTCTGGATCAATAGTTCTAAACCAGGGGTGACTTTGCTCAACTTCCTGCCCCCCTCAACATTCCCCCAAAACTTGCCACCCAGGGACATTTGGCAATGTTCGGTGATGTATTTGGTTGTCACTAGTGGCATTTGGTAGATAGAAGCCAGGGACACTATTAAACATCCTACAGTGTACAATGTAGCACTGCCATGCCATCCTTCCACTGCCAAACAAACAAATTTCCTGCCCAAATTGTTAGTAGTCCTGAGATAGAGAAACTCTACTCTAATGAAAGAAATTATTCTCTTCTTCACATCTCTTTTTTCCTCTGTCTCCACATCTCACTTTTATAAATTTAATTCCATGGATTTTTCTGATAACTCATTTACACGTCTCCAAAATCCTTTGTTAAGCCATTTTGGGGGGATATAAAGACATGAAATAGGATATCTGGTTTCTAATTTGTATCTCATTATAAAAACCTCCCTTAAGTCTACCTAGAGGATTATTTGGCTCTCTGAAAAGGATGAGTGACCAATCAAAACATTCCTTTAGATGATGATACCAGGAGATCTTCTGGGCATTCTTCCCATCATTCCAGTTTTTTCTGTCTCCAGTTGAATGCCATTTTGCATGGTAGAAGTCTGGTTCTGAATTCTCTGGAAGATAAAAATGCAGTTCTATTGTTTAAATTGCATTAAAGGCAGAACCATGTGGGGGTGAGAAGGACAGGAAAATACGACCCTTTGTAATCATAATGTGGGGGAAATGTTTGGCTTAATAATAGGTTACAAAATAGATTTCTTAATCTAAAACGATAAAATCTCTTGAATAAGGGCAAGCTGATACCTCAGATCATGTACAAATAAGGCAATATTTAATCGCATTGTAATCCTGGGATACATCAAACAACTAACCCTTTCTTGTCTGCTGTTAGTCACATTTACACTCTGACAATACAAATATCCTCCTCCTTTGCACTTGAAATGGCAATGAGTCAAATTAAGAAGAGAAAATAACATCAGAATTGTGTAATAAATCCCTATCTGAACAAATATAGGTGTTCTTTGACTGCATTTGGCTAAGAAAATATAGAGACAAAGCTAAGTATGAACAAAGAAAAGTTAGTGTTTTTCATCGTCACTATTGCACATATACTGTGTGTGTGTATACACATACACATATATTCTGTGTTATCCAGAAACACCCATATAATGGAGAGGTATCGTGCCTGAATTTCTGTAAAGAGCTGATTAAGTGCTTCACAATAGTGCAGTGTGCTATTTGCTCTTATCCTCAATTTTCCTGATGATTCATTTAGAATATGGCTATCTATCTAGAAACAGCTAAAATTAACAGAACAATTTAGAAAACCCACTGAGCTAAAGTTGCATAGTGCAGACTAAAAGAAAGGAGGCAGATGGGTGACTCAGGGGATTGTTAATGGAATTTTAAACCTTTCGTTTTCAGACTCCCTCAATTTATGGATGAGGCAGTGTTCTCTTGGATACTTCCAAAGTGCTTTTTTGGACAACTCATTATTTCAAATTAGGGGAGGCAGATAGCAGGTGTGGTGTTTCAAGAGATAGTTGGGAACAGAGGCCAAATTTCCCACTCAGGATTGCTTGTGTTTAGAAACGGTTTACAGGGACCCCCATCCATGGTTCAAGGGCTGATACAGCATTTGCTTTCCCTGGGAGGTCCCCTCCAGGGCTGATAAGCTCCTCCCCTAAATCATCCCAAGGTCTGAAAGAGGTTCTAAAAATCCTTTTGTCTGAGAAATACAATGATTCAGTGATTCCTCTCAGAGAAGCTTGCATCCCCAGGAAGAAGTTGGGGGCTAGAATGCCCCCCTCCACAGTCACACATAATAATCTCCCAACCCCAGAGCAGGGGTTATCTTCTGTGAGCTTTCCACCTCCAAAGACATGTCAGGTTCAGATCACAGTGTTGGAGTAGTCACAAGATCTGAAATAGTTCAAACATTTAGAAATCTGAGACAGGGGTACTCAATAGTTTTCCTAAAGTAGATAATCATAATTTGTGCAAAACTTTTACAAGAGCCCAGTCATCCTACTGTTCCTTAGTATCTCAGAGAAAAGTGGATGGTTGCTGGACATTTTGTGAAGATATTCACAATTTAGTCTTGTTATTATGGGGACAGATTCTCCCTTTAATTCGTGACCATAAACCTGACCAGTGCCTGGCAGCCAAAATGAGATCAAGAAGGAAGAGGTTCTAGAAAAATCTATTGGCCCTGTGTAGCATCCATAGCCAATACCTGGTGACCAGTCTAGGGTCTGTTCTGGACAGCAGGGCAATAGGAAGATAAGATAGATGTGTTATAGAAGGAAGCAAAAACAAGTTACATTGATCTATCACCACATCTCAGAGCAACAACTTTCTTTTTTTTTTTTTAATTTTTTTAATTTATTTATGATAGTCACAGAGAGAGAGAGAGAGGCAGAGACATAGGCAGAGGGAGAAGCAGGCTCCATGCACCGGGAGCCCGATGTGGGATTCGATCCCGGGTCTCCAGGATCGCGCCCTGGGCCAAAGGCAGGCGCTAAACCACTGCGCCACCAGGGATCCCGAGCAACAACTTTCTTAAAGGAGTAACCACTGTCTACCCATTTTGGTGAACTATAACCTAGAACCCAGCAGGGAAGAGAATTCTAGGAGACGAAGCCAGAAGGGCTTAACTGAGTTAGCAATAGCACAGTCCAGCAAGAAATGATAATCAAGTTAGATAAAGACTGAAGATTAATCTTTGGATCCAGTAATGCTAACTATGGCAAGAGCAAATTTGATGGAATGAACAAGAGATTTTTTGGTGTAGGTTTATGAGAGATCAGTTGGAAAAGATAAATATTTTAAGAACTTTTACTGCAGAGAGAAGCAACGAAATGCAGTAGTAGCTGGGTTATAAGAGGGGCCAAGGGCAGTTTTTAAAATAAATATTAATTCTTATTTGAGCATTGCTGATACAGTGTTACATTAGTTTCAGGTGTACAAGTAGTGATTTGACAAGTCTATACCTTTATGCTACACTCCCCACAGGTGTAGCTACCATCTGCTACCACACAACACTATATAATACCATTGACTATATTCCCTATGCTGTATCTTTCATCCCCGTGACTTGTTCATTCCATAAGGGAACCTATATCTCCCATTCCCCTTCACTCATTTTGCCCATCCCCTTCCTCCTCCCTGGCCACCATAAGTTTGTTGTCTGTATTTATGGGTCTGTTTCTGCTTTTGTTTGTTTTGTTTTGTTTTAGATCACACATATAAGTGAAATCATATGGTATTCATCTTTCTCTGTCTACTCACTTCACTTAGTATAATGCCCTCTAAGTCCATCCATGTTGTTGCAAATGGCAAGATCCCATTCCTTTTTAGGACTGAATAATATTCCATTTTATATATTTATAAAATACATGTTTATACACATACTAATAAATACACATACACAATAGAAGTATATACTATATAAATAGATATATAAATTTATTTATTTATTTATTTTTACCACTTCTTTATCATTTCATCTATTGATAGACACTTAGGTTGTTTCCATCTTGACTATGGTAAATAATGCTTCAATAAATATAGGGATGCATATATCTTTTCCAATTAGTGTTTTTGTTTTCCTTGGGTAAATACCCAGTAGTGGAATTACTGGATTGTGTGGTATTTCTATTTTTAATTTTTGAGAAGCTTTCACAATGTTTTCCACAGTGGCTGCATTCCCACCAAAAGTGCTTGAGGGTTCCTTTTTCTTTACATAAGAGAAGTTTTGTTTTGCTTTGGTTTTTAATTTGGAAGAATAACAATGTGTTCCTGTTCATATGCTAATAGGAATGATCCAGTAGAGAGGGTGCACTTGACATTGAAAAGTGAGGGGAGAATTGCTGGAGTAGTATTTAGGTAGAAAAGAAGAGAGAGAATCCAACACACTAGTGGTACTGCCTTTAGAAGGGTGGACTCTCGGCACTTCCACTACCACCAGTATGGTCCAAGCTGTCATCATCTCTTACCTGGATGACTGCAATAGCTCCTAACTAGTCTCCCTGCTTCTCCCTTTCTCCACCTATAAACTGTTCCCAACACAGCATTCAGAGTGATCTTTTTAAAAAGTATGTCAGATCAAGAAAAAAAAAAAAAAGTATGGTTCCCAACACATCATTCAGAGTGATCTTTTTAAAAAGTATGTCAGATCAAAAAAAAAAAAAAAAAAAGTATGTCAGATCAGATGACCCCAGTGCTCCAAACCCTCCAACGGACCTCACTTCACTAGGAGAAAAGTCAGAGTCCCTACAATAATACACGAGGCCCCTGGTGATTGGTTCTCCATAGGTCTATAATCTTGTTTCTCCTCTCTCACTCTCTGTCTCTCACTCTCCTCTCTCCTCTCTATACATCTTAACTTTTCTTGCAACTCCCTGGAATCCCCCTGCCACAGGGCCTTTGCTCTACCTTTGCCTCTGAATAGGACACTCCTGTCCCAGGTATTTCCTTATTTGACTCCTTGCTTCAAATTTTTGTTCATATCTCAAATTTTCAATGGGACCTACCACAACTACTTAGTTAAAATTGTAACCTTAGTCCTACCTTCTTATCCCCCTCACAGTGTTCTATTTTTCTCTTTTTCCTCAAATTTTTATACCTTCTAAAGACAATGTAATTGATTATTTTCTTATGTTTATAATGTGTTCCTTCTCTCCCTCAGATAGAATGTGAGCTCCAAGAGAGATATATCCATGAGGGTATCTCAAGCTCCTTAGAACCATGCCTGGAACATAGTAGATAGTCAATATTGTTTGTAGGATAATTAGTATATTTAGCTATCAGAAAAACTCTATGTAAGCTCTCTGAAGATGTATGAATGAGAAGTGAGAAACTGCCTCTTTGTGCCAGGTAAATATCTTATACTCTGTAAATCTTGTCAAGGTTTGACTGCTAAGCTGCAACAAATTAATTTGAAAGCTAAAGGATGTGTATGATTTGTTTATCTAACTCTTTTGCAGTCAGTACAAAGCACATTCATCAAATAAGTATTTATAATAACCTTCACATGTGCTTAACACTTAGCAATTTATTTTTATTCTCCATTTTCCATTTTGTTAAACCTCCCAACAGCATTGTGTGATAGGCATTATTATCTGCATTTAATTGGGAAAGAAAAGGAAATTCAGAAGAATTAAATGGCTTGCTCAAAATCTTACAAAATTAGTAAATGGAGGATCCAGATCTTAAGTACAGACTTTCTTATATTTCATTGGAGATACTTCCTGGAGATACTTCTCCATAATACATGGAGAAATAGGTCATGTGACATCAAATGTACTAATTGCATATTGAAGGAATTTGACTTCATATTGGTAGTTTGAGAGCCTTTATGTCAAAGTTTAACTAAAAATCTATATATCCACTTATCCATTTATGTACCCTTCCATTCATATGGTATTTACATTTATTGAATATTTGTGCCAGGCATGATGTTAAGTGCTATGCAAATATTATCTCATTTTTATCCTATAGAAAAACTATGATCAAGGTATCCCATTTTATAGATGGGAAAACCTCTCCATTTGAAAAAGAGGTTAAAGAAGTTGCCCCAGGTTGACATCAGAATGAACCTCCATGTAAACCTGGAAAGTCTGACTGCACAATCAATATTCTTAACTGTCACAACATACATGTTCCTTCCTCAGTTAGTGATAGTGGGTTTGATCATCTCAGTCAGATAGTATTTAGAGGGAAATAATTTCTGAACTACTTTGCTTTATCCCTGAAAAAAAAAAAAAAGAGTGTACCTCTTAAAGTGCTTTTGACTGGTGTTGTGCTATGGGGCTAATTGCTGACCAGGCCCACTGTCCTGGGTGGAGCTGACATGCCATTTCTACTACAGTGAGGTCAGAAACACCACCCTGCCAGAGCTCCTTTTTCCTCTTGGAACACTACATCTGATATAAGTGTTCAGACACCTGCCCGAGAGGCTCCCCAGACTGGTTATTGTCAACCCAGGTCCTGGAGGCTGAGCACAGCATACCAACATTCTATGTTAAAAGATGAATGCTAAAGGCAAGCGCCAAACTGCTGAGCCAACTAGGGGTGGTGGAAGGGGAGGTGTGGGGGGGGTGGGGGTGACTGGGTGACAGGCACGACGTGGGCACTTGACGGGATGAGCACTGGGTGTTATTCTATATGTTGGCAAATTGAACACCAATAAAAAATAAATTTATTAATAAAATAAATAAATAAAAGATGAATGCTTCCACAGAAATGTTATTTTAAAATACGGTTAAAATTTCTTCATTGGTTAAAACATTTTCTGCTCTTTGCCATCTTCATACCTATTGACATTTTAATCTGAGCAGTTTGGAATGAGTGAGTGCAAAGAGACCAAGCTAAAATATCAAATTCAGACTGCAAATAGGTACATGTGAAGCATCTAGAAAAGTAATCTATGTGTTTATAAACTCACTTTTAACTATACTCCAGAAATCTGTTTGCACTCAGAACCTGACCAGAATTTTATAGTTCGAGGTCTAAGCTTCTCTGGCCCTGGAAGAGCTAGGCAATGCTTTTTACTGCTTCTCTTTGCTGGCCTGTTATTACTATGGAAGAAATAAAGAATGGTGAAAAACAATATTCTTATTTTTGAGAGATCAAAATAGTACATGTAACAATGTCTCCGGGGCCTTCTCTATCAATTTATGATATAGGCATTTTGCATTTATCTAGACTTATCAATAATAAGAAGAGCCAAAGAAGTTTCTTTCACCTAAAGTAATGAAACTATAACTAGGTTGAATAAGACTAACCTAATAATTAGTCTAAAACTAGTACAAACCCTTCCCTGAAGTGGTTACTAGAATAGTTTATTTCTCAATGCTATCTAGCTTTTATTGGGCTACTCCACTAAATTTTCATTAGACTCATCTTGATTTCTTTTAACCACTGGTCATTCATCCACTGATTCATTTAACAAACATTTTATTGAACATCATTTATGTGCTTAGTTAGCATCAGGGACACAGAGATGAGTTCAAACTATTTCTAACTCTGAGGGACTTCTAGCTTGATGAAAAAATAACTACCCTAACAAGTAATGATACTATAATGTGATAACTACAGTGATACAGACAATTTTAAATTAGACAATTTCTTCTGTATATGAAAGTGAATTAGAAATAGAAATCTCAGACTACTGTGTACAAAATGGTTTCTCAAACTATACAATGTAGAGTCATAGTATATTAATCTCAGTAACAGAAAAGAAAAAGAACACATAATATTACAACTCTGAAAAAGCACCAGATCATTAGATATAGGGTATGGAACTACTTCATTATCCTAGCCATAGTTTTAAAAATAGCACTTGACATAATGTACTTTGTTATTTTTTAATTCTTAGTTTCCAAGTTTTTTTTTTTAGTTTCCAAGTTTTAATCAACTTTGCACCTCTAGTTCTTCTGAATCATAATAGATTTTTCTGTCTTCCTCTTCCAGACCGACTATCTATTTTTAAATTTGTATTTATATTTATTTGTTCAGAATGTTTGTTTCTGTCTGCCTGATTTTGAAGTGCTCAAATATTATTTTCATGAATGCCTTGCATTGTTACTGATTGGCATACAAGTAGAATCATCATACTAGAGAATAACAGGCTAATCTTGGTTCTACTTCCTTTTTGTGACAGCGCATCAGTGTTACTCAGCCAGGGGTGAGAGGCCAAGGTGCTGCTTAAACCTGGACTGATTAGTGCCTCTTCCACTCTCTGTGTGGCAAGAACGAATTATATATACTTTCCTGGTGAGGAAAGTAAGTTCTTGTACTTCTCCATTTTACATACATTTTAGAGGTGGGAAGGAGAGGGAAGTATCAGATCTTGGCAGATTCTTGGAAAGGACGGGAACTTATGTAGAATTGGGTGTGGGAGATTTTCTTGATCTACTCATATGTGTTCACATGTGCATAATCAGTGTACCGATCTGCTTTTCTGGGCATAATCAAGTAGAAACTTGAAGTTTGCAGTGCTCGTTGGAGGAGAGAAGCTGAGATGGATATGGAAGGAGAATGAAGGGCAGAGACAGACAAGTGGCTTGCAGAAGCCCTGGAGCAAAAGTCAGCTACAGGAAATGATCAGCACTGGGTTCCATAAAGCGTTTTAAAGAACAAAGATACCATTAATACCTACTTTATAGTTTTGGCCATACTGTAGGGTAACTGCCTCAGATATCCACAAACCTTCAATAAAACTCCACTACATAAAGCAATCTTACATTTAAGGTTGTTTAGGAACACACAAGTAAAAGGATCTATGATGCACATTAAGGTCTTTTTGAGGCTCAAAAGAGAACAGCCATAGGAACAGAAGCACAGGAGAGGCTCAGGTTTCAATGGCAAAAGAACATTAGGGGGGAGCCGAGATGACCATGTACCAGGAGGACCCTAGGCTTGCTTTGCCACTTGAACAGAGCTAGATAACTCTAAAATCATTCTGAATACCCAAGAAATTGACCTGAGGACTGATAGAACAAACTGCACAGAGAGAGGAAAGTCCATTATGAATAAGGTAGAAAGAGCAGAGACATGGTTTGGGGGGAGAAACAGATCACTAATATCCTCAACGGGGAAAAACTGAGAGCTTTTTCTCTATAGTCAGGAATAAGTCAGGGATGTCCACTCACACCACCCTTATTTAACATAGTATTGGAAATTCTAGCCTCAGCAATCAGATAACACAAAGAAATAAAACCATCCAAATCAGCAAGGAAGAAGTCAAACTTTCACTACTTATAGATAACTTGTTACTCTATATAGAAAACCCAAAAGATTCCATCAAAAAATCGCTAGAACTGAAACATAAATTAATTAAACTCTCAGGATACAAAATCAATGTACAGAAATCTGTTGCATTTCTATACACTGATAATGAAGCAGTAGAAAGAGAAACCAAGGAATCAGTCCCATTTACAATTGCTCGAAAAACCACAAGATCTATCCCAGAGATACAGATGTAGTGAAACGGCAGGACACCTGCACCCCAATGTTTATAGCAGGAATGTCCACAATAGCCAAACTGTGGAAGGAGCCTTGGTGTCCATTGAAAGATGAATGGAGGGCAGCCCAGGTGGCTCAGCGGTTTAGTGCTGCCTTCAGCCAGGGACGTGATCCTGGAGACCTAGGATCGAGTCCCACATAGGGCTCCCTGCATGGAGCCTGCTTCTCCCTCTGCCTGTGTCTCTGCCTCTCTCTCTCTCTCTCTCTCTCCCTCTGTGTGTGTGTGTGTGTGTGTCTCATGAGTAAATAAATAAAATATTAAAAAAAGAAAGATGAATGGATAAAGAAGATATGGTATATATATATATACACACAATGGAATATTACTCAGCCATTAGAAACGATGAATATCTAACATTTGCTTCAATGTGGATGGAACTGGAGGGTATTATGCCAAGTGAAGTAAGTCAATTCGAGAAGGACAGACATTATATGATTACTCATACGGGGAATATAAAAAATAGTGAAAGAGATTATAGGGAAAAGGAGAGAAAATGAGCGGGAAAAATCAGAGAGGGTGACAAAATATGAGAGATTCCTAATTCTGGGAAACAAACAAGGGGTAGTGAAAGGGGAGGTGGGTGGGGGGATGGGGTGACTGGGTGACAGGCACTGAGGGGGGCACTTGATGGGTGTTACACTATATGTTGCACTGGGTGTTACACTATATATTGGCAAATTGAACTCCAATTTAAAAAAATATACAAAAAAAGAAAAGAAAAGAAAAACCACAAGATACCTAGGGATAAAACTAACCAAAGAGGTGAAAGTTCTATACTCTGAAAACTATAAAACACTGATGAAAGAAATTGAAGAGGACACGAAGAAGTGGAAAAAAATTTCATGCTCATGGATTGGAAGAACAAATGTTTAAAATGTCTATACTACCCAAAGCCATCCACACACTTAATGCAATTCCTACCAAAATACCACCAACATTTTTCACAGAGCTAGAACAAACAATCCTAAAATGTGTATGGAACCACAAAAGACCCCAAATAGCCAAAGCAATCTTGAAAAAGAAAAACAAAGCTGGAGGCATCACAATTCTGGGCTTCAAGTTATATTATAAGGCTGTAGTGATCAAGATGGTATGGTACTGGCACAGAAACAGACACGTAGATCGATGGAACAGAATAGAAAACCCAGATATGGACCTACAACTATTGGTCAACTAACCTTCAACGAAGCAGGAAAGAATATCCAATGGAAAAAAGAGTCTCTCAACAAATGGTGTTGGGAAAACTGGACAGCAACATGCAAAAGAATGAAACTGGACCACTTTCTTACACCAGACACAAAAATAAATTCAAAATGGATGAAAGACCTAAATGTTGGTTAGGAAACCAGCAAAATCCTAAAGAACACAAGCAGAAACCTCTTTGACATCAGATGTGGCAACTTCTTACTAAATAGTCTCCTGAGGCAAGGAAAGCAAAAGCAAAAATAAACTATTGGGACTACATCAAGATAAAAAGCTTCCACACAGTGAAAGTAACAATCAACAAAACTAAAAGGCAAGCTACAGAATGTGAGAAAATATTTGTAAATGAAATATCTGGTAGAGGGTTAGTATCTGAAATATATAAAGAACTTATAAAAAACACCCCAAAAAACAAATAATCCAGTTTTTAAAAAATGGGCAGAAAACATGAATGGACATTTTTCCAAAGAAGACATAGAGATGGCCAACAGACACATGAAAAGATGCTCAACATCACTCATCATCAGGGAAATACAAATCAAAACCACAGTGAGATACCACCTCACACCTCTTAGAATAGCTAAAATTAACAACACAGGAAACAGCAGGTGTTGGTGAGGATGCAGAGAAAGGGGAACCTTCTTACACCTGGAGGAGATAAAAATAGAACTACCCAGCAATTGCACTACTAGGTATTTATCCAAAGGATACAAAAATACTGACTTGAAGGGATGCATGCACCCTGTTATATATAGCATTATTGACAATAGCCAAATTATAGAAAGAGCCCAAATTTATCAACTGATGAATAAAGAAGATGTTATATATATATAATGGAGCTTCCAGCCATAAAAGGAATGGAATCTTACCATTTGCAACATGGGTGGGTCAAACGGTGTTTCAAATCAAATGGTGGTTCTACCTGTAAACAACACTTGTAGTGAGAGATACTTACTGTTGTATTGCTTGTTTGATAAATCGGACAGCTCAGCTAGTTTGAGTCTCTGCTAATGAAACATTCATGAGTTTACTTTTCACTCCAGGCATTTCCCCTTGTGCAGAGGAGGATTCTGTGCCAAAATCGGGACCACTCCAGAGTTATTGATACAGAGCAAAGCAAAGTACTACTGTGCTCCAAGCCCTGGCAAATGCTGCTCCTTTCACCTGAAAACAATCCCTGTCTCCCCACCACAGACAAAGCATACTATCACCCACCTGGTAAGAGACTCAGCAGAGAAATTACTTCTCCATCAGTCTTGGTATGCATCCCCCTCTGGAAAGAAGGTCATTTCCCTCATTCTCCCTCTATTCCATTGTGCCCTATTTGGATTTCTTCAGTCACTGCTCATGGAGCCCTGTAGAGAAAGTCGACTATAGTAAATAAATAATGCTGGGATAACTAGTAAGGACTTAGAAAGGGAAAAATGGTTTTGACATTCAATTAATTAATGTTCTGTATTACTTGATTACACTGCACTATTATGCTTGTATCATATGCCAGTCTCCATGTATTATGCAGTGAATCAATCATTCCAGGGCCAGGGACCCCATCTTCTCATCTTATCCTTGAACCCTAGGTTCTTCCAAACAAGTGCCTATTTATAAATGTGTGTTACAAAAATAAATAAATAGGTGGATGCATAGATGTTTGGATGAAAGGATAGATAAATCTCTTACCCCCTAATACCTGCAGTTTCCCCAGAAAGACAAAGCTTTTGTTATCGCTATATTTTGCTTTTAAAAAAATCACTGGGGACGCCTGGGTGCCTCAGTGGTTGAGCATCTACCTTCAGTTCAGGGTGTGATCCCAGAATCCTGGGAATAATCCCACATTGTGCTCCCCACAGGGAGCCTGCTACTCCTTCTTTCTTTATCTCTGTCTTTCTCTATGTGTCTCTCATGAATAAATAAATAAAATCTATTTTTTTAAAAAAAAGAAAACATTGAGTGGAGATGAAAACATTTATCTATGGACTGGGGTAAAACTGAAAAGGAACTGCTTAGGACCAGCCTTGTCCGCAAGCATAAAATATATCTTATATCAACCTCTCATAAAGGAGAATAAGAAAGATATTATGGATGGATTAGTGACAACATATCATCACAAGTAAGAAAGTAAAACCAGAAGTCTAGAGGTTAAGTTAGATCAGTTTTATGGTGGAACGAGTACCTCCATTTAGAAGATATATTTGTGTGGAAATATATAAATGTATATATTTCCTATATAAATTTTTTAATTATGTATATTAGGATTAGAATGGAGAACAGGACACACCCTATAATTTATAGCAATACAGTACAAAATGAAAATGCAGAGCCCTGTGTTCAAACATTACTCAGAATTTTAAGACAGTGACAGTAGAGCAATCTCAGATTCCTTCTAAGTCCCCATGTGACTGTAGAGTTGACATACCAGGAATCCAGCCCTACAATTATTCCTTTTTCTCCAGTCTTTATTTTTTTAAGATTTTATTTATTTATTCATAAAAGACACAGAGAGAGAGGCAGAGACACAGGAAGAGGGAGAAGCAGGCTCCCTACAAGGAGCCTGATGTGGGACTTGATCCCAGATCCCATGATCACATCCTGAGCCAAAGGCAGATGCTCAACCACTGAGCCATCCAGGCAACCCTACAATCTTTAGATATAATAAATTTTTGTTTGCTTACAATTATATATGATTATCTGTCATGCTATCTTCAACTGGAGGCTATAGAATGTTAAGGATTATATTGCAGGGACATATTCCACTTTGTGGCTGTTTCACATGTTATTTATATCCTCCAGCAGTAATGTTTTTATGTTCTAATCATCAAAATCATTTACATAGGGTCCTTGTTTGGTATGTAGTAAATTCTTGATAAATGTTTAAAGCAAAAAAAAAATATCTATTCTGATTAATCTTAATAAAATAAAAGTTTCATCAAAGTCCCCAGAAATTGGCAAATAGAGGTGTCAGTGAATGATAAATTTACCATCCAATATACATTTATATATGTGAACTTCTGAATATATACAGTAGTGTTGGGAGCTGTATTCTAAAACCTTCCTTTGATTAAGACAAAGATTAAATATTGCATTTTATAATAAGTTCTAATGGTGTCAATTATACCTCAGTTCCACCTTTCAAGGCACATGTACAGAGGAATGGAAAATTTCATTTTCTACTTGCTGGAAGGTGATTTTGAAATCATCGTGTTGGGGCACCTGGGTGGCTCAGTGATTGAGCATCTGCCTTTGGCCCAGGGCGTGATCCCGGGGTCCTGGGATTGAGTCCCACATCAGGCTCCCCAGAGAGAGCCTGCTTCTCCCTTTTCTTATCTCTGTGTCTCTCATGAATAGATAAAAAAATCTTAAAAAGGAGGAAAAAAAAAAAGAAATCAGAGTATTAACTACAATACTTTTCTCTGGCTCCACTCAGAACATGGATTCCTCTGCCCAGTGGTAGCCAGTGAATGCTGGCAGTTTTCCATGGGTCATTTGGGTATCTAGTTTCTGTGTTTGGTATTTCTTTCATCAGTTTCATTTTTCTACCTAATGTGTGACTTAATCTGATTATAGTCTGAATCCTGTCAAATCAACTCTGAAACATTAGCTTTATTTTTATAGCATTTTTTACATACCAGAAACTGCTTTAATCTGCTGCTTTAATTCAGTTATTATCACCACCCATCTGACACTTACTGACTAATTTTTCATGATTCCTATAATATATCAGGTATGATATTAGACACCTGTACCTCCATTATCTAAAAGCCAGAAATAACTTGGACAGATTAACTAGAATCTTATTATAAAGAATTCAGAGTATTAAATGTTTTATTAAGACTCTGAAAAGAGTGTTTATCTAAATAAAGCTTATATATTAAGGTTATTGGAAATCTGGAAATCACATGTAAAACTCCTTTATTCTTATGGCACTGAGAGATGACAGGAGATGTGAGGCCTATGATACAGTTTTTCCTCATTAACTCTTAGGAAAATATGTGCAGTGTGTTTTTGTGACCTCTGGGCTTAAATGATTACCTACCATTTACATTTCTCTTTTCATCTGATTAGGAGGTGAAACTGGTATATACCCCTTGAATAAATATTTCTTACATAAGTGGGACTGATTTACTAGACTTAGTAAAATCAGATCTCCTAAGGGCTCTTATAGCAAAAATTCTTTTCAGAAGCATCATCATTGATGTTGATTATACCTCTTCACCCTAGAATCCATAGCACACAGAATTTTGGTTTAATTTTATTTAAATTCTACCTGTTTCTTTATAAGCTATTTAAAATAAATCAACACAAACTAAGAATAAAAATAATGGCAGAATATATCTACTTTTCTTCTCAATTGACTTCCAAAGGTTAATTCAAGGGAGCAAGTGACACATCCCAGGGTTTGATTCCCAAAGAGGCACATTGGAGGACACCTGATAAAGAGTAGACTAAGTAGTCCGACTCCAGTAGACTGACTCCAATTTCTTGGAGGAGTGGCAGTGCCTTCTATAAGAGAAAAGCATAACTGCTTCTTAGTGGTGGCAAGAAGGATGAAGGGCTGTAAAGGGTGAGCAGACTATAGATGTGTGGTCAGAGAAATATCTTTGAGTAAGTTGCATATATGTACTGTTTACAATCTGAGCCACATTAAAATGTGCTGAAAGTAAGGGAATCCAACTTAGAGACAGAAAAGATGGGGTGGAAATAAATAGAGAATAAAAATGCTAGACCAAATCTTAGAACTGAGTGAGATTACATGGTATTTTTTCTAAATTTATAGATATGTCAGTTAGGAATCTTTGGCTCTAAAAGACAGAAGGCTGAATCCAGACAGACTCAACTAAAATGGAGGCTATTGGGTTCTTTAACTGAAGTCCAAAGATACACTGGACTTCAGGATGAATTAAATAAGCAACCTCAGCTCTACTTGTCTGTAGTTTTTCCTAACTTTTCTGCTCTTCTAGGTGTCAGATTCATACTTGGGTGGGGTATAGGATGGTGGCAGCTACTCTGGGTCTTCTATTTGCATATGACAACTTACCCACAAAGAGAAAAAAGATTATTTCTTGGAGTTCTTTGTAAACAGGACAAGAAAACAATTCTAGAAGCCTCTTTGTTAATCTCACTGGCCCATATTAGGTGACATGCTCACTCATAAGAACCAATCATTAGAAAAAGAGATGGTATTTTTTCTCTTTAGACTAACAGGACTTTCTTTCCCTTTCTTTCTTTCTTTCTTTCTTTCTTTCTTTCTTTCTTTCTTTCTTTCTTTCTTTCTCTTTCATCTGTCTTTTTTATTTTATTTTATTTTTTATTTTTTTAATAAATTTATTTTTTATTGGTGTTCAATTTACCAACATACAGAGTAACACCCAGTGCTCATCCCATCAAGTGCCCCCCCCAGTGCCCGTCACCCATTCACCCCCACCCCCCGCCCTCCTCCCCTTCCACCACCCCTAGTTCGTTTTCCAGAGTTAGGAGTCTTTATGTTCTGTCTCCCTTTCTGTCATCTGTCTTCATAAAATATATTTTATCTTTGTGAAAAACATTCCAATATACATCAACTATTGCAAAGTTTACTCCACAATCTCTTTTACATCATTTTATTAATTACCTTCGTTTCTAGCAGTTGTTCTGATAAAGAAAATATGAGATGGTATTTCATCCATTATCCTTATAATTAACTAGCCTAACAGGGCCCATTTCTAAATCTAGGGTTTGGTAAACTTGAGGTCTCAGTGTAACTGCATGAAAATTCTATCAACTGTCTAACATTGTTTTTTTCACTACTGAATATAGAATTATATTTGAGAGTATTTGAGTAACATATTTTGTAGTGAAACTCTATTGTAAAGGGAAAAAAACACAAGAATTTCCTTAGAAATAAAGATTTCCTTCTCTTATAATGTATTTTATTTTTTATTATGGAAATGATATTACTCCCTTTAGAAAACTGTAAGTATGGAAAAGTATAAAGAAGAAAATAAAAGTTATATACAATTTCTTACCATCATTAACATTCTGAAGGCTTTTGTTACTGTTTTCTGTGCATATTTGTTTAACACATTCTATTTATTGTTAATGACAGAAACCCATTTTAAAAGGATTTAAACAAAAATGAGAATTTATGTAAAGTACACCAGTGATACCCCAGGGAACCACAAGGATGGTAGAACCATATATGGTTTCTAGTACCAGAAATGGGGAAACAAATGGGAACTTAGGGGGTAAAGGCTCCATCCTTCTCTTTTTTTGTAGCATGGCTTTCTTTGCTTCGGCTGCAGATATTCAAACATGGCCACCTCTTAGGTCCCAACTGTGCACTTTATTCTTTCCTTCACTTATTAAGAACAAGCCCATGTTTTTGGTGACTCAGTCAGTTTTCCCAAATTTGTACAGAGTTCACCCTTAGTGCAATCAACGGTGGCAAGGGAACACTTCCACAGAATAATATGGTGGCTAAGGGCCAATGTGTGTAGGTAGTTGGTCATTTCTCAGAGAAAGAGGACCATTGTCCCCTGAACAGATGCTGCCAAGGTGAGATAGCGTATTTATAGGCTCTGGGGAATTAGGGCATGGACATCTTTGGGAAGTCATTATTCTGCCTACCAGAGATAGGAAATTGGGGAAACTTAGGAAGAATGATTTGCTTTTAATTAATGAGATTGGAGTTTCACTCATTTCCTCAAAGTGAGAAAAAAGAGATAAGGCTGGAACTATTTTCATTTTCAATAAATGAAACAAATGAACACACAATTGGTAGCAGCTTTGGCCAGTATTGACTATCTACTCTTATATACCAGGATTGACTTATACCCTGGTATAAAGATTGCTTTGCTTATTTACACTTACTTGTTTAATGTCTGTTTCTCCCTTTGTTTGTTTGTTTGTTTGTTTCTCCCTTAGTTTGTAAACCACATAGGAGGGGGTGGGAGGTGGCTGTGTCTTTTTTTCCACAGTTTTATTTCCTGTACCTAGTATCCATAGTAGGCACTAAATAAATAGTTATTGATCGAGTAAATAAAAACCCTATGGGACAGTCTGACGTTTCCACACTTGCAAATTTCAATGGTTTTACCGGTAATGAAACCCAAAAGCTTCCATAATTACCTACAGCTCAGAGCAGGATTTCCAAGCCATATGGCTCAAAGACTCTCCTAAACTCACCAAGCCCAGATTCCCCAGTCACTCCCCTGGTCAGAATGTGCTTCTCTGGATTGGTCTTGGACTCTCCCAGACATCTAGAGACTTGCCAAGATCTGGTTTATCTTGATGTCTGATGGCTCATTTTTCTCACCAGAGTCCAAATCCCTGATTTCAAGGTCCTGGATTAGATCGAATCTTTTCTTCTAAAAGTGTCCAACAGCTTACCCCCAATACAGACAGATCTTTTTAACAGACTTAGGTATAATTGATATAAAAAAAAACCCACACATATTTAAAGTATACAATGTGAGAGTTTTGACCTATGTATATACTCTTGGTTGGGTAATAAATATATCCATCACCTCTAAAAGTTCCCTCCTGCCCTTTTGTTTTTTTTCTGTTTGTTTTTTTTTTTAATTGCCTTTATTATAGTAAGGACACTTAACCTGAGATCTACCCACTTAGCATTTCTAAATGCACAGTATTATTAACTTTAGACACAATGTCATATGATAGATTTTATAGTAGCTTCTCAAAGAGTAATGCTTTCCTTCTTCTAGAACTTATAAACTGACCCATTAACCATGAGGTGCCATGACAATGTTTCTGGAGCAGCCAGTTGCCCCCAGATCCGCCTATCTTTCCTCTTTGGGTGAAGTCATCCTTAAGGGGTGGAGGCTACCCTGACTCTAGAGTGGCTCTTGTGGGCAATGTTTAATCAACAATAGCCATTACCTCATATTAAATTCCAGCCACAATGCCACGTGCAATCTGGTCATGACCCTCACAATTCAAATGGTAGTGGACTTGGATTACGTAATTCTGAGCTACATATTTCTTTAGACATGAAGTTGGCTTTTCTGAGTCATTGAGATCAGAGAAATTTCTAAGGGTTATTTTTCTATTTGGAAGGATAGATTGGTGTGGATCTGCCCAGTTCTTTTTGTGCTTATTAGGAAAAAGTAGACTGTGAACTGAGGTCAGGAAGAGTCAGTGATGATCAAAACTAATAAAGGTCAATTAATCTTGGTGATTTAACCCTTTATCATGTAAGAAATTTTAAGAATTTAAGTATTTAAAATATTAAATACACAAAGTTCATTTAATTTTGCTCATTAGAAGGCAACCCCACTCAAAATCCCACAATAGAAGGGTCTGTGAGTCCTAAAAGGAACAAATTCAGCCATTAAGGAGAAGCAATCAGTTTAAAACTTCATCTCACTCCCTATAACAGCAAATTCTAAATTGAAGAGCATAAAATTAAATACTACATAAATATAAAAATAGAATCCAATAATCATCATATGTTTACAAGAAGAACTGTCTAATTGTGCAAACAACAGAAGAAATTACAAGATTGAAATACATATTTACATAAAAGATTGAATACATCTAAGAAAAAAATATAAGAGGTTGTGCCCCCACCACCACCACCACCATGCGGTGTGGTCTACGTTCACAGCCATTCAGTCCGAGGGCCTTCTGAAGTCCATGCAGGTCTTGGGTTGCAAGAAGACAGCCACATGCACCAACTCATCAAGGCAAGCGGGCAGCTCCAGCTGTGCACACTGCAACACAAGCTACTGGAACAAGTTCTGCTTCTCACAAGAAGCAATTTGCAGGGTTGATAACTGAATCCGAGTAAGGGGTGGTGGTCATGCCGTCCAGATTTAGGCAATCCACCAGTCCATCTCCAAAGCCCTGCTGGACTATTACTAGAAATACATGAATGAGTCTTCAAAGAATGATGTTACATTCTCAACTGGTACCACCAGACCCTGCTAGTAGCTAGCTGATCTCTGGTGCTGAGAATCCAAAGAGTTTGGCGGTCAGGGTATTGGTGCTTGCCTCCAGAAAGCCTACCAATAAGGCCATCATAAAGATCTGGGTTTACTTTTCTAATAAACAACTGTCACGGGACTTGAAAAAAAAGAAAAGAAAACATATAAAGAAATTAAAATTCAAGTAGCACATTGAAGTTAATCATTTGTTATAGCAGAAAGGACTAATAATTTTTATATAAAGATATATTTTGATAAAAGCAATGAGAGCTGACAGGAAAGTAGGCAAAGAACAAGGATACTCTTGATTAATAAAAGAAAAGGCACAACTGGTTGATGAAAATATAGAAAAGTGTTCTACCCTGTGGTCATCAATGAAAAATTTTAAGACCCGAGATACCATTTTAGCTTCTTTAGTTATTTAATTATTCAGTGGTGATTCACTCAATCAGCCTTCATTAAAAAGGAGTAGGCAAGGTACTATGGATTAAGTGATTAGACATCAAGAGTTCTTCCTCCAGTGAAATTTCA
This sequence comes from Canis lupus familiaris, assembly GCF_011100685.1. NCBI lineage: Eukaryota > Metazoa > Chordata > Mammalia > Carnivora > Canidae > Canis > Canis lupus. The sequence goes on from NC_049250.1 coordinate 21,611,146, forward strand.
GCCCCTTGGAGAAAGAAAGGCCCGAACAGACAAAAGAGGCACACACACACAAAATAAAAGAAATGGGGATCTCTGGGTGGCTCAGCGGTTTAGCATCTGCCTTTGGCCCAGGGCATGATCCTGGAGTCCCGGGATGGAGTCCCGCATTGGGCTCCCTGCATGGAGCCTGCTTCTCCCTCCTCCTGTGTCTCTGCCTCATCTCTCTCTCTCTCTCTCTCTCTCTCTCTCCCCCTCTATGTCTATCATAAATAAATCTTTAAAAAAATAAAAGAAGTAATAAAATATACCTGGTATAGGAAATAGCTTCAGAATTTTTTCATATCATTAATCATATCACTACTTTTTTTTAAATTTATTTTTTATTGGTGTTCAATTTACTAACATACAGAATAACCCCCAGTGCCCGTCACCCATTCACTCCCACCCCCCGCCCTCCTCCCCTTCTACCACCCCTAGTTCGTTTCCCAGAGTTAGCAGTCTTTACGTTCTGTCTCCCTTTCTGATATTTCCCACACATTTCTTCTCCCTTCCCTTATATTCCCTTTCACTATTATTTATATTCCCCAAATGAATGAGAACATATAATGTTTGTCCTTCTCTGACTGGACTTACTTCACTCAGCATAATACCCTCCAGTTCCATCCACGTTGAAGCAAATGGTGGGTATTTGTCATTTCTAATAGCTGAGTAATATTCCATTGTATACATAAACCACATCTTTATCCATTCATCTTTCGTTGGACACCGAGGCTCCTTCCATGAAGGCAAAAGAAACAAAAGCAAAAATGAACTATTGGGACTTCATCAAGATAAGAAGCTTTTGCACAGCAAAGGATACAGTCAACAAAACTCAAAGACAACCTACAGAATGGGAGATATTTGCAAATGACATATCAGATAAAGGGCTAGTTTCCAAGATCTATAAAGAACTTATTAAACTCAACACCAAAGAAACAAACAATCCAATCATGAAATGGGCAAAAATCATATCACTACTGATGAGAATTTGGTACAGATGGGTTTCCTTATCCTGCAAATAGGACTAAAATCATTATCACCTTTTTTGGACAGAAATTTGTCAAATTAAGAACTCTAATTTATAAATTCTTAATTCATACCCTTTGATCCTGTTATTATTTTTCTGGGCATCTAGTCAAAAATTCATGGGGTGAATGGTTCAGTCCATTAAGCATCCAACTCTCGATTTCAGCTTAAGTCATGATCTTAGGGTCATTAGATCAAGCTTTGTGTGAGGGTCTGTGATGGGCATGGGATTCTCTCTTTCCTTCTCCCTCTGCCCCTTCCCCCCAGTTCATGCTCTCTCTCTCTCAAAAAAAAAAAAAATTCACAAAGATTTCCATAACACGATTACTGATCAGCAAAAGATTGAGAGAAACTTAAATGGTCAAATTATAGAAAATTATGGTTCTTCCACTTAACGAAATATAGCCATTAAAAATAAGTTTCATGAAAAGTATGATACAAAGCAAATATTTGAAATCTGAAATTGCATACACACAAAAAATAAAATGTTTAATAAGTAAACTATACCTAAAAATATCCCTGAATAAAAATGTTAGCAGGAGTTATGTTTAAATATAGCAGTTATAGTAATGTTATTGTTCCTAATGTTCCACTTTATTCATAACTGTAAGAGTGTTACCCACCTTGTCCCATTCATTCTGGGCTTAGTCACGTGACTTGCTTTGGCCAGTGGAATGTGGATGCACTCTATCCCAAGAGAACCTTTAAATGCAATTTCATGAGAATAGCATATCCCAAAATAAGGACTACTCCTCCAGCCTAGATCTTGGAACAAGACAAAAATCACCCCCACACACCCCCTGTAATGTGATCGGGAAATGAATGTTACTATAAGTTGTTAGAACTTTAGAACTGTTTATTTCTTCAGCAGGGGCTAATTAATACAAAAACTTTATTTTTTAGAATACTGTATTTTCAAAAATTTCTTAGTAAGCATTTAATGATTTTCAAAGTCTCAAATACAAACAAGTATCTCTGCCTGAAAACTAACAACAGCTCTGGAGGGAAATGAAAATAGTTATTTTCACACAAGGTGGAGAATCATGTCTGAGTATCATGGGAAATTATTATGACTTGTCCTGAGGATTAAAAAAACAAAACAAAACTCTCGGTTAAATAACATTTTTTCACTCTTAAACTTAGGATTTTTTTTTAAATTTTCTTATTGAAAGTGAGGGGAAAAGCCATTGGGGATTGAGAATCAGAACAGCTAATGAAGATCCAAAGTCAGAAACAAATTACATCTTTCTACAGTGCATTCTTTCCCTTCGTAGCTCGTTTGTATTCTTTCCAATTAATGTTCTCCTTATTACCTCAGAATAATAGGAGTCAGCTCTGCCACCATTATGCTGGCAATGAGTGCAGTGGCTTTGCCTGTTGGCAAGGGTGACAGCAAACCACCCCTAATACTTAAAGTACTCAATGAGCCCTTAATAAATAGTAAATAATACTCAAAATATTCATTAGAGACAGTATTTTTCTTATTCCAGAAATGAGAATAAGAAACAGTATGTAAACTCACTGCTGCCAACAACATACCTGGAATAGTATACAGGAGATTTTATCGTAGAGGAAATAAAGAGATTTCTTTTAATGAAGGATTGTTAAGACTACACAGGGAAGAGAGATGTCAACCAAAGGCTGTGTCTGTGTCTAGAGAATGATCTGATCACTAAGGCAGGTAGCATGAGCTATCTTAAAAGGAAAGATTTATGCTATCCAAAACCTCAATAAGAACAGCTTCAGAAGTTAAATTTATCATGCCCCAGTGAATTAATTTTTTTTGATTTTGCAAGTAGCAATGTCACTTGAGATAATTATTAATTGTTCAAGATTTGCTTTTTTTTTTTTTTTAATTTTTTTTTTATTGGTGTTCAATTTACTAACATACAGAATAACACCCAGTGCCCGTCACCCATTCACTCCCACCCCCCGCCCTCCTCCCCTTCTACCACCCCTAGTTCGTTTCCCAGAGTTAGCAGTCTTTACGTTCTGTCTCCCTTTCTGATATTTCCCACACATTTCTTCTCCCTTCCCTTATTTTCCCTTTCACTATTATTTATATTCCCCAAGATTTGCTTTTAAACATATATATATTTCCTCATGATTGTCCTCATGGCTCATTATATAAATCCATCTAAATTAGTAACTCCCATTACCCTCAATGCACTATCAATATTCCTTTCAAACTACTGTTATCATTTTTAGTTATAACTAAATTTGCAAAATAATTTCTTTAATATTTATTTCTTCCACTCCACTCACCACTATATTTTGAGTGTCCAGTATCTGGGAAGCACTCAATAAATATTTGTTGGTAAGTTGGTCAAGTGATTGATTGCATGAGTTAGAAAGTTAGATTACATGACTATAAAAGTTGTGATTTTATGATATCCCATATTTCTGCAGACAAGGATTTCTACGCAGTTTAAAAGACCTGATGGATTTCCTTCTGCTTCCCCACAGTGAGAAATATACTGTAAATAAAGCTAAAGCTCAGAGGAGTCAATTTTCTGCAGATCTAACCACAGTGATTAAGAGTATCTGGAGCTAGACTGGCTGCATGATGCTTGTTTAACATGTGTCCTTGAGATAATAGAAAATATATGTATTGGTCTCTGCCCCTGGTTTCTGGCACAGAGATCCTAAAATCTTGGTAAATTCCTAAATATTAAGAGCACTAGCAGCATCTTTTGTTCTATTGAGGAAACCCTGGGTAGATTTCTGGATGACTCTTAGATGGGAATTGGTCACCAGAAAGACCAAGCCATGATTAGAAACTTGGAACTTTTGACCACCCTCTCCCACATCCTCCAGAGAGGGAAGAAGGACTGGAAATGCAGTTAATAATTTTATAGAGGCTTATGTAAGGAAGCCTCTATAAAATCTCAATAGTATGAGGTTCAGAGAGCTTGCAAGTTGGTGAACACATTCACATACTGGGGGGGTGACACTCCCAACTTCACAGAAACAGAAGCTCCTGCACTCTGGAACCCCCTAGACCTTACCCTATCTATCTCTTCATCTGGCTGTCAACCTTTATTACATCCTTTAATATATAGGCATATATAGGTGTTTCCCTATGTTGAACCACTGTAGCAAATTAAGGAAACCCTACTAGGGAGTTGTTGGAACCTCTGATCAATAGTGGGTTGATCAGAAGCACAGGTGATATAACCAGGGCTTGCTGCTGACATCTGAGATGGATGGTGAGCATGGGGAGCAGTCTTATGAGACTAAACCCCTAACCTATGGAATTTTATGGTGTCTCCAGGTGGATGGTGCCACAATTGTGTTGAATTGCAGGACACTCAGCTGGTGTCATGGGGAGTTGTTGGTGTGAGGAAAACAAAACCCTGTGTTTGGTGACCAGAAGTGTCAGAAGCAAAGTATGTGAGTAGTAAAAGACACACAGGTGGAAAACTGAAATTTTTTTAAAGATTTCATTTACTTTTTTTCATGAGAGACACACAGAGAGAGGGAGAGACATAGGCAGAGGGAGAATCAGGCTCCTTTCGGGAGCCTGATGTGGGACTCGATCCCAGGACCCCAGGATCATGCCCTGAGCCTAAGGCAGAGGCTCAACCACTGAGCCACCCAGGTGCCCCTGAATCATTCTTATTTGGTGACCATGGACAAGTCACTTAAACTCTCTTGTGTCCCAGGTTTCTCATCTGTAAATTGGGGATAATAAAAGTACTTACCTCATGGAATTTAGGATTTTAAGTCCTCAGAAGAGTGGCTGATATATAGTAAGTGCTATATGAGCATGAGCTATTGTTACAGAATTGAAAGTTTCTAGACTGATTCCTAGCATCGGGAGTCCAACTCTCTCTTTAGCTCAACATTTACTTGGCATTTTCTGTGTGAGGTATAAATCTAGGCTTTGAGGATGCAAAAACAGTGTCCTTGCTCTTGAAGAACATGCAGTCTAAGGACAAATAAGCCCAAGAACAGGTATCCCAGTGAAGCCATGGTAAATGATACTGCTGAATTAAAGCTTCACGTGCTCTTGGAGTATAGAAGGCACAATAACCAACCCTGCTTGAGGTGAAATGAGGAATACTTAGCAGAGGAGTTGCCACATCACTTGGGCCATGAAGGATGAGTAGGAGTTGGATAGATGTGTCAGATCCACATTCATGATGCCCCCTGTTCTCTGAAAACAGAATCATATTTTTTGAAGAACCCCACAGAGATTTCTGATCTTCAAGCAATTGGATCCCTACCCTAGTCTTATGGGATATGTCAAAATTAATTTAAACCAGCCCTGGTAACATCTGTCCTCTTCATCAGCAGTTGGTTCATTCTGTCAAATTAGAAGGAAGCAAAGGTTGGCTGGAAAAGCCTGCCCTTCCTGAATTAAGCAGACAAAGACTTATGATTAGAAGGCCATTGTTTGCTTTTCCCTTCTTCCATCTGCTGGTATACAGATGCACTGCCTAGAAGGAAATGCAGCAGAGGTAAGAGCCACGGGGCCTCAGAGGAGAGAACAGGGAGACAGAAGGAAGCCTGTTTCCCTGATACAGTTGTTGGGGCACCACAACATCCCTGAACTTCCTACCTTTAGTCTTGTTAAGGGAGAAAAAAACACCCCAATTTGTTTAAACCACAATGGTCAGGTTTTCTCTTACTTAACAGCTGAAAGGCCCTCCCAATTGACCCAAAGAGGCAACATGGAGATGTATTTAAACAGAGCAGAGTCTGGGTAAAAGTCTGTTTTGCCTACAGGTGGGTCAGAAGTTTAGTAAGGCAGGAGTGAGTGGATAATAAAAGGAAGAGGAAAGAGACATGGGGCTAGACATGTAAGTCCCTTGGGCTGTAGTTTTGCTTTTGGACTTGTATCTTACAGATAATAACAAGTAAAAGGGCATTTTAGGCAGTTAAATGATGTGATCAATATTGCTTATATAGGAAAATAACCCAATCACTTGTGTACAATGCACTGGAAACCAGTTAAGAAATGGGATATCAGTTTAAGAAAGAGGATGAACCAAAATAGCAATATGGGATGAAGAAAAAAGGTCAGCCACAAGAGGTCTTCCATAAGATCATATTTTGACACCAGGAGGTTTCCTTATTGTATCTCTAGTGTATCCGTATGGTGTCCTTATTGTTCTTCAGAAGCTGGGATATTAATGGAAGGAGTTGATAAGTGAACTTGGCTTCTAGAGCAGGATACCTGAGTTGAATCACAGTTCCTCTACCTGGCACCTGTGTAAGCTCCCACATAACCCTCAACTCCCAAAGCCAGTGTTCTCAACTGTAAAGTATGCTTAATAATACAGTTATTTTTATTTGTTTAAGAGAAAATTATATGCCACTTACTGTATGCCAGGAGGTTTCTAAGTGCTTTACAAATATTGCAAAATTTAATCTTTATAACAAACCTATTAGATAAGTACGATTACTATCCCTATTTGTAGTATCGCCCTACTTACTATATCGTTGTGGGAATCAATTGAAAACAATGTGTAAAGTGTTTGAAACACTGAAAGCCCTCAATAACACTATCTTCAGCTACTCCTTTTACTTCTGTTGAAATTATTAAAGTGAAATTTATTTTTATTTCTTACCCTTTGCATGTGTACATAGTAAAGAGTAGTACAGAAATATCCCATTTCTTGCACTCTCTCTCTCTCTCTCTCTCTCTCTCTCAGTTTGGGAGGGAATGGTCAGGTTTATTGCAACATAAATTATGTGCAATAAGTTTCACCTTTAAATGACTGATGAGTTTTGACAAATCTGTACAGTCAGGTTGCTACTACCAGTTCAGAACTCCTTTGTCACCTATTTCTATCACCCAAATAATTCCCTCTTGGTCTTTTGCAAATCAACACTCTCCTCCATTCCAGAGCCCCTAACAAACCACCGATTTGATTTTCTGCCCTCTTTTAGTTTGCCTTTTTCCAAAATGTTATATATATGGAATCATATAGCATGAATTATTGTGATCTGACATTTTTCACTCAGCAGGATGCTCTTGAGATGCTATTGTGTGAATCTGTAGTTCATCCTCAGTATGGGTGAGTACTTTGTTATGTGTAAATGTACAAGCGCTTTATCAAATATATTATCTTCAAATATTTTCCCCCAGTCTGTGCTTATTTTACACTCTCTCCAGAATGTCTTTCAAGGAGAAATAGGTTTTAATTTTGATAGTTTATGCTTTTTGTATCTTAAGTCTTTGTAACTCTAGGTCACAAAATTTTTCTCCAATGTTTTCTTCCAGAAGTTTTATGGCTTCATGGCATACATCCAAGATTATGATCATGTTTGAGCTGTATTTTGTATGTGGTAATAGACATGGGTTAAAATTCATTAATTTGTGTATGGATATCGAATCATTTGTTTTGTAAGACTACTCTTTCCGCTTCTGAATTACCTTGGTACCTTTTTGAAAGTCAATGCCTTTACATGTTTATTTCTGAATGCTATTGTTTCATAGAATTATTTTTCATTCTTTCTTAATTACTATAGTTTATAGTAAATTTTGAAATCAGGTAGTTGGAGAGTCCATAACTTTAATTATCCTTTTCAAAAACTTTAGCTACTTTAGATCTTTTGAGTTTTCCATGTAAATCTTAAAAAGAACTTGTCAATTTCTTGAAAAGGAACTGCTGGGATTTTGATTGAGATTGCAATAACATATAAAAATCTATAGGTCAGTTAGGGGAGAATTGACATCTTAACAATTTTATCTGCCCTGTGAAATGACATATTTCTCCAATATTTAGAACTTCTTTAATTTGTTTCAGTAATGTTTGTCTTATTAATATTTTAGATCTTCCACATATTTTATTAAATATCTCCCTAAATACTTCCTGATTTAATGCTACTTTACATGGTATATGGATTTTTACATTTTACTTTCCAATTGCTTGTTACTACTATATAGAAAAACAATTGATTTTTATATTTATTTTCTATGCTGTGAATTTGTCAAACTCACTAACTTACTTTTGAAGATGCTTTAGATTATTTATATAGATGATCATATCATGTACAAATAAAGACATGTGTTTCTCTATTTCCGATCTTTATCCCTTTTATTTAGTCTTTCTTGCTTTACTTCACTGACTAGGACCTCCAATACAATGTGACTATACGTAGTGAGAGTGGATACCCTTGCCTTGTTCTTTATCTGAGAAGAAAAGCATTCAGACCTCCACCATCAATACTGATGCTTGCTGTCAGTTTTCATGGATGACTTTTATTAGGTTGTAGAAGTTTCCTATTACTTTCAGCTTAGTGAGGATTTTTATGACGAATGGGTATTAAATCTTGTCAAATTATTTTTCTGCATCTATTGAGCTGAACACATGGTTTTGCTTTTATAGTCTGTTAAAATGGCAAATTATACTGATTTGCAAATGTTGAAATCACCTCACATTCTTTAGTATGCTCTATAGTTCATGAAGCACTATCCTTTTTATATAGAGCAAGATTCAGTCTGCTGGCATTTTGTTAAGGCTTTTTTTTTTTTTTTCCTATGTGTTCTATTTTCTGGAAGAGTTTGCATAGAATATTTATTATGTCTTCCTTATCCATTTTGGTAGAATTCACCAGTGAAGCCATCTGGGCCTACAGTTTTCTTTATGAAAGGGTTTTTAATTACAAATTCAATTATTTTAATAGATATAGTGCTATTCAGATTATCTGTTACTTCTTGAGTGAGCTTTGGTGATTTGTCTTTCCAGGAATTTGCCTATTTCATGTAGGTTATCAAATTTATTTGCATAAAGTTGTTCTTAAAATTTACTTGATACCTTTTAATGTATGTAGAGTCTGTAGTGATGGCCCTCTTTCATTCCTACTGCTAATAATTTGTTATTCTTCCATTCCTTCTTATTCAGTCTGACTAGACATTTATCAAATTAGTTGCTCTTTTTAAAATAACCTGCTTTTTATTTCATTGCCTTTTTAAATCTCTTTGCTGCTTTTATATCATTGATTTTTCCTCTAGCATTATTTTCTTCCTTATTTTGTGTTTAATTTTATCTTCTTTTTTATTCTCTAAGATGAATGCTTAATCATTCATTTAAGACCTTTTTCCTTTAATTTTCTAATATAAATATTTAATGCCATAAATTTCCCTCTCAGCACAAGCTTAGAAGCATCTCACAATTTTTGATATGATCGATTTCATTTTCATTCACTTTAAATTAATTTCTGATTACTTTGGTGTTTCTTTTCTGATCCATGAATTATTGGAAGTATATGAATTCAAACATTTAAGAATTTTTCCAGCTTTCTGTTCTACTTTAATTTCATTATGATCAGAAAACGTTTTTTATGATTTCAATCATTTTAATTTTATTGACATTTGCTTCCTGGTCCAAAATTTTGGTAAATGTTTCAGGTGAATTTTAAAAGAACATGTCTTCTTCTGTTGAAGGTTGAAGTTGGACTATAAATGACAATTAGGTATAGTCAACTGAGAGTGATGTTCAGATTGTCTGTGTATTTGCTGAATTGTTTTTAAACTCCCTTTCACTGCTCCCTCTCATAGCCAAATGTAGCTGAAGAACTGCCCATATGGTCTCTTCCTATCTCCACCCATTTCCTCACTTGCTGTTTCACCTTATACGTCTCTCAGAGGGGCTGTCCCTGATTGCCCTGACCAAAATAGATCTTCTCTTAGCCTCTCTCTGAAACCACTGCTTAATTCCTTCCTTTTACTTATTACTACACGTTTTTTTCTATCTGTGTGTGTGTGTGTGTGTGTTTATGGTAGGCTGATTGTTTGCTCCCTCACCAGAATATAAGCATTATGCAGATAGGAACCACACCTAACTTGCCCACTACTATATTATATTATCATCTGTGACAGGCATGGAGCCTGGCATATAGTAGAGTCTGAGAATATTCCATGATGGTTGACTGACAATACGAGTGAATAAACAAATGTAACAGTGTCATTGAAAACGGTATATTAGTTGTGATGTTTAAAACATGCTCTTTGGAATGTCGCATGGCTATTTTAAAAATTTCACTGTATTATTCATTGCTTTGAACTTGAAACTTTATTATAATGCTGAAATGACAAAGTTGTAGCAGTATCAGTCTGTTCCCTTTACATATCTTTTATGGGTAATTTAATGGTGAAGATATGTATATATATAATTCACTATTTTCTGAGCATATCTACAAATCCTTCATAACTTTCTAATTTCCAATTTTAAAGAGTTCAGAACTAAATGATTTACAGTGTTCTAGTCCTCTATGAGGTGCCTCTTCCTGTTTTTTTCCTTAATCTTGGACCGTGTATAGAGTTGTAGTCTACAAAAGCAATAGGCAGTAATTTTACAAAATATATGATACTGTCGTTTCAAACTGGCTACAATTTAACTTTATTAAGATGCTCATTTATCAAGCTTCTGGCAGTTTTAAAGGAGCACTAATGCAAATTCAAATGAGCTTTAAAAAATGCTTTATTAAAGCCCATTAAAATACCACATGCTTCTTTTTTCTTTACTATATTAAGTTTGCCATTATTGGTGATAACCACCATAGTATTTTTACATAAATCAAAACTCTCTTCCTTCTAGTCCAACCACTTTTCCAGCCTCACTGTACAGTGTTGTCACCGAGCATTGCTTATGACATCATGGCACTTTATCAGGAAAGTACATGTGACGATGTGAGCAAAGGTTGGCATGCTCAGTTCTTTGTTTTTCTTTAACACAACTGAGTGATGTCCTTTTCCTCTCTTGGACCTTATCAAAGCTTTGATAGTGAAATTATCCTTAGAGATACAGGTTTATATTCAAAACTATGTGATGTTAAACAGAAGCATTTCAAAAGGAAAAGGAATTTTACAAAAAACTAAAATCACTTCATCTTCTGGTGCTAGAAATATTAGGAAAGCAAGAATTCTCCCACAAACTTTCCATAGATCACCTCTTGAATTTCAGATTGCAGCAAAAACCCCAAAGCAGGCAAAGCAATGATGTACAAATTCTTCTGAAAACATTCAACTGGTTAGCCATCTCATAAGATTTCAACCAGCTTTAATTTTCTGAAAGATGTCTAAGAAATTGGGTTCTAGTTATTTGAACAACTTTGCTGATAAGAGAGGCAAAGTCCTCTGACTTTGAAGGGGAAATTGTTGGAGTCAAAGACATCTCTCATTTTTATATTTCAATTCCTTTATTTGAAATGCTCTTCTATTTCAAAAGGACTCAATTATTAGTTTCTTCTAGCATCATCGTGTTCGAGCAGTGAAGGGACAATGCTACATTTTGATTAATGGTTTCCAAGAAGCTAAAGTCACCAATGAGCAGTGTTGCTCATTATTTTAGGAGAAAAAGTGACCTTTCTTCTGATTTATTATATATATTTTAATGGGCTTATCATGTTGCTCCAGTGATTTTTGTCTTGGAAAAATATATTTAGATTTGAATGTCACAATAGCATATTGTGACTGATTAAAATATAATAGCATATCAAAGGGATTGTTCCTTGTTTCCTCTCCTCCAAAGAACCTTAGAAAAATCTGAGAAATGTTGATACTAGAGCCTTTAGCAATATAAGAATCCTTTAAGAAGAGATCTTTGGATTATTTTTAAAAGTATTTTTTAAAAATGATTGCTGGTATCATCAAAGAGAAAGGTTTCCTCTGTAATAATTTTGGAGATCTTAAACATAACAATTGTAAAATGTCTTCTTCCTCCTAGATTTTTTAATGTATCTGATATGAATGTGATAACTTACTCACTTTACTACACTTTGGAGTTGATTACTTTTAAACCTGGTGAAAATGGCTTACCAAGACCTTGAGGTCAAAGTGCCCTTCCTGTGATGATGATCATTGTTCATTTACACAAGAATAAGTAATTTCAAAAATACTTTTAAAACAGTATTTTACTCTACCCTGATGGAAATTCAGTATTATAGTTAAAATCCCTGATGTAGAAGAAAGGTAATTTTGTGTTTGTAACTAATGCTAACAAAATATATATATGGGTTTTCTAAACATAATTGAATTCTGACTGCTTTAAGTTCACCCTCTACTACTGATATGAAAAAGCCATATTGGGGCAGCCTGGATGGCTCAGCGGTTTGGCACTGCCTTCGGCCCAGGGTGTGATCCTGGAGACCAGGGATCGAGTCCCATATTGGGCTCCCTGCGGGGAGCCTGCTTCTCCCTCTGCCTGTGTCTCTGCCTCTCTCTGTGTGTCTCTCATGAATAAATAAATAAAATCTTTAAAAAAACACACATATTAATAGAATTAGTATTAGCTTACTTGCTCTGGAGTTCTTGAAGTCCCATGTCATTAAATAGGGAGACCACACTCTCTGGACACAAAGCCAGTATCTTAGTCCATTTGTAAATGCTGGCATACTTCTCAATGCAATAAGCCTGCTGTGACAGGGACAAGGACAAAATAACATTGCTCCTTCCATATGTTATTTTGTAGTGATTTATGCTTTTAATTTGGATGCAAAGATAACATCTAATCCTGCTAGGTTCCAGTAATCATTCCAGAGTCATAGAGATGTAAATATTGGCCATAATTCTTTGCTGAAGTAATATTGGATTTAATCGGTATGTATTATGTACACTCTGTGTTCTAAATGCCATCATAATATACATTATAACCACTGGGCCTCAGAACAATGGAATGATTTTAATCGCAGCATCAACAGGCACAAAAACCTTAAAAGGGACATTTTAACTCATCTTTCTTTTCCCATATCAGTTTTCATGCTATCATTGATTCAAACTTGGAGGTCAATTCCAATTTGGTTATAAGATAATTAGCAATACTACAGATACCTGATTATTTTTTTAAAGTTTATTTAATCTCTACACCTAACATGGGGATCAAACTCACAACCCTGAGATCAAAGTCACATGCTCCTCCAACTGAGCCAGCCAGGCACCCCAATATTACAGATACTTTAAAAGAGATCATTGCTTTGGAGCATCATTTGTTTCAGTTCTTAACTACAAAAGCTATTTGGAGTAAATAAGGTAAATTTTCAAATGCTCAGTGCTGTTTTCCAACTTCTTCCTCACCATTAGAAGTATGATGAGAATCATAGAGGACAAGACTGTTATGTTAATTTTAAAATTTGTCCACGAAGTTTTGATAATCCTTCCCTTTAAAAGTGGGTGCCCCTCTCCTTGGGTGTGAGCTAGATTTAATGGCTTGCTTCTAATGTGGCAGGAGTGACCATGTATGAATTTCAAGACTAGGTCATAAGAGGAATTATGACATCTTCCTTGCTCTTGCTTTTGGATCCACCATTCTGGGGGAAGACAGCTGCCTTGACATGAGGACACTCAAGCAGCTGTATGAGGACCACATGGTGAAGGACTAAGACCTGCCAACAACCATGTCAAGCCATTAGATCAGGGGTCAGCAAGCTACAGTGCATGAGCCAAATCCCTCCCATGGCCTGTTGTTATATGACACTCAAATGTAGAAGAGGATTTTTTTAAAGATTTTATTTATTTATTTAGAAGTGGAGAATGTGTGAGCAGGGGGAAGGATAGATGGAGGGGAAGAGAGAATCTCAAGCAGACTCCACACTGAGTGCAGAGACTGAAACAGAGCTTGATCTCACAATCCTGAGATCATGACCTGATCCAAAATCAAGAGTTGGGCATTTAACCAAATGAGCCACCCAGGCACCCCTAGAATAGTTTTTACATATTCTAAAGGAAGTAAAAAAGAAGGAGGTGGAGGAAGAAGAGAAGGAGGAGGAGAAAGAGGAAGAGGAGGGGAGGAACACAGACAATGTGACAGAGATTGATGGAGTTTAACATACTTGCTGTGTGTTGACCCCTGCTTCAGATGACTACAGCTCTAAGTAACACCCTGATTGCAACCTCAGGATACACCCAGAGCCAGAACCACACCTAAGAATACCTAAGCTGGGGCAGCCCTGGTGGCGCAGCAGTTTAGCGCCGCCTGCAGCCCGGGGTGTGATCCTGGAAACCCTGGATCAAGTCCCACATCAGGCTCTCTGTATAATGCCTGCTTCTCCCTCTGCCTGTGTCTCTGCCTCTCTCGCGCTCTCTCTGAATAAATAAATCTTAAAAAAAAAAAAAAAAAAAAGGATACCTAAGCTGTTCCTGATTTCCTGACTCTCATAACTGTGAGCTAATAAATGTTTATGAGATAATAAACTGCTTTAAGCTGCTAGGTTTGAGGGTAATTTTGCATGCACAACAGATAGATAACAACTAGTTATAATATGAACTCCATTTATTTTAGTCATTTTCTCCACCGAAATTTCCCCCACCAACATTTTCTTTTGAAAAATTCCACACAGTCTTGATTTAGTTGATTTCTTAAGAATAGATTCAGATTAAACATTTTATCATGAACAGTACATCAATTATACCCTATTCCCAATTATCTTTCCTGCTTATCAATTAGATCATATATTAAACATCTCTTTTGCCAGAAAGTTTTCTTTGAGGTTTTGTTCACCTCCAGTATACAGAATTTTTCTTTGTTATGCTTTCTCATATGACAAAGTATTTTCTGCATTGTACAATCCCCAGTGTAAATATTGGGTTAATATCTGTTGCACCCACACCATGTACTCCACAAGATCAGGGATTTCATCTCTATTTTAGCCAATCTTAGTACTGTCCTTGGGAAAGACTAAACTCTGAACAAATAGTTGTTGAATAAATACCTCTATGAGTAAAGTCATTGATTTACAGCTATTTTACCCAGTTCAAATATGCATATTAATTCTACCTGGCATTCACTGGATGCCTACTATGTGTTAGGCCTGTTAGTTTTTTTTTTAAATATTTATTTATTTATTTGTTTGTTTGTTTGTTTGTTTGTTTATTTATTTTTAAGATTTTATTTATTTATTCATGAGAGACACAGGCAGAGGGAGAAACAGACTCCATACAGGGAGCCTGATGTGAAACTCGATCCCAGGTCTCCAGGATCACACCCCCAGCTGAAGGCGGCACTAAACCGCTGAGCCACCTGGGCTGCCCCCTGTTAGGTATTTAAAAGATAGGTGTAATTCAAGAAATATATGCAGTGTTCACTTATTAATTCATTCAATAAATTATTTTAAGTGTCTACAGTGTAATATATTTTGCATTATGAACTACTGACTTGGTGCAGTAGTTGGTGCATTTATGAATCTCAAATCCTTTTAGCAAAAAAGAGCCATAATTTCTTTCTTCGTAATTTCTTGTTTTAAAGAATATGAGGAAGGAAATATATGTTATAAAATTGGTGAGAAACAATGATGTTCCAAAAATGTATGGCCTCAATCCACTAGCTAATCTAGGTCCAAAAGGAGACAGAAACTAAGCCTTCTGCTCTTATTCTACAGAATTTGGGGAATTTGAAACAGGTCTCTTTCTTTGATCTATGGAAAGACTGATTTGTTTAGTTTAGCAAAGATATTTATGAATTTTATGATAGAAGACTCAGCACAGATGGTCAGAAAAACAAGAGATGAACGTGGAGAGTTTAATGGAAGGAATTGAAATTGCTAAGTTGGGAAGGGTTTGCGTTTGGTGCCAAATGTAGCACATAAGCAAATGCATCAGTGCAGGGACACATTTATCAACTTAACACATGCCTGTTGTGTGGCTTCATCACACCTGACTGTACTGAGCATCCCCACTCAGTGGAATTGGCTGGAACCTCTGTATTTGCCTATTTTTCAATGTGAAAATTTGTGCCCAGTGCTCAAAAGTTCTCTGGATATACCAGCCATATCAATTACCAAGCAAAAACAAAGGACAAAAGAAACAAGATAGCAAATGACAAAAGACCCAGATGTTCTTCCTCTAAGGTGCTATTTCCAATCAATATGGCAGAACTAAGAATGAGCATGAAGTCCTGTCACCTGGCCAAGACTGAGCCCTCAAAGGAAATTTCCTGATTTTATTTTTTCTCTTGGGTTCATATAGGCACTCAGTCAGATAAGGCAAATTACATTTGATACTTCCTTTTTGATAATTTTTATACAAATTATACAATTTTATACAAATTGTATAATTATACAATTATAAAATTGTATAATTGTTATACAAATTTTTATACAGAAGCATTTATTGAGGGGAAAATGATTCAAATAAGAAAATCAACATGTTTGTAACTTGCTAGCTACTATTTTACCATATGGGCATCTGAGTATTTCTCTTTTAGCCTATATACACACACACACACACACAATTTACATACCATAGCCAGCTTTATATACCACAGCCAAGTTAGTGGGGTGGCATACAAAATAAAAATGAAAAGAAACTACCTGTAGGCTTTTTAAACCTGAACTACAATGTTAAACCTCCTATGCTCTAAATCTTTTTTATAGCAGAAATAGCAAAAATAATATAGTCATCTCAGAAGACCTGAGTTTGGCCATTAGATATAGTTAAAAAAAAGGATACATAAGGTATAAAGTTGATGAGTAATGTCATATAAAAGCTTAGTTGACACCTTTGAAATTTATTTACCCAACTGTATTAACCAAGGTCAAGAGGTATGGACCTTGTAGAATTCCTTACTAGGTCTGGGTATTGCTCATTCCTATGATGGAGTGGATTAAAAGGCTTAAGATAAATAAAGTGTCTTGGGAAGATTGCTTCAGCTCTAGAACCACCAAGGGACCACTGTGAAATAGTAGATACTAGTCTTTTGTTGTTGTTTTTCTTTCTTTTTTTCTTTTCAACCCTATGGGTGGAACTCAAATTACAGTCTATCTGATTTTTAAAAAAGGAAATATTTGGTGTTCTCAATATATTAAACTCAATAGCTAATGCATTCCATTTGAAATTTGTGTCTCCTTTTTAATAGACTGTAATCTTGGAATCCTTACAAAATTGTAGCCAAGGAGCAGATAGGCCTAATGCTTGGCATTTCCATTATGGCAACTACCATATATTTTCCTCTGTTAGGGAAATCTGCTGAGAATACTTCAAGATTATTTGCAGTTTTTGTCTTCTTTTTTTTTTAAAGTTAGCCTTTGACTTAGATAATTGTCTAATTATGGGCTATGATGGATGGATTTAGTACAAATTCCTATCTGATTTCCATATCAAGCCCATAGTGTGGTCTATTTCAGGACTTTAGGAAGAATGACATCTTGAAACATAAAACAATAATTTCCAGTTGTCATTTAGAAGATGATGTATTATGCCATTACTCATTGCCAACCTCCCTCTTTTTAAAACTCTTACCTTTTATTAAGGAAAAATTCAAACACATACAAATAAGTTGGATGGTATAATAAACTTCCATGTACCCAGCTCCAACAATTATCAACTTTCAACTTCACCTCTATTCCTCAATATACTCCCCACTGTTCCATTAGATTGATATTTCTTCAGAGTCCTTTTTTCCACCATTCTTTTTAATTTATACCCTGACCACTTGATGTCACCCCTGGATGTAGTGGATGCATGCCTCCTGCTATTAGAAATAGAAATATAAGTATGGTTGTATACACAGAGGGCAAGGATTTGTCATAACCTGCCTTTAATAGACAACTGGCCTGGCAATCCAACTCCTGCCAAAGAGAAGAGCTGCAGATAATTCTGAAAATAAAGTCATTGTTTCTTGTCATTGACTGGTTTATAGCCTGCCCAGTACTTCTTTCCCTTCTGGGAACTCAACTACTGTCTTTGTAGAATCTATTTCTTGCAGTTCTAGGGGAGGCAACTCTGCCCTGTCCAGGAATGAACATGTGATCCAGAATGTCGAAGGATCTCCATTCTTGTGGTGATTGGAAATCATGAGTATGTGATATGTGGACCTTGGGGCAGAAGCTCTTACACTGCCTTTAAGATTATGAGCTATGAGGATTGTATGAACGTTTGAAGTAAAAAGTCATTTCCCATCAGGAAGAGGGAGCCTGAGAATAAAGCAGTACAGAAGAAAGAAAAATAGACCGTAGTAGACAGAGACAAATAGAGACAGACAAAGAGAAGAGAACAACAGCATTCAGATGTTTGAACATCTAGCTGTGCCTGGGGCAGTCCTGATTTTTTCAGATACAATGAGGCAATAAATTCCCTTTGTTGAGTAAGTGGTTTAAATTGGTTTTCTGCCACTCAAAACAGAATCCTGATACAGCAAATGTTTTCCAACATTTGCTGACCGCCAGCCATAAATACTGCACCACAAATTCATTCAGCATCAGGCTACCTGGCAGCATGGTTTCCAGCCTTACAGGGGCCAGGACCCATGTAAAGCTGCATCTTTGAGGAGCTGGGATGACCTGAACTGTGGAGTATGAGAATAACATGTCCAAAAATGAACTCTTTTTTTAAAAAATTTTTATGTCTTTATTTGACAGAGAGAGAGCATAAGCAGGGGCAGTGGCAAGCAGATGGAGAGGGAGAAGCAGGCTCCCTGTAGAGCAGGGAGCCTGACATGGGGCTCAGTGGGGCTCCTGGGATCATGACCTGAGCCAAAGGCAGAGGCTTAGCTGATGGAGCCACCCAGGTGCCCCCAACACTGAACTCTTGATCTTTCCCTGCAGTTTTCTCCTTTTGCAATTTGTTTTTTTTTTGTTTTTTTGTTTTTTTTTATTTATGATCGTCACAGAGAGAGAGAGAGAGAGAGAGGCAGAGACACAGGCAGAGGGAGAAGCAGGCTCCATGCACCGGAAGCCTGATGTGGGATTCGATCCTGGGTCTCCAGGATCGCGCCCTGGGCCAAAGGCAGGCGCCAAACCGCTGCGCCACCCAGGGATCCCTCCTTTTGCAATTTGAATCCTGTAAATGGCACCTCCATCCACCAGTTACGTAAAACAGACATTAGATTCCACACTTGCCCCATTCACTCTTTCGCCTGTTATCACCAGACCATCAGTAAGTCTTGTCCACCCTGTCTTCGAAGCACAGCTTTGGCTTATCCATGTCCCTCCGTATCTGCTGCCTCTACCAGATCTGAGCTAGGTCGTTCTCTCACGCGCACAGAGCTACCCAGATTGTTTGCTAAACACCATCAATGGGTTTCCATCCAACCTAGAATGATTTTTGACCCCTTTAGAAGAGTCTGAAAAGCCGTACATGATCTGGTCCCCAACCAACCTAGTCTAGGCTCATGATCCATGATGCCCTGTCCCACTCATCATTACAGCAAAGGATCTTTTCTGGCTTGGGCCAGGATAACCAACTTTTTATCACCTCCACCTCCCCAGGCACACTGCTGTCCTCTTTCCCCAGTTTTTCTGGACAAAATAATTACTTATTTTTTTTTTCAACTTAATGCCATCTCCATAGAGAAGCTTTCCCTAACCTTTCTATCTGAAGTAGTTTCTTCTGTGTAACCTTATAATTTACCTTTAATCTTTTTTTTTCCTTCAGAAACATCACAATTAGCCAGCACAGGTGGCTCAGCGGTTTAACGCCGCCTTCAGTCCAGGGCATGATCCAAAGACCCGAGATCGAGTCCCGCGGCAGGCTCCCTGCTTCTCCCTCTGCCTGTGTCTCTGCCTCTGTGTGTGTGTGTGTGTGTGTGTGTGTCTCATGAATAAATAAATAAAATCTTTAAAAAAGGAAACCTCACAATTTTTAATTTTGTTTATTTCTATATTCATTTTATTGTCTTTCCCTTTGGGCTGTAAGCTCCATGACAGCACCATGGCTCCCATCTTCACCATTGTATGCTGAGGGCCTGGCACAACTCATGGCACATTGTGAATACTTAATAAATCATTTAATACATAAATCATTTAAAATCATGTTTGATGAATCTTTAGTAAACAGAGACTTCAATAAGTAGCTTTCTAGGAAACTATATATTATAAAGTTTTGAAAAATAAAGTATATATTAAAAAGTTTTGAAAAATAAAAAGTTTTTAAAGATGAGTAAAAAATTTAGGAGAATTTTATTAAATATATAGGAATCTAAACAAAAATTTTCATTGAATTTCTATAATTAGTATATTATTATTATCTGTCCTGTATTGTCAGGTTTTACTGGAGACAGCTACATTACTTTCCATTTACTGGTTATTCATCATGCTAAGAATCCACAGAAGTGACTTGTGTCCGCATATGGGACTGAGGGAAAGGTGCTCCATCTTCATGCTGAATTAAGACATAAACCAGGCATTCTGACAAGTTCTAAAATCAGAAATTAGATGACTGAGACTGTGGTAAAACCAAATTAATTTTTAGTTTTAGGAGTTTGGTAATTCACACATATAGATTAACCGTGGAAACAAAATTATTTTTGTGTTATAACAGCCCTAAATTACATACATTTGTGTAGAAACAAAAGACCAGCAGAAAATCCACCGAAATGTTCACTATAGTTTCTTTCAATAGTTGAGTTTGAATGTGGTACTATTTTTGGCATTTCTAATTTCTACATTGCATAGCATTTCAAATTTTCTACAATAAGCTACAAATTATGTTTAAGAATAAATTTTATTCCATAAAATAGGGAATAAAAGTGTAAATAATATTAAAGAGATGAAATGGGGGCACCTGTATGGCTCAGTTGGTTAAGCATCTGATTCTTGATTTCAGCTCAGGTCATGATCTCAGGGTCCTTGATGGAGCCCTGCATTGGGCTCCCTGCTCAGCAGGGAGCCTGTTTCTCTCTCTTTTCCTCTGCCCAGCTCTCCCTGCTTCTCCTCTTTCTCTGTCTCTCAAATAAATAACTAAAATTTTTAAAAAACAAAGACTCTCTCTCCCTCTTCCCCACCCTCCCCCATCCCCTCTGTGCATGCTCTCTCTCAAAAAAATAAAAAAGAGGTGAATGAAATCATAGCCTTGGAACCCCAACATCTGCATATTTTGAAGGCCACTTTTGAGCAGGAAATAAAATAGAAGATTCATTGACCTGGCATACTGGTGAACTTCTGGGCCACAGCATCATCATGTCCAGTATCATTACAGTAAAATCTCACCTCAGTATTATAAGAGTTTTTGTGACTAACAATAACTAAACTTAACTATCTAGTTAACAATATTGGGATTCTATCAGGCACTAAGCATTGTGATAAATCCTCAGCATATATTACCTCGTTTAATCCTTATTACAATCTTCGGGTAAGGTCAGCAGTTCTCATTGTGTGGTCAGGGACTTCTGAGGGTCTCTGATATTCTCTCAGGGGGTCTGCAAGTTCAAAACTATTTTTAAAATAATCCGAAGTATTATTTGTCTCTTTCACTTACTAGTCTATGGGTGAGAAAACAGGCTCAGAGATTTAAGTAAATTGACTAAGATCACACAGTAGATAGTAGAACTAACCATTTGTTTCTCATCCAGAAACCACTACACTTCATCATTTATAGTTTTTCCAATTCTACTCCAATGAACTTGCCATTTGGTGTCAAGGAAATCTTTGAAAGTTTCCAGTGTCCTTGTTGGTTTCATGCAACTCTGCCTAATAGAGTGAGTTAAGGTTTTGATAGATTGAAAGAGACAAAGAGAAAGTCATTCTTTCCCTCATGTCTATGATTTAGATGTTGAAAGTTTGGCTTTTACTTTCCTAGGTTTGGGCTGAAACTTTATGGTTATTCAAGGAAGATGAGAGCAGTTCTTTGGCTTTTTTAGAAGACTCCACCTTATCTTACCTCCTTCCTTTTCCATTAATCCCGACTCTTCTGTATTACTAAGGTTTTCTTATCAAAGCCATTTTTTTTATTAGAGGACATTAATGCAGTATTATTAGCAGGAGATATAAAAACCTTGGATTCTAGGGCATTAAAGAATAATAATGTACCTCCCCTCACTGAGACAGCCAGAATTATGGGACAGATTCATCCGATATCAGTTTATAATCTGCAATACAAGTGTTTATTATTAGCAGCAATAATAATAGTGGAGTAGAGTAACGGATCAGAATAGTGAATAGCCATGTTGAAGAACAAAAGAATAGTGACACTTGGAAAGTGAAGTGGAAAAATGTGGCTGTCCAGAGCAAATCAGATGTACCATCACCTTAGATATTAGAATGACAACTGAAGGCATTCTGAAGAACCCCGGAGATTAGGATTGGCACTGAGGTGAGCCCTAGAAAAAGCCAAAGATGACCTCTTTCTCTTCAACTATTTTTCCCAGATTTTCCTTGCTCTGCACACAGGAGAGGATTCCTATCCCAGGCCACTAGAACTATGCAAATGTTGGAATTCAAATAGAAAAACTGAGTTCTTCTCTACCTAGATGAAAGGCCAAAATTGTTTTGGTGGCCTGATATATATTCTCCCAAATAAATCTCCAATTCTAAGAATTCTAAAAATTGAGAAGGCAGAGGATAGTAGCAGGCAAGAAGGTATTTGCAGAGAAATCAACAAAAATAGGTTAAGTATACACTAGCCATTGCTGGAAACAAAATGTTAGGAAAGGCAATCATATGCATAAGGTCTTTTGACCTTTGAACAGTTGCATAGGAATATGTCCTGGGCCTGGAACATTTCCCTGTGGAGAGATAAAGAGCTCTCACAGCCTATGTTGGACATATTTGTTTGTTTGGAAATCTCTTTTCCATGTTCTGAGTTTGTTCTGCTTAATTGTATACATCATATGGCACCTGAGCAATCCCACTGCTCTATCAGTTCCTGGAAGGGAGGGGACAAAGTCCTTTCCCTGCAACACAAACCATCTCCCTGTGTCAGCTGCAAGGTAAGACTCACTGGCTAGTGAGGGACTGCCACTCACTATTAAGGCTGATCCTGCTTTGTCTCTATATGAGCACCATGTTGTTCCATCAGTGCCTGGGTGAGCGTGAGCTGTGTCTTTCTTGGTGACTCTGACAAAGTGAGTTGACATCCTGGGATTGTTGCTTCTAGTGGAAGACAACAGCTTCCCCTTGCTTGACACTAAAGGCATCTCTGGTGTCCTCACTTCCATCCTCGGGTCATTCCAAATCAAAGAGCTCAAGGTTCATACCCAAGAGCCAAATCCCAATAGATGTCAATTCAGTGCTTTTTTTTCACCAGACCAATCCATCAAAGGCATGGTTTACCCAAAAATGTATTATTTATCCCATCTGAGATTTCTGTCACTACAGATTAAATACCAAAAGCAAAACAAAAACAGTCCAAAAGCCCTCAGATGTATGTGTAGCTCCAGGGGACAAGGCTTCGTACCTACCCCGTTAAATAAGGCTAAAATACTGAATCCAGACTTCATGGTATTATCTATCCACTGATCCTATTCTCCTCTCTTCTAGCTCAACCATTTTGGTAATCAGTTAAGTATTATAATGGAAAATGAGTTCCAAGTCAGGTTCAGAGAAAATACCACTATATTTACTTGTCTCTATATAACTTGTCTCTTTTAGAATGTGGTTTCATATTAGAGGGTTTTTTTCCTTATCCTTTTTATGGTTGTCAATGTCAATTGATAAATAATGCTAGCTAATAATTGAGTATCTTCCACATACCTAAGGTAACACTGATCGCTTTACATATGAGGTGATATGGATCTCACTCCATATATTTAAGTATCCAAGAAATAATTCCTATATTTTAAATAAATCAATTTAAACTTTATTTTAATGCCCATCCCTCTGGCTGGCAGGAAACTTAGTGTCAGTCATTCTGACTGACTGCTTCATACTTCTACTTCCCTCCTTACCTGACACTTGCCCAGAGGCAGTTGGTGAAGCCAGTCACTTGTGGGAACTGACAGAAAGAATGAGGGAGATGAGGTCAGGAAACATAGAAGGAGGAAAAGTTAGTCTCAAAATATCCAGCCCAATATCAAATCAGCACAGCAACCCAATGAGACATGTGCTACCTTTTAAATTTTATAAATAGGAAAGCTGAAATTCAGAGTGGTTACCCAGGTCACATGACTATTAAATCCCAGTCTGAAAATGTAACTCTAAGTCTAATCAACCCCAGTGTGTTCAATCTCACTTGGAATGTTCTTTGTAAATAGGCCATATTATAGAATGTAGACTACTCTTATTTAAGTATCTAATTATTTTGCCTAATAGTTTTTAGACAAAAACAATTATTATTATTATTAGGCCTAATTGTTTTTTTTATTAGAGGAGAGAAACTCAGCAGTGTTTGAAACATATCAACATAACCAATATCCCTGATGAACATGGATGCAAAAATTCTCAACAAGATACTAGCCAATAGGATACAAAATACATTAAGATTATTCACCATGACCAAGTAGGATTTATCCCCAGGATGCAAGGCTGGTTCAACACTCATAAAACAATCAGTGTGATTCATCATATGAGCAAGAGAAAAAACAAGAACCATATGATCCTCTCAATAGATGCAGAGAAAGCATTTGACAAAATATAGCATCCATTCCTGATCAAAACTCTTCAGAATGTAGGGATAGAGGGAACATTCCTCAACATCCTAAAAGCCATCTACGAAAAGCCCACAGCAAATATCATTCTCAATGGAGAAGCACTAGGAGCCTTTCCCCTAAGATCAGGAACAAGACAGGAATGTCCACTCTCAGCACTGCTATTCAACATAGTACTGGAAGTCCTGGCCTCAGCAATCAGACAACAAAAAGAAATAAAAGGCATTCAAATTGGCAAAGAAGAAGTCAAACTCTCCCTCTTCGCTGATGACATGATAATCTACATAGAAAACCCAAAAGGCTCCACCCCAATCTCAATGCCCAGAAATCAGTGGCATTTCTATACACTAACAATGAGACTGAAGAAAGAGAAATTAAGGAGTCAATCCCGTTTACAATTGCACTCAAAAGCATAAGATACCTAGGAATAAACCTCACCAAAGAGGTAAAGGATCTATACCCTAAAAACTATAGAACACTTCTGAAAGAAATTGAGGAAGACACAAAGAGATGGAAAAATATTCCATGTTCATGGATTGGAAGAATTAATATTGTGAAAATGTCAATGCTACCCAGGGCAATTTACACATTTAATGCTATCCCTATTAAAATACCATGGACTTTCTTCAGAGAGTTGGAACAAATTATTTTAAGATTTGTGTGGAATCAGAAAAGACCCTGAATAGCCAGGGGAATTTTAAAAAAGAAAACCATATCTGGGAACATCACAATGCCAGATTTTAGGTTATACTACAAAGTACTGTCATCAAGACAGTGTGGTACTGGCACAAAAACAGACACATAGATCAATGGAACAGAATAGAGAATCCAGAAGTGGACCCAGAATATTATTATGATCAACTAATATTCGACAACGGAGGAAAGACTATCCCCTGGAAAAAAAACAGTCTCTTCAATAAACGGTGCTGGGAAAATTGGACATCCACATGCAGAAGAATGAAACTAGACTAGACCGCTCTCTTGCACTATACACAAAGATAAACTCAAAATAGATGAACGATCTAAATGTGAGACAAGATTCCATCCATCAAAATCCTAGAGGAGAACACAGGCAACACCCTTTTTGAACTTGGCCACAGTAACTTCTTGCATGATTCATCCATGAAGGCAAGAGAAACAAAAGCAAAAATGAACTATTGGGACTTCATCAAGATAAGAAGCTTTTGCACAGCAAAGATACAGTCAACAAAACTAAAAGACAACCTACAGAATGGGAGAAATATTTGCAAATGACGTATCAGATAAAGGGCTAGTATCCAGGATCTATAAAGAACTTATTAAACTCAACAGCAAAGAGACAAACAATCCAATCCTGAAATGGGCAAAAGACATGAAGAGAAATCTCACAGAGGAAGACATAGACATGGCCAACATGCATATGAGAAAATGCTCTGCATCACTTGCCATCAGGGAAATACAAATCAAAACCACAATGAGATACCACCTCACATCAGTGAGAATGGGGAAAATTAACAAGGCAGGAAACCACAAATGCTGGAGAGGATGCGGAGAAAAGGGAACCCTCTTACACTGTTGGTGGGAATGTGAACTGGTGCAGCCACTCTGGAAAACTGTGTGGAGGTTCCTCAAAGAGTTAAAAATAGACCTGCCCTACACCCAGCAATCGCATTGTTGGGGATTTACCCCAAAGATACAGATGCAATGAAACGCCGGGACACTTGCACCCCGATGTTTCTAGCAGCAATGGCCACAATAGCCAAACTGTGGAAGGAGCCTCGGTGTCCATCGAAAGATGAATGGATAAAGAAGATGTGGTTTATGTATACAATGGAATATTCCTCAGCCATTAGAAATGACAAATACCCACCATTTGCTTCGACGTGGATGGACCTGGAGGGTATTATGCTGAGTGAAATAAGTCAATCGGAGAAAGACAAACATTATATGGTCTCATTCATTCGGGGAATATAAAAAATAGTGAAAGGGAATAAAGGGGAAAGGAGAAAAAATGAGTGGGAAATATCAGAAAGGGAGACAGAACATGAAAGACTCCTAACTCTGGGAAACAAACTAGGGGTGGCAGAAGGGGAGGTGGGCGGGGGGGTGGGGGTGACTGGGTGATGGGCACTGAGGTGGGCACTTGACAGGATGAGCACTGGGTGTTATTCTTTTTTACTTTAATTAATTAATTAATTTATTTATTTATTTATTTATTTATTTATGAAAGTCACACATAGAGAGAGAGAGGCAGAGACACAGGCAGAGGGAGAGGAAGAAGCAGGCTCCATGCACCAGGAGCCCGACGTGGGATTCGATCCCGGGTCTCAAGGATCGCGCCCTGGGCCAAAGGCAGGCGCTAAACTGCTGCGCCACCCAGGGATCCCCTGGGTGTTATTTTATATGTTGGCAAATTGAACACCAGTAAAAAATAAATGTATAAAAAAAAGAAGCATATCAACATATATATATTAAATGCTTTTGCTTCTGAAAAAATGTTCCTCATGAATTTGACTAAGATTGCATTAACTCTACCAGTACTAACCTGGGAACAAGTATTTGCAGGCAGCCTGACAAGCTTTCATACTTAGAGGATTTGAACAAGAACAATCGCTCAGTGGGGCATTGCTGGCAGAGACTCTCCTGCCTGCTGGGCTTCTGGTTTTTATGCATTTTGACAATATGTAGTCTTTAATTGGCCTCTTTGCAAATGTTGCTCGTCATTTTTGGCATTAATTGCTAATTAATAAAAGCATGAAAATGTCAGTGTGTCAGTGTATGACCAATACCTCTGACATTGAGGAATTAGGTAGAAACACAGCATTTATTTTTTTTTTTAATTTTTATTTATTTATGATAGTCACACAGAGAGAGAGAGAGAGAGAGA
The DNA here is from genome assembly GCF_011100685.1 of Canis lupus familiaris. NCBI lineage: Eukaryota > Metazoa > Chordata > Mammalia > Carnivora > Canidae > Canis > Canis lupus. The sequence continues at coordinate 21,638,299 of NC_049250.1, forward strand.
GGCAGAGACACAGGCAGAGGGAGAAGCAGGCTCCATGCACCGGGAGCCCGATGTGGGATTCGATCCTGGGTCTCCAGGATCGCGCCCTGGGCCAAAGGCAGGCGCCAAACCGCTGCGCCATCCAGGGATCCCGAAACACAGCATTTAGATTTGGGATAGGAAAAATGAAAAAGAAAAAATGTAACAGATTCCAACATCCATCCCTTCTTCAAACCTACCCTGCAGTGTTAGGAGAGTCAACTTACCCAAGCCCCTCAGGACCTTCCCTTCCCCCAAGAGACTTAGATAAGAAGGTTCTTCATAAGTAGGGTGATGGGTAACTTTTGACATACCCTGCAAGACACTTGTCCATCACCCCAAGTGACAGGAAGGAGATTTTTTCGACCTGAAATCACTGTTAAGTTTGGGATGCTTTAGGTACAAATATAAATACACACCGAATGCTCCCACTACCCAGTTTTTGGTACCTGAGGTAGGATGTAAGTTTGTACTTGGAAAGGAGGAGAAGTTTTCCCCTGGGCCATGAGCCTAAGCCACAGACATAGCCCTGGTTTTCAGAGGGTAAAAGCCCTTCTGAAAGGAAGGGGCCCTCCAAATTCCCATTTGGTAGCAAAATGCCTATAAATATGTGCCTTGGGAATCTTGTGTGGAAGGATGGCGAATATTTTTCTGCACTAATGTCCACGTAAATATCAGGACGCACCATCATGAAGAGTTCTGAATGTAAAAAATAGAATTCCTTTTCCCACTACTCTTTCTCCCTCTGCCAGAAGCCTCTGTTAAAGAAAAAAAAAAAAAAGCTGTAAGTTAAAATGGAAGGAGGAAGGGGTGCCCGGGTGGCTCAGTCTTAAGCACTTAGTTTTGGCACAGGTCATGATCTCTGGGTCCTGGGATCAAGCCTCCCACCTCCGTGGTGGGGCTCCCTGCTCAGCAGGGGGGTCTACTTCTCCCTCTCTTTCCTTCTGTGCCTCCCCCCTGCTCCTGCACTCTCTCTCAAATAAAATATTTAAAAATAAAATAAAATATAAATTAAATTAAATGGAAAGACAGGGCCTAACATTTTCTGAGTATGGTAGGTATTGTAAAAACATTGTTTGAAATGGGCTCTCTCATATCCTGCTCGTAGCATAGCCCACCTCGAGGTATCTGAGAACTGAAGACTTTATCATTGTTGATAAAGGGGTATTGAGCAGGGATGATTGTCTCAATTTTCCATTTTACTTTTATAAAAATTAAATTTACTTTAGAATATTTTTTACAGAAAAATTGCAAAGGTAATAGAGACTGTTTCCTATACCCCTCACTCAGTTTCTGCAAATGTTAACATTTTACATTACCATGGTACATTTGTCAAAACTGAGAAATCAATGTCCGTACATATTTTTAACTAAACTCCAAACTTTATTTTTATTTCACTAGCTTTTCCACCAATATCCTTTCCCATTCCAGGATCCACTTCAGGGCACCACATTGCATGGAATTTCCTCATCTCCTTAGTCTCCTCTGGTCTATGACAGTTCCTCAGCTTCCTTGTTTTTCATGACTTTGACAGCTTTGAGGTGTACTGCTTAGGTCTTTTGTAGAGTGTCTCTCATTTCGGGTTTATCTGATGTACTTTCCTATAACTAGACTGGGGGGCATGGGTTTTCTGGAACGAATATCACAGAGGTGAGGTGCCCTTCTCATTTTATTATGTCAGGAAGGTATTTGAAGAGATATTTGATAGCACAATAAAACAAAGAGATCTTAACCTTAACTTGGTTAAGATGATGTAAGTATGGAGACATTTTTCCTTTTTCCCTTCCAGCTTCCTTGGCTGGCCTAATAATTAAATTGAATAAGACAGATTAACAGGAAAACAAACTTTAACTTTGTACACATGGGGCCCCATAACAATACGAGACTCAAAGAAGTGACCCAAGTAGGTAGATTTTATATATTTTCAACAAAGAAACAAATTTATGAGGAACTGACAAGACAAGGGGTTTGAGCTTAGAGTAGTAAAATAGTGAAAAAGTAGCAAAGTTTGTTTATACATCCTTCATGGCCCTAAATTCCCTATTTCCGGTGATAAGGATGACTTTAACCCTCTAGTTATAGGTGAGGTACCCTTCACATGAGGAATTTATTTTTAATTTCAGGGAAACCAAGGATGGTCGGAGTTCTCTTCTTGTACCAGCTCTTTCTCACTAACTTAAATTCAAATTAAAAGTGGCATGTTTTGGGGATGGAACATCCTGTTCCCCTTCAATAGTGTTTGCCAGGTTTCTACAGCATGGAATTACTATTACTTTCCATACTCTAATCCTTTGAAGTGAGTCACTAAGCCCAGCCCACATTGAAGAAGAGGAAGAATTAAGCACTCCTCTGCAGAGGAGGGGGCAATATCCACCTATATTATTTGGAATTATTCTTTAAGGAAGATTTACCCCTTCTCTGCCATGTATTTATTTTTTGAATCATTATTTGAAATAATTATAAATTCATTGATATTATACTTTGGATTATATGTTAATTTTTATTTTGCCCAAATTATTTCCGCTTTGGCCACTGGTAGCTCTTTCACATTGGCTCTGTATCCCTTTTCCATGCTCCTTTTGCTTATTTTTTGAGCACTGCCTTACTTTTGGGCACTGCTTGAGGATCATCCTGTATTTTCCCTATCCCCCTCCTAGACTCAGTCATTTCTCCAAGGAGCCTGATTCCTCCATTGCAGAATGATCCTTAGAACTTTTTAAGTTTATATTATAAAATATAATTTTCTCCTGTACATAACACCTGGAGAGCCTTGTTAAGAACTAGAAATGGGTTTTGAGACCAAAGTGGTAGGGAGGACCAAGACGGCCGACAAGTACAAAAAGATAATGCTGCAGTGAAGTCCTGATTCTGCAGCTGTGCTGCCCTGGGTGGGTAAAGGCCTGCCCAAAGACTAAAGGCCTGAGATTTATATGAAACCAAATAAGTAACAAAAGTTCAGTGAGTACAATTCAGGAGTTAAAGGAGCACTTGGAAATTAAGCTCAGCACTGAGGAAGACAGCCCAAACACAGCTTACTAAAGATAAAAAGAGGAGTCTTGTTTTTCCAAAATAGATAGAGGGTACTGTCTCCCACTCAGCAGTGTGCAAATGCAAAGAGCCAAAGATATAATAAAGATTAAAATACAAGCACAGAAGATGAAAAACAAGAGCATATAAGACAGAAAGCCTCAACACCGTCTTCACTCTGAGTGAGGCTGCAAAGACCCCATAGCCAGGAGAGTCTAATGATGCTACAGTGTCTGAAGGTCAGTGACTCTAAAAGTATGATCCCTGGCCCACTGTTGTGAGGTCTTGTAACAGACTGAGAACTGATACAAAATTAAAATCCTTTCTTTAGTTTATAATCAGTTAGATTATATGTATTTCTATGGAAATCCATTTTAACATACAACTGGATCACTTTCAAGGAGTTTATTGAGTTATTAAAGATTATGTAAACTAAAAGTAGCATATTATTAAAGTTTGGTCCAACTTCCATGCAAAGTTTGGCAATGTTGAGAGGCTCTTATTGTGGTGTGCCTGCATCCTCAGGCATTTGGATTTTGCAAATGAATCATTTTCCAAAATGACTGTTCATTCTGAGTGCACCATGGATGTTGGCTAAAGGGGAGTAGAATATGCCACCTCAAAATGTGCCCCTTGGCATGTGGATTATTTTGAGCTAAAGACAATCAAGACCCAGCAGAATCAGGAAAAGCTTTTTATCTCCCCCATAACTACCTGAAGGAATTTGGAAAGGGGGCTTATACCAGGGCAGAGCTATTGTCAGAGTTTCATCTGGGACACCTATCTGCGTGGACTGGCAAACAGTTATTTACCAAACATTTCCTCTTCTCACCTTCCTGTGAATTGCTTTCCACCTCTTTGAAACCCCAGACCCCTCTCCCTTTCCTTAGATCAGGATAGTATATAAACCTCCATTGCCTTGGCTGCCTTTGAGACTCATACTTTAGGGGCTCCCATACATATGAAATTAAATTAGTTTTTCTCCTGTTGATCCATCTTCCTATTATAGGGGAGTCTCAGTTAAGAACCTAGAAGGTTAGAGGGAAACTCATTTTTTCTCCCCTATAAGTCTTAAATTGGTCGTGCTTGTATTTACAGCTATTCTTGCTTTTGAATTACAAAACACTCCCGGTTTCATTTCTTTACTTAGTTAGAGATTATTTAGGTCATCCTGCAAAGGACTATATAGGCCACTCACATAAACACTATTTGGGGCTTGATAGTTCATATCTGTATTGATATGTAACCATAAATCATTCACACTATATTGTTGTACCAGAAATACCCAGTAGTTCCCAATATCCCCTCCCTAACAAAATTTTAGATGTGCTTAGAGGGTGATAGTTAAATGTTCCCACCTAGCTTTTTTTTTTTTTTTTTCTAAATGAAATGTAGAAACAGAGAAAGCAGTGAGTCTTTTACACTAAGTTACTGAGCCAAAGACAAAATAAATGAGGCAGGATTGGTGAATCACATTTTGTTGCATAAATTGTAACTTGTTACCAGTGTATGTATGTCAAATCTGCCTATAGCCGATCATGCAATATTGATTCTTTCCAATCATTAATTTATCATCAAAGTTCAAATTAGAGGCTCAGTAGGTTGAGTGTCTGCCTTGGCTCAGGTCATGATCTCGGGGGTCCTGGGACTGAGTCCAGCTTCCTGCTTAGCTGGGAGTCTATTTCTCCCTCTCCCTCTGCCTGCCCGCCCCCCTCCCCCGCTGCTAGTACTCTCTCTCTCTCAAATAAATAAATAAATAAATAAATAATAAAATGTTTCAAAAATTTTTTAAAAACAAGGTTTTTATTTTATTTTATTTTTTGTACTTTAAAAATTTTTTTCGTTCTTTTTTTTTCTTCTTTTTTTTTAATTGGAGTTCAATTTGCCAACATATAGCATAACACCCAGTGCTCATTCTGCCAAGTGCCCCCCTCAGTGCCCATCACCCAGTCACCCCAATCCCCTGCCCACCTCCCCTTCCACTACCCCTAAAAACAAGGTTTTTTAAAAAGGAATTTATTTAAGTAATGTGAAAGTAGAAAAACTCTAACCCCGTGGTCACAAAGAACACTTTAGGGATAGTCATAGTAACCAAGCCTGGAGCTCCTTGACTATATCTGTCCCCTTCTGGCTGATGAAGACTTTTGCCAGGTTTGTCCTACAGAAGCAATAAGCTTTTTCCTAGTGTTTAACTACCACTGATTGCTGAGAAATAGTTTCAAAACGCACAAACACCTCAGTTAATTTTTTAAAATTTTTCTTTTAGAGATGAAACTGAAGGTTTATTTTTTAAAATTTTTAAAGATTCTTATTTATTCATTATTTATTTATTCATTTATTCATTTATTTATTTATTCATGATTTATTATTTATTATTTATTATTTATTATTTATTTATTCATGACACAGAGAGGAGACAGAGACACAGGCAGAGGGAGAAGCAGGCTCCATGCAGACAGCCCGATGTGGGACTCGATCCCAGAACTCCGGGATCACGCCGGGAGCCAAAGGCAGAAGATACTCAACCGCAGAGCCACCCAGGTGTCCCGAAACCGAAAGTTTATATATATATAAAAATATGCATATATATACACATAAGAGTATACATATGTGTCTATAAACAATATACATAAAACAATATTAACAAAGTTTAAATAAATGGAAATTTAGGAGTGCCTGGGTAGTTTTGTTGGTTAAGACACTGACTCTTGGTTTTGGCTCCGGTCATATCTCATGGGTCCTGAGATCTAGGCTGTGTCAGGCTCAGGGCTCAGTGGGGAGCGTGCTTCTCCCTCTGCCTCTCCCCCTACTCAAGCTCCCTCTCTCTCCCTCTAAAATGAAGAGATAAATCTTTTTTTTAAGTATATAAATAGAAGTTTGAATAATTTTCTCCTAGCCTCAATATATCATCTGACATATTCCTGTTTTGGAGACTAGAAATTTTGATATTTACATATACATCTTTTTTCTTATAACTCAAGTCTGGAATAAAGAAATTAAGGTTGAGCTATTTAATTCCTGTTTAAATTTGTTTACATCTAGTTACTAAAAGCCACCAATAAATTTCATTTTACATGAAGCTCTTTAATGTTACAAACTCCATGAATATATCCTAATTCCTTTATTCCCTGCTAATGATATGTTGGTAAAAGGAAGTATATTCTTCTATTTATTAGATTTACTGTCTACCCTGAAGCCAAAGCCATAACTCACTAATCATGTTTGGAAAGACATTCTCCTCTTAATTTATGAATGAAATGAAAGCACACTAATTATATCCCTGCCATGCTGCCAATGTATGCGAGTAATTAAATACTCGGTTCAGGTCTCAGAAGGAAGGTTTAGCAATTCCAGACACATACTAGAAATAGTCCCTAATATTTAAGCTTATGAGAGGTGAATTCCCATGTTTTTATGAAGAGCAAATATGTGAGCAATGAAACATGAATTGTCCTCTTTATATAAACCCATCTTGTTTTACCCAGCAATGAAAATTGCTAATTGAACTATTTTTATTGAGATCAACTCTAAAACATAAGCTTATCTGATGGAGAGTTGAGGGGAAATGTAATCTGACCTTGTTCATCATGTTATAATCAGCTTTTTGGGAGACCTATTTCCTAGCCTATCCCTATTCTTAAAATCAGTATGTTTTTCTTTCTTGCTCATATTGAGTTTTTCTGGCTGCTTTGTCTTTGTCTCCTTTGTTTAAACAATTTTTTTTCCCCAATCTGCTGATATGCAGCACTGCCATCAGCATGATGCCATGGCATCTCATTTTTTAAAAGTTATTTAGGAAATAAACAATGTATCATATTTATCTTTTGATATCTTCAGCTCCTCTTGATTATGGAAGATAATTAATGGTTACTCAATCTATTATGGAATTGGCCTAAACATATTCACAGGGCTTACTTCACTTTGTTTTCAAACTAGGAGTCTATGTTAACAGATGGCAGGATTTTCCAACATTTAGATTCCAGTATTAAAAAAATTCACAGAAGTATGAGCTTCAATTATGAAATTATATTTAAGTCCATGAGAAAGCAATATTTATACTGATTTAAAGCAAACGTGCCATGTGGTTAGGCAAAATAATTTAATCAGGAAAAGGAGAAGGAAGAGGACACTGAGGAGTCAGCAGGGGGTGGAAGTCTTTGAGGTGATTATTAAAGTATCCTCTTCATTTTTTATCACTGTTTTTCAACCCACCACAAAGATCCACACTATGGTTACTGCTTTCATTGTCATTCTTCTGGTGGAGGGGTATTAGTGGGGAGGGCAGGCCCAGGTAGAGAATTATAGGACCACAAGTCTACCTGCATGAGGAAGAGAGGCTGCTCCCCAACATGCAAGGGCCAAGAACAGACAAACCACATCTCTTGCTTTTGCCCTGTGGCTTCTGCAAACCGCCCCCCCCCCCCGCCCCTGGGGAGTTATCTCAGTAGTGAATATTAGAATGGTTAAAAGCATGCAGTCTTTAGCTCCAATGCCTAGATTTGAATGCCAACTCGATCTCTTACAGCCCCAGGATTTTAAGGAAGTTATCAAATCTCTCCACGTCTGTTTCCTCCTCTTGTAAAATGGAGATGATACGAGGGCTTATTTTGTAAGGTTGTTATGAGAATTAAATTACTTTTATATTTGCAAATGCCTTCAAGAGCACCTGATATTTGAAAAATCATATGTGTTTTGTTAAATCAGAAAGTATAGTAAATAAAATAGAACTCCTCTCCTTAAAATCTTCCAATTCTTCTCATCTCTCTTACTCAGAGTAAAACTCCTGAGTCCTTCCAGTGGTCTGTCCTATGCGATCTGTTCCCTGTTCTTGTCTGACCTCACTCTATCTGTTCTAGACTCAGCTAAATTGTGTTTTCTAAGCCCCTTTGCATTATGTGAGGCCATGCAACTACTTGAGGCCATGGCATGTGCACTCCTAGGCCTGGCTGCCAGTCACCAACCACCCTGGTATGCTCAGGCCTGATTTTCATTCTGGAAGTCCCCCATCCTGGGAAACCTGGCAAATGGGAACAGTTAGTCACCTAAACCCTGGAGTATAAAAACACCTCTTGAAACTCTTCATACTCTCTTCTACCATCTGTTGGATATCAGTGTCCAGAGCGACCTTGAAAGTCACATGTTAAAGATGACACAGCCACCATCAGTCTGGGCTTCTGAATGAAGCAATTACTGCCTCCGCTCCCCATTGGACTTTATGTGAGCAAAAATAAATTCTATTCCATTAAGACTAATGAAACCATTAAAATTTCATTGTATTAGCTTAACCAATAAACTGATTACCATGCTGGTTACTCTGGCCTCCTTCCTGTTCTCTGAACAAAATAAGCATGCACCGACTGCTCATTCTGCTCAGAATGCTCTTTTCAGATAGCTACACAGCCAAATCCCTCATCTCCAACCATTGTTTGCTTAGCTCTTGTTTTCTATGGCACCAACTTAACCAGTACATTCAAAAATATCACCCCATCTCTTCCTCCTCCACCTCCCCCACTTTCTTCCTCTTCCTTCTTTTCCTCTTCTGCTTTTGACACAGTATCACCACCTTCTAATTTATACAGTAGTCTCTCCTTGTCCATGGGGTATATGTTCCAAGTGCCCCAGTGCCTGAAACCATGGATAGTAGTGATTCCTATATAAACTGTGTTTCCTCATGCATACATACCTATGATAAAGTTTAATTTACGAATTAGGCACACTAAGAGATGAACAACAATAACTATAAATAAAATAAAATAATTACAATATACTGTAATAAAAATTTTGTGACTGTGGGTTCTCCCTCTCTGTCAAAAGATCTTATTGTACTGAACTCACTCTTCTTACAATGATGCGAGATGATAAAATGCCCACATGATCAGATGAAGTGGGATGAATGACTTAGGCATTGTGAGGTAGTGTTGGACTTCTATGGACCTCCTGAGGATATGTCAGAAAGAGGATCCTCTGCCTCTGGATCTCAGGTGACCACAGGTAAATGAAACCATGGACTGAAAGACCACTGATAAGGGGCAATTACTGTACTGTATCATTTACTCTCATTTCTTATGTTAATTGTTTATTATCTGTCTTGCTTCCCCACCTCAGAATAGAACCTTCACAAGGGTTGAGAACTTTGTTTTGGTCACTGTTTATCTCCAGAGTCTAGAACACTGCCTGACAGATAATCAGTGCTCAACAAATAATTGCTAAATTGAGGAATGATTTCAATTTATTTCATTTATTTCAAAGTTTATCAAGTTGACAAAAATAAAATTAAACCTTCAAATGACTCCTCCCTCCAAGAAGTAACACACATGATAGAGTGATGATGATTCCTTCCAATCAGTTTCAGAATATTATTGCAGGTTTTGGAAATTATACCCAGAATAATTCTGCTATTTATTATTTCACAATAATCTTTGTTCTTGGTATGCATCCAAATTTCTCCAAAACAGAGAATCTAAATAGACTATATCTAAAATCAAATATTTAAGTCTATCAGTATTTTGGCTTTTGTAGTCACCTTCATTACTGGTTAGACTCTGTTATGCCTCAGATCATGTTCCCTATCTTTTTAATACTGTAGCAGTAGCTGACTATTGACACTTCATCTCTTTCTGCCTCATATCAGTACTTGCACATCCAGTAATTCTGGGTGTTCCAAAGAATGTTCACAATGTAGCCAATATTTACCTTTATAAATTATAAGCTCTTCTGCAAGCTGAAGGCTCTGCATCTTTGAGCAGAGTAATGAGATGAAGAATCAATTGGCTCTCCTATTGATTCATTATCAAATAATAAAGAACATATTTGTTACATTTAGTTTCTTAGGGAAGGTACTATGTACCAGTCTTTTATGGCAATAATTATAATGCAGAGATCTGTGTGTCACAGTTTGTATCTTCTTTTCAGCAAACAGAACACAGGATATCACCTGTTCTATGGGCACACTTTTTGGTCCAAGTTTCCAGCCAGTCGAGATTTGGATTTGGCAGATAAAGCATCTCTGAGTGATTGCTTTCAGAGTACATGGAGCTTTTGCATTCAAGGGAATGTTACCATGGAGAAAGTCCTCCATCCACTGATATGATCTGTATGATTCTGGAAAAGATTAAACAGGCCACCACTGTGTAATTCCATTGTTTATTTATATACCTCTGAGAATGATTTCAGAACGGCTGTTATCACTGAAGGGTGCATATTCAGAGAAGCTGCCTAATGAGAGGTAAATTTTGAATAACTATTTACAGGTGATCTAATCCAAAATCTTCCAGAATTAATTTCTTATGATCTATTTTGAATTTATTTGCCTGTAAACGTTTTCAATCTACCCCCAAATAGATTATGCATCAGGAACTGGGCTAGGTCCTCCATGACTTCAAGGACCTGGCAGGCCAGTGGCAAGGACAGGATGAGTGAATAGGAGAATGTAATTCAGTGCCTATTCATAGTATGAAAGAGGAAAGAGGGAAGTACTGAGTACTTTAGCCCAGGTTTAGTTTGTCTCAGTTGATTAGCAGATGGCAGATAGTGGAGGTGACAGCAAGTCTGGTGTGGTAGGGCAACAGCAAACAGTTCACTGTGGTGGATGGTTGCTGGGGAGGAAGCGAGGGAGGTATAGCTACAGGGGCTGAATAGGGCTTGAGAGGTAGGATACTATCTACTTACTGTACAAAGGAGTTTGAACTCTATTTAAGCATAGAGAAACCATGGAAGGTTGTAAGAAGAGGAACACTATCCAATGGGCCCTTTAGAGATTTCACTCTCCTGTGAAAAGAGGTAGAGAAAATTTTAAAGGTTAGAACAAACAAGACAAACTAGGAAGCCGAGAGATGTATTTTGACAGGGCTTACTTGAAGAGGGTCAGTGATAGTAGTGACCTAAAAAGTAAAGTGGTAGCCAGGACAATGGAGGGAAATTAGAATCCAAGCTGACTATATGGATTGGTGGTGCCAATCAACAGGCTTGGGGACATTGGGAGAGTTCATTAAAACAGTTTGGGAGTCTCAAAAAATTGAATTATTGGTAGGACAACTGAAGAAGAGACCCATCCTCTGTCTGTCAGCTTCACATGCTTCAGTCTTATTAAAAGTCCAATTAGAAAAAATAAAAAATAAAAAAAGTAAAAGTCCAATTAGGTGGAAAAACTGATTTTTCTTTTTCACAGGCTTTCAAATTTTCAACTGCAACCCACACCACATGCAAAGATAATATTTTACATCATTATATACGCGTACACAGAAATAGCAACAAAAAAATCTACAAACAGCAATTATCCTCATCATATTCAGTGTGCTCTGATATCTTCTGTCCTGCCACCATTTTTATTGTCTCTTCACAGCAGGGTACACGTCAAGGTCATGGATACAGCAATTCAACTTGAGGGGTGCCTGCAAGGCTCAGTTGGTTGAGCATCCAACTCTTGATTTTGGCTCAAGTCATGATCTCAGCCTGGGACTGAGCCCTGAGTCAGGCTATACTCTCAACAGGGCCTCTGCTTGGGATCCACGTCTTCTGTCCCTCCCCCGATTCATGCTCACACATGCTCTCCCCTCTCTCTCAAATAAATAAATAAAACCTTTAAAAAAAAAAAAAGTTCAACTTGAGTAACAAGTTGTGTTCTGAGAACATTTTCTTCCTTTGAACTCAAGACTTCACACAGGAAAATAAGCTGGAGAAAGACCCAGACTTTGAAATCACACTGAGTTCTGCCCTAGAGTCACAATTTACAACTATGCTGCTTAAGGCAATACTTATCCCTCTGAGATATATAGTAGTGCTACCAGCTGTCATTTTTTTAAAAGATTTTATTTATTTATTTATGAGAGACACAGAGAGAGAGGCAGAGACACAGCCAGAGGAGAAGCAGGCTCGGTGTGGGGAGCCTGATGTGGGACTCGATCCCGGGTCTCCAGGATCAGGCCCTGGGCCGAAGGTGGTGCTAAACTGCTGAGCCACCCGGGCTGCCCTACCAGCTGTCATTTAATAAAATAATGGTATTTTCTCCATATCAGTCATTGGACTAATCTACACACACTCACCACCACCACCACCAAACCAAAACCAAACAGAAAACCACCAAATTAAAGGTAAAATAACAGTAATAGCGAATTAGAGGATTGTTGCCCTGATTAATGGAAGGAGCCCTAGCATAGGATGTAAATATGGGTGATTAAAAAATAGATATATAATGTAAACCATGTATTAAAACCCTTATGAGGCATCTGGGTGGCACAGTCAGTTGAGCGTGGGACTCTTGATTTTGGCTCAGGTCCTGACGTCAGGATCATGAAATCCAGCCCCTGGTTGGACTCCACACTCAGCCAGGAGTCTGCTTGAGATTCTCCCTCTCTCTCTCCCTCTGACCCTCCCCCTGCTCTCAAATAAATAAACAAACAAACAAACAAACAAACAAATCTTTTATAAAACCCTTATTAAACAAACTTATTATATAGTTTCAAACACTAAAAGAATACACACCCACACACACCACACAGATGCATTATTATTATTTTTTTTTACACAAAACAGACGATCTTTATTCACAATTGGGGCAGCAGAGTGGAGATATCCCCAGGTCAGTCCAAAAGCAAGAGATACTGGAGAGAGCAGAAGGCACAGGGACTCAGCACTTGTCCCAGACCAGCCCAGCAATAAGGGTTTTAGGCAGCCAGGCTGGAGCCTGGAGGTGAAGTTAGGATGTCCTCATCCCCTTCCCCCTCATCCACAGCCCGCTCCTCCTCACAGGAGCTGCTCCGCTCTTCCTCTTCCTCCTTCTCCTCATCATCCCCTGGCCTCACCCTGCCCTGCAAACCCACCAGCTCTGTGGTCTCCAGATAGAATTTCCAGATGCCTTTCTGTTCCCTGTAGCCAGGGGGATGAACAATGATGACAAACCATAAATTCATGTGCTCAGCCATTGGCTTAAGAAATAAAATGTTAGGGACTCCTGGGTGGCTCAGCGGTTGAGCATCTGCTTTTGGCTCAGGGTGTGATCCTGGGGTCCTGGGATCGAGTCCCACATCAGGCCCCGTCTGAGGAGCCTGCTTCTCCCTCTGCCCATGTCTCTGTGTCTCTCATGAATAAATAAAATCTTAAAAATAAAAAAGAAACAAAATGTTAGCAATACCTTTGAAGCATCCTGTGTATTCCTTCCCCATCTCATTGCCCTTCTTTCTCTTCGGAAGTAATCACTATCCTTAATTTTATGTTCATTTTTCCCCTTTACTTTGCTGCATTGTTTTCCCACATTTATATGAATCTTTAAAAATATATTGTTTCCTTCTGCATAATTTTAAGGTTACGTATGTGGAATCACTCTGTGTATGTCTCTTCTGTGACTTGCTTTTTTTCCTCTGTTGAGTTTGTGATACACATCCAAGACAATGTGTTAACAGGAGCTCATCTACACTTACCATTTGATACCCCACAATTTATTTATACATTCTCCAGGTGATACATGTGTGAGTTATTTCCACTTTGTTTTTATATTACGAACAATATCCGAAAGAGCAACGTTGTACATGTTTCCTGGTACACATATGTATGAGTTTCTAGGATTGCCAAATAAAATAGAGGACATCCAATTAAATTTGAATTTTAGAGAAACAAGTAATTTTTCTTAGCATAAGTATGCCCCCATGCAAAACTGAGACAGACTAATACTAAAATTTATTGGTTGTGTCTCTGGAATTAAATTTAGCTAGGTGTCCTGTATTTTTATTTGCTCAATCTAGCAGCCCTACGAATTTCTTATACCTAGGAGTGGAATCGCTAGGCTACAGGGCATGTACAACTTCAACCATTAGGGTGCTGTCAAATGTTTTCTAAATAGGTGAAATGATTTGTCACACAAACCACCACCAGGGGATTGCATTCTCATTACTTTATATCCTCACTGCTATGGACAGAATCACATTCCCAAAATTCATATATTGAAGCCCTCGCTCCCAATGTAACTGTGTTTGAAGAAAGCTTCTTTAAGAGAGTAATTAAGGTTAAATGACATAATAAGGGTGGGGCCCTAATCCAATATGACTGATGTCCTTATTTGAAGAGGAAGAGATGTCAGTGCTCTAGATACACAGAAGAAAAGCTATGTGAGGACGAGGACGGTGAGAAGCTGGTTGTCTGCAAGCAGGGAAAAGATGACAAGTCATACTTTAATTTTCATTTAGTTCACAATATTTTTCAATTTCCCTTGAGATCTCTCCTTTGATCCTTACGTTATATAGAAGTGTGCTGTCTCCAAGTATTTTAGGATTTTCCATATATTTTTGTGCTATGGATTTCTAGTTTAACATCACTGTTATCTCAAAGCAGATACTGCATGATCTCTATTCTTTTTAAATTTCTGAAGTTGTGTCTTATGGCACAGAATGTGGTCTATCTTGGTGAATGCTCCAGGTATGTTTGCGATGGGTACGTATTCTGCTGTTGGGTGAAGTACTCTGCAGACATCCATTTTATGCAATTGATTGATGGCTCTGTTGAATTCAACTAAATCCCTACTGATTTTCTGCCTGCTGGACCTGTCCATTTCTGATAAAGGGGTATTAAAATCTCCAACTATAATAGTAGATTTATCTATCTATCTCTCCTCACAGTCCTATCAGTTTTTGCCTCACATATTTTGATGCTCTGTTGTTCAGTGCATACACAGTAGGGACTGTTACATTTTCATGGGGGTATTGACCCCTTTGTCATTATGTAATGCCCTTCTTTATTCCTGATAACTTTCTTTGTTCTTGATGTCTGCCCTGAAATTAATAAAGCTCTTTCCATTTTTTTTAAGATTTTACTTATTTATTCATGAGAGAGAGAGAGAGGCAGAGACACGGGCAGAGGGAGAAGCAGGCTCCATGCAGGGAGCCTGATGTGGAACTCAATCCTGGGACTCCAGGATCATGCCCTGAGCCGAAGGCAAGTGCCAAACCACTGAGCCACCCAGGCATCACAAGCTCTTTCCATTTTGATTAGTGTTAGCATGTCATATCTTTCTCCATCCTTTTACTTTCAATTTACATATGTCTTTATACCTAAGGTGACTTTCTTGTATATAATATATAGTTGGCTTGCTTTTTATCCACTTTGACAATCTGTCTTTTAATTGATGCATTTAGACCATTGACTTTCAAAGTGACTACTCATACAGTTGAATTAATATCTACCATATTTGTTACTGTTTTGCACTTATTGTCCTTATTCTCTGTTCCTATTTATGTCTTTTACATCTTTTCTGTCTTTCTCTGGTCTTAATTAAGAATTTCATGATTCTATCTTCTCTCTTTTTTTTTTTTTTAAGATTTTATTTATTTGAGACACAAAGAGAGAGAGAGATTGAGAGAGAGGCAGAAACACAGGCAGAGGGAGAAGCAAGTTCCATGCAGGGAGCCTGACGTGGGACTCAATCCCAGGTCTCCAGGATCACACCCTGGGGTGAAGGCAGGTGCTAAACCGCTGAGCCACCGGGGCTGCCCTCTCCTTTCTTACCATACAAACATACAAATCATACTTCTTTTTTTTTTTTTTTTTACTCTTTTTAGTGGTTGCTCTTAAATTTGCAACTAATCCAAATCCACTTTCAAGTAACACTCTATCACTTCTCTAGGAGTGCAAGTACCCTTTTCTAAAGAAAAGCATTTATTTATTTATTTATTTATTTATTTATTTATTTATGAGAGAGTGCATGTGCAAGCAGGGAAAAGGGCAGAGGGAGAAAATCACCAGGCACGTTCCCCACTGAGCACAGATTCCTATGTGGGGCTCGATCTCATGACCCATAAGATCATGACATGAGCCAAAACCAGGAGGCAGATGCTCAACTGATTGAGACCTCCAGGTTCCTCGCAAGTACCTTTTAAAAACAAACATTCTTAATTCCTCCCTCCTGTCCCTTGTATCATATGTATACATATAAAATTGTTGCTATTATTATTTTGAACAAATTGTTGTTAGATTAATAGTAACAAGAAAAATAAAAGTTTTTATTTTACCTTCACTTATTCCCACTCTCATGCTCTTTCTTTCTTTATGCAGATCTTTTAACAAACTATGTTACTTTCCTTCTCTCTGAAGAACTTCTTTTAACATTTCTTACAAAATAAGTCTGCTGGCAAACAAATTCCCTCAATTTTTGTTTGTCTGATAAAGTCTTTATTTCTCCTTCACTTTTGATGGATAATTCTGCAATGTACAAAATTTTAGATTGGTGGGGTTTTTTAATTCAACACTTTAAATATTTCACGGTACTCTCTTCTTATTTCCATGGTTGCTGAGGATAAGTCAGATGTAATTCTTATCTTTGATCCTCTACAGGTAAGCCATTTTTCCTCTTCTTTCAAGATTTTTTTTATCTCTGATTTTTTTGAGGTTTGAATATAATATGTCTAGGTGTCTTTTTTTTTTAAACATTTATTCTGTTGGTGTTCTCTGACCTTCCTGGATCTGTGGTTTGGTCTATCATTAATTGGGGAAATTCTCAGTCATTATTGAGAAAAGAAGGAGCAATTGTTCCTTTTTTCCTTTACTATATAGTATTAAAAAAATGCATATATTATACTTTTTGTATTTGCCCCCACAGTTCTTGGATATTCTGTTCCTTTTTTTAAATCTTTATCCTCCCTGCTTTAAATTTTTGGAAGTTTCTATTTATATATCTCAGCCCCAGAGATTATTTCCTTAGCTTTGTCTGGTCTACTAAATAAGCCCAACAAAGCCTTTATTCATTACTATTATTGTGTTTTTGATATCTAGCTTTCTTTTGTATTCTTTTGTAGAATTTCCATCTTTCTGCTTACATTACCCATCTGTTCTTGCATGTTGTCCACTTTTTTCCATTAGAGCTCTTAGCATATTAATCATAGTTGTTTTAAACTCACATTCTGACAATTCCAGCATCACTGCTGTATCTGAGTCTTGATGTATATGTTTGCTCTGTCTCTTCAAACTGGGATTTTGTATTTTAGTATGCCTTGTAACTTTCTGTTGAAAAGCAGACATGATGTACTCCAGCAAATACATCTTTAGCTATGTGGTGGTAAAATTTCTGGAAAGGGAAAGTATTATCTAGCCCTATGATTAAGTCCTGGTCTTTTAGTCTGCCTTTCTGACAGCTGTGAATGTCAGAGATGCTTCTCAGTCTTTTATTCCCCTTAAGTGGGTTAGCATGGCTAGAGTGGGCTAGGGTTCGCTATTTCCCTTCCCACACAATCAAGATCAGTGTTTTCCTTCTCCTGGGTAGGTTAGACAGTGACAAAACCCCAATAGATTATGCATTGGTAAAACAGTTTGTCTTGAGGGAATGCATTGTTAAGGAGAACAGAATACTCTTGTGTATTCCAACATGGTTACATTGTCCCTCCCCTGGCCTGAAGCACAAGGGGATTTTTCTCCTTTATTCACTGTGAGGAGCTATTAGAGCTCCTGAAGGTAAAACATACAAAGTATGTGAGGGCCTCTTTATTTCTGGGCCGTTCTTGACTTTTAAACTCTCACACTTGTCCTCTCTGAGCCCCTAGCAATATGTCCATTACAGCTTAAGGTTTCCTAGCCTGATACTGGTTATTGTGAAAAGGTCTGCTTGTGGGCTTCTATTCTGGTAAATTGTGATTCTTTGTCTTCACCTGGCTGTCTTTCCAGTTTGAAGGGCAGCAGCTTTCCAAGTAAACTCACTTCTCTGAAGGACCTAAGAAGAATTGATTTCTCAGTTTGCTCAGGATTTGGGGGGCTTTTATTCTGGAATGATGATTTTTAAGTTCCTTATGTGCCAGACTGAAAACTGGAAGTCCAGATATCTTTTATTGTATTAGTTCTATTAATTTATCTATGAGGCTTTATCAGGGTTTTCTTTTTTTTTTTTTATCTTTTTTTTTATTATCAGGGTTTTCTATGGAAGTAATCATATTATCTGTTAATATAACCACTTTTGCTTTTTTTTTCACAATTATTTCTTTTTCTTGTTTTGCTGTACTAAGATCTTAAGTACACTGTTGTAGAGAAGCAGTGATATTGAGTATGGTTGTCTTTTTTATAATGCTTCACCATGGAAAACAATGTTTACATTCTATTCCTATTTTACTAACAATTTTTTTTTTTTTTTTTATAGGATCCCTGGGTGGCTCAGGGTTTGGTGCCTGCCTTCAGCCCAGGGCATGATCCTGGAGTTCCGGGATCAAGTCCCACATAGGGCTCCCTGCATGGAGCCTGCTTCTCCTTCTGCCTATGTCTCTGCCATTCTCTCTCTCTCTCTCTCTCTCTCTGTGTGTCTCTCATGAATAAATAAATAAAATCTTTTAAAAAAGAAGTTTTTTATATAAATAAACATTGTATTTTATTAAATTTTCATTCTGCATGTTTTGAGATTTCATATGATTTCTCTTTTAATCTGGTAATGTGGTAAATGATAGTTACAGATTTTTCAATGTTAAGCCTTCTTTGAATTCCAGGTTGGTTGATGTACAGTTTTCTTTAATCATCACTAAGCTTGCTACTGTCATATTCAGGATTTTTGCATCTTTATGCATGAATGAAATTTTATATACATTTTTTATTCTACTGTTCTGTCCAGGTTAAGGGATGTTACACTATCCTTTAGAATGAATAGGGAAGTATCTAGTCAGTTTGAGTTTTGGTAACAAATGACTCCAGAATTGAAGTGACTTTAATATAAATTATTTACTTCTCACCCATGGGTCTGCAGGTCAGCTTCAGGAAAACTGCACTAGGCTGTGCTAAGTTGAACTCTAGATGTTTTCTCATTTCAGCACCAGACTGAAGAGCAGCCATTCCTTGAGAGTGATCCTAACACATCCAAGTCCAAAGTCAGTGAGAAAGCCACCTACAATCTACCATAGGGAGTATTCTCTTTTACTGTGTTTTAGAAAACCTTGTAAACGATCAGAGTATGATTGTTTGTATGATTGAATGTACAGTGGTGCTACTTCATTAAGCCATCTGAACCTAATGTTTTCTCTGTAAAGGAATTTTTACAATTAGTTTAATGGCTATGTGTATTTTCAGATTTTATATTTCTTCTTGAATCTCTTAGGTAAGTTACATTTTTCTAGAAACATAGAAATTTTGTTTAGCTTTGCAAAAGCATTTGAATAAGATTGTTTTTATTGTTATTTGTTTTTTAAACCTCTGCTAGATTCACACCAATATATGCTTTTGTCATTTCTAATTCTACTTGTTTTTTCTACTGTTCCATGTCACCATAGGTTTATTCTTATTAATAATTAAAAAAAAACAGTTTTTATTATATTGATCTTTTTATATTACTTTTATTTCTCTTTACAGTGAATTTTTAACCCCTTTTTCTAAAAACACTCAAAAGTTAAAAACAAAAACACTCAAAAGTTATCTTATATATAATGAGAAGCACTTATTTTACCTCCATTGCTTCTGTATAAAAAATGATGCCCAATTGTGGACTAGTATCCTTTTATAGTTATGTCAAGGGTTGGAAAAGTTGTTAGTAGATTGAATGCTAATATTTAATAAAAATTAATAATAGTGCATATTATCTGCAGTATAATCATCTTCCATGTAGCCTGTAATAATCTTAACAAATTTAGGCAAGTTCTTAAACTAATTAAAAAATACAAAATAGCTTTTTTTTGAAATAACTATATGCATGTCACAGATATGTTTCTATTTTTGTTTGGAATTTAATAATAACCATACATGTAATACACACACAGGTAAGTACTTCTTTTGTTATAGTAAATGTCACTTCTCTTTATTAGTGCTACATAGTATGACAAAATGCAGAAGGCAAGAACATTTATGAAAAGTAGGTTTTTAGGGGCACCTGGGTTGTTCAGTTGATGAAGCAGCTGCCTTTGATCATGATCCCGGGGTCCTGGGATCGAGTCCCACATCGGGCTCTCTGCTCAGTGTGGAGTCTGCTTTTTTTTCCTTCCTCTGCCTCTCCCCCTCCTTGTGCTCACTCTCTTATTCTCTCTCAAATAGATGATAAAATCTTTTTTAAAAATAAAAAAATAGGTGTTTGATAATTATTTTAAAAAAATTTTAAGACTTATTTATTTTAAAGAGAGTAAGGGGGAAGAGTGGGGGGGTGGAGAGGCAGAGAAAGAATCTCAAGCAGACTCCCTGCTGACTGTAGAGACCAATGTGGGGCTCAATCTCATAATCTGAAATTAAGACCCTGAGATCATGACCTGAGCCAAAATCAAGAGTTGGACACTTAACTGAGAGACACCTGGGTGCCCTTCAAAAATTTTAAAACATATCATCATCTATATTGACAGTGGTTGTGTGTGCATCAGAAAGACCATTACAGGGCAGCCTGGATGACTCAGCAGTTTAGCGCCGCCTTCAGCCCAGGGCCTGATCCTGGGGACCGGGGATCCGGTCCCACATCGGGCTCCCTGCATGGAGCCTGCTTCTCCCTCTGCCTGTCTCTCTGCTTCTCTCTCTCTCTGTGTCTCTCATGAATAAATAAAATCTTTAAAAAGAAAAAGGAAGAAAGACCATTAAAAACCACACAGCTATCACTAAAAAAAGTATTTTTAAAAACATTAAATTATTTTAAGGTTTTCTATTCATTATTCATATTTTTGTAAATTTTTAAACGTCATTCTATATCACGGCTCACTAGTTTTGTTTCTTTTCTTCATTATATAGACTCTCAAGCCATGTGCTATCTGTTCTATTTTGTTCTCATATTTTCAGATTAAATATTTACATTGAAGGATCTCTTTCTCATTTAAGTTCCCTAAAGTGTACAGTAACTTTAATTCTTGAGTAATTTTATTCTTGAGATTTATAAAATATAGAAAATGAGAGAGGAATACAAATAAACAGAAGTGTAACAACAGATAATTTCCTACCTTTGCGCAAGACAACATGATTTCTTTTGTTTTTCAAGGCAAAGTAGGAAAGATAGGGTATGATATTGTATTTCATATAATATTTCTAAGCTATCAATGTATTATAGGTAAAATTATATCTCTCAGCATAATATACATTATTGCTAAAATATTATTTAATCACAAATTGATTCATTAAGGAATACCCAACATGTAAATGAACAAAGAAAGTTACTTTATGTTTTATTCTATAAAATCCTTTTCAAAATTACAGGAGATTTTTCCATTTCTGCAACACATTGAGATATACAAAGTCATTTGATAAGGAAGTTGAGAAAATCTTTTCTACCAAAGTAGCACTGTTGTCTTATCAAAATGGAAAAATAACATTGAGGCAGCATGTGTGGACATATGAGTTCAAGGTCCCTGAAGATTTTCTTGTTTTACTCAAGTTGAACATACAAAACATAAAAATTAAATCCTAAGAATGAAACTTTTCTTGTTTCTTAGTCTTTTTTAAAAGATAATTGTTGAAACAAAAAAATAGTGACAACGTCATTGTTATGCCAACTCAAGGGTCAACCAGTAGTCATGTCCCTTCAGTAACCTCCTCCAACACTATGTATGTAGTAACAAAGCTTCAAAATACATAAAGCAGAACTGAAGTAAGAAACAGAAGAACTCATGGTTATAGTCAGAGATTTCAACATTCTCCTCAGTAATAAATAAAACAAATAAGGATATAACAGAAAGGACTGAACAGATTTGAACAAAGGAAGGTAAGAGTAGGCTGGAAGTGTTTTATTAAGTTAGACAGCCAAGATCTTGCAGGAAAAGGAGAGGGAATCAGCAGAGGGAGAGAAGAATAATACAACAAAGTAAGTATGAGTATGGTCAATGAGTGAAGACTTCTGAATATGCTAGAAAGAATGGGAGCAAATGCAAGGATGGTGAGTTAGACAAGGCAACAAGACAGACACAGATAAAAGGGAGAATGAAGATTAAGGAGCTTTTAATTTGAAGGTGAAATTAATGAAGCCTATTTATCCTTCTCTCTTCCTGTACTTGGGTTGTGTAGTAGCACTGCAGGTACCATGTAGTCTTGCAGGTAGATGCCAGTACAGATTTATGGTGTCCAGTCATTAGTGTAGATGTTTGCAAGGCTCACTGACTTCTATTTCCTCAATCTTCTCCTCCCTTCTTCATGCTACTTATTCCCCCTGGACAATTTTATACATGCTGGTGACTCTATTTATAATCTTGCTACTTATGACTCCTAGATTTATAGCTATCCTGAACAACTTGCCCCTTTCAGATCCTTGTGTCCAATGTTGATTCCTTCCACCCTGCTCTACCTGGCAAGCTCCCCATCTCAATGTGATCAGAAGCATACCTATGGTTTGTATCCACTGTCATATAAAATGGCACACAAACATCCACTTACTGAAGCCAGAAACTTGAAGGTCATCCTAAATTTGTCCTTTCCCTTATTCTATATTGAATCAGTCATCAATTTCTATCAGAACTTCCTCTTTTATCACCCCATTGCCATTTACCTACAGCTAACATATTGTGGGCTCTTGTCAGTTTTCTCTTATAGAAGAACAAGAACTTCCTAACTATCAACAAAATGAAAAGGCAACCTACTGAGTGGGAGAAAATATTTGCAAGTCATATATCTGATATGGGGTCAATATCTAAAATATATTTTAAAACTCATATAACTCAAAGCAAAAAGATAAACAATCTGATTTAAAAAGATCTAAATATACATTTTTTCCTGAAAAAAGACATGCAGTAACCATTAGGTACATAAAAAGATGCTCAACAGCATTAATCATTAGGGCAATGCAAACTAAAACTACTCCCTACCTCACTATTCCTGAAAATTCCTATTCATCCTTTAAATCTCTTCTCAAAAACCTTCCCCATAAAGCTTTCCAAGATTCTGCCACTAAGTGTTATTTTTAAAGATATTATGTATTTATTCATTAACAACAGAGAGGCAGAGACATAGGCAGAGGGAGAAGCTCCTCGTGATGAGCCTGATGCGGGACTCAATCCCAGGATCCGGGGATCATGCCCTGAGCCAAAGGCAGACACTCAACTACTGAGCCACCCAGGCTCCCCCCTGCCACTCAGTCTTAAGTGCTCCTTCTCCTACTACCTATGTTCACTTTGAGTTTCAAAATAAAGATTAGGTGCTAAAAGAATTTGGTACAAATAAAATCATGATAAATCAGAGCATGTTTTCACATCAATAAGATTATACAAAGATTCTCAAAGTAAGGTGGGAGTAGGAAGGAAATTTCAGAGGAAAGGGAGTTTAGATACTAGTTGAACTCTGTGCCATTTGGACTGAGCTATGGGAGAGAGGGGAAGGTAGGGAATAGTAAACGATAATACAATGTCCAATAGATTATAGAATCTGAGAGTAGAGATCAGAGCTTCTCTTCCTGAGCAGACCCTCAGGGAGGGATGGAGCAATAGGAGAAAAATGGCAACATAGTGCATCTCAGCAGACAGGGCTGTTCAGGATGGAATAGAAAGAAATAGGATGATGACATTGTGCACCTGTCATCAGGGTCAGATATTGGGTGTCAGTCACACAGTGGATTTTCAGAACCCATGGGTCTTGTGGTAGCAAAATTGATTTCTGCACATCATGGAAGGGCACAGAAGTGGCAAGAAGAGCCACCAGAACTTAGGGCTCTCACACATTAAAACCAGTGGTAATGCAGCATGACTCCCATGGGCAATGATATTGAATCAATTAAGATTTACCCCTGGAGTTACTCAAGTGTCCAACCTTTTTCCTCATCTCCAACTCCAAAGGCAAATTATAACTGATAGCTATGGTGATTTTACTGGGGGCTTACTGGGGGGTCTAGAAAAATCTTTGTTCACTATATAGAAGGAGGCCCTGGAAGAGATGGTCCCTTTTTGTCTCTTGAGTGTTGCTGTCTCTTGATATCTGCAACCACTCCAGTCATTTTACATTCATAAGGCAAGACAACCTGAGAGCAAAGCTAACACAGGGAGGAGGCAGAGAAACAAATGAAAGCCTAAGGTCCTTCAAGGTGTTGAGCCACTGTAACAGCTCTGAAACCTAACCTCTAATTAGGTTAGGTAATATATTTTTCTCTATTATATAAACAGTGGGTCAGGATTTTCTGTTACTTGAAATCAAAAGCTTTCAAATTGTATAATTTTGTTGAGAGTGCCCCAGAAGCCTAAACTTGCCTTTTGAAAACCAGCACGATCCTCCTCTTTTGCTCATTTGCAGGAGTTTCATTATCAATTGCATGCTATTACATGTTGAAATGGTTCAATAAATATCAAATGGCAAAAAGGGAGGTCAAGGTGGAGTACAAGTAGAGGTTGTGTAAAAACATTCATTTGAGGGTTGTGCAGACAGCCTACATTGGCCGAGAGGTCTTATAGGGTAGGGAAGTGAGACTCACTGTTTGAGGGAGTAGAGTTCAGTGCAATGCTAGTTGTCATTGTCCAAGGGCACATGAGAGTAGTTGGCTCGTGGAGGGATATACATGAATGTTTTCTTAGGAAATATCTCAGGGAAAGAGATTATACATTCAGTTTAATAATTTTATATTACTATAAAAATTAATGAGTGCCGCATGGCTGGCATCAAACTGGATCTCTACTCGGTGTGCTTTCGTGGTCTCTGTTCTCCAGAGACTAGAAGCCTAAAGAACAGAAAAGAAACCAGACAGTGGGAGTCACGTGGACTGGTGGGAGTAAGAACCTAAGGGAAGGTAGGAGGGAGGGTTGGAGGAGGGGAAAGGAAGATTAAAATGGGAAGGACCTAGGGTGGCACTGATTGCAGTTCAGCTCCATCTGATCATGAAACCTGGTTGAGGAGGGCGACAATTAAGGGTAGAACAGTGTGACAGTCTGAAATCATTAGGAAAGGTGAGTAGATAAAACAGCAACAAAGAAGTGGCAGAGATGGTAGGCCTAAAGAGGTATTGGAGAGTCTAATATCGAAGAGACAGACGAAGAGGGGAAGGGCTAAGATGTAACTAAGTTGGTTGAGTGAGCGTGGAGGGTGGGGGACAGTGAAGGACAGGACAGTGAAGGACAGGGACAGTGAAGGACAGGGAGAGAGACTGAGCACCACATGCTGGCTTATTAGCCTGTCATCTGTATGGATGGAAAGAGAAAGGCCATTTCAGAAAATAGCATAATCTTTCATTATTGGCCAAATATTCCACATGCAAAGATAAAAAGTTGCATTTAATGAAGGTATTTAGCATAACACTAATCATCTCTTTTTACTTTGAAGACACAAAGAGATACAGTGCATATTTTATTAAGAAGTTTGCTTTAATCTTCTTCAAAATGCAGTCATCATACAAACTGGCTTGCTGAGCCATGTCTAGGGGAAAGCTATGGCCTTGTTGTAAAGACCATTTGATTACCCTAGATATAACTGGCAATATTCTTTTTAAAATTAATTTGTCAATGCCTGATACTTTTTCACAGCTTTTTGCTCTGTTTACTGAGAAAGGTTGAGATAAAAAAAGGAATGTTTAATCTGTCTCTTATTTTCATTGCTTCCTTCCCTGTAATGACTAATGACTAGTTTCTTTTTGCTTTTGTCTTTCGCTTGTATTTTTTTTTTGTTTTTTGTTTTTGTTTGTTTGTTTGTTTGTTTGTTTGTTTTTACTACCTTGCAGGTTGTTACCTAAGCAGAGCCTTCATATCCCAAAGAAGCTACAGCTTCACCCCCAAGATAATACAGACTCTGCAGCCTCCTGGGCACCATCAGACCCCTTCCACTGAAGACTCAGAATGAAAGCACTGGACCATATGCCTTGGATGATCTCTAGCAACTAGTTAGACCTAAGGTCTTTGTTTCAATATTTTTCTTTGAAAGCTAAAACAATATGGAATGATGAAATATCTTAGACTTTGAGATCCAAAGGATCTTGGTTTTTTTCCCTAGTTATGACTTCTAGAGAAGTTATTTAACCTTTCTATGCCTCAATTTCCTGTCTATAAAAAGAAGGTGAAAAAAAAAAAAAAAAAAAAAAGAAGGTGACTATAATGTTCATCTTTCACATGTCTTAGGACAATTAGGTGAAATAATGTATCTGATAAAATAAGCATTCCATGAATAGTAATTTCCTCCTCTAGTTTTCTTCAAATAGGTAGATTCAATTTTTAAAATAATAGAAAGACTTCATTTGGGTCTTTTGTTCCATTTTGTTTATGCTTCTATGGCTCATGGGAAATTGAAAATTTGTTCCCAACCAAACTCTCATCCTGGCCTTTATGTCTGATTAGACTTTCATCATCTGACTTTCCTTTAAATTATCTTTTTTTCTTCAAATAAGTCATTAAGGCCCCCCATTTCTAATGCACTTTTCAATTGGCATTGCTTCAAGTAATATGCCACTCTCACTAATATTAAACTTGCCAATGAAAATAATTTTCTCTCATTCCTAAATTTTTAAAGTACAATATGGATGATGTGTGTTTCTTTGAAAAGTTTTCCGTGAAATGCTGCTGATGTTTTTTTTCCTCTTTAGTCTCTTTCCCTTAGCAGCAGGAGCATTCCAACCTGTTTCACCAATCATGACCATTGAGCGACAACTGATGCATCTTACAATGGGAAAAAAAAAAAAAGCACTGAAGTGAAAGTCAAGAGACTGGGTTTTAGCCCCAGCTCTGCTATCAACCATCTGGGAGAACCCAACAAGCTCACTAACTATTCTGCTACATTAAGTGATTAGAACAGAATTGCTCTTCCTAATAGTCTTGAGCACAACATTAACCTTCTGTTAATTAAGAAAAAAAAAGGAATAGTTTTCATTCCAGATTAAACAGAGCAAAATGTTTCTCAACTGCAGAACATCTCAGGGCCTTTAGTATACTAATGAATATGATGAATCTTTAGAAAAATGTATATCTTGGATTTCCCAAATGTTTTAATCAGTAATTACTATTTTATGATATTAGTACTGAATAAAATGGAAGACAAGCTGCGGAATTCTGCATGGTAGAGTTTCTGAAGTCCTTTCCTCTTCCATAATGCTGACTACTGATTGATGGATGTTTAAATAACATTGAATTAGTTCTTGTTATGTATCAGGCAATGAAGAAGTACTGGAGCACTGGACATACTGAAAAGAAAGAAAAATTCTCTTCCCAGAAAGATTCAGTAATCTAGTTGGAAACAATATGATACCAGAGTTATTCAAATTCAAATCATTTCCTAATTTTATTTATATCCCCCTCTCATACCCATCCTCAACAATAGGTGAAACTAGGTATGTGTACAGTGAGGGTCGTCAGTCAAGCTTTTTTGGTGACAGTGGGTTGTTTATCCCAGCAAAGTAAACCCTTCTGCTCATTCCCACTACTCTCCTAGGAGAGATGCTTAACAATTACTGCTCATTTTAGTCAACTCTAAAGGGAGGGGTTGTTGCAATGGATATTCTACATAAAGAGATCTCACAGACAACAAGAAAAATACAAATACTTCATTAGGGAGAATAAGTAGAGAAAGGACACAGGAACTAAAAATCTACAAAGATAAACCTTGAAAGGAAATAGAACATAGTATAATACAATATAGTATTATATGACATGATATGATATGATATATGATACACACATACATAACACCAAGCACCATGTTAGGCACTGGGAATGAAAAATTACTGGACAAAATTCTTCTCCTCAAAGATATGATAGATGTAAGAGAAGACAGACACACAGACAAGCAATTACAAAACACTATGATGAAACTAGGATAGAAAGCTCCAAAAGTCCTACTGGAGCACCGAGAAAAAATTATCTTTCTCTGGACCATGCCCACAAAGACAACCCAGGAGAAGGAGTGGAGAAGGAGCTTATTCCTAAAGCTTTAAGAATAAGGTAAAAGAATAAGAAGATAGCTATTTCTACGTGGAAGAGATGGTCATCAAGTTTCACAAGTTTTGTATACATAATGGTATACAAACAAAATATTATTATAATAATACCAAAGCATTATTATACTTTGTATAATGCACAGCCCCAAATCTCCTTAATTAACCTATTTTCTAAAAAGGACTGTAGTGAAGTATGTTTGACAGATTGAGGCATACTTGCTAGATACAACATCATGTCCTCTGGACCTATGTGTACTTTGCCACATCTCTCTGCTTGACCACTCCTTAAGTTGTAGAGACCACTCACTTGTGCACAGGGACCACCCCCAAAATGAGGAGGTGTAATGTGTCCGAGCTCAGCCTTCAACCCATGGGGAACAGGAGGTAGTAGAATGCTTCAGGCTCCCTGTCCTGAAGTGGGACTTCCGACATGCATTCTGCACAGCTTCTCAGAGGACCACCAGCAAAATTGCATCCCACAGGTTAATACACTCATAAAAGCATCATTGATTGGTCTTCCTACCACTCTCTTTGTTGTATGCAAGAATGGTCCCCCAAAGATGTCCACATCATAATCCCCAAAATACATCAGTATATTAACTTATATGGCAAAAGGGACCTCGCCAATATGATTGAGTTTAAGGACCTTGAGATGGGGATATTATCCTGGATATTCTAAAGGGGCCCAAGATGATCACAGGAGGCTTCAAATGCAGAGAACCTTTCCTCACTATGGTCAGAGAGAGATAGGACTATGGAAGAATGGTCTGAGAGAGGCAATGTTGCTGGCTTTGAATATGGCGAGAGTATTCATGGGCCAAGGAATATAAGCAGGCCTCTAGGAGCTGGAAAAGGCAAGGAAACAGATCCTCCCCTAGAGCCTCCAGAAATGAATGCAGGCTGCTAACACCATGATTTAACCCTGTGAGATCTCTGTTGGACTACAAACCTATAAAACTCATTAATAAATCTGTTTTGCTTTAAGGTCCTAACTTTGTGGAAACTGGTTACAGAAGCAGTAGGAAAAATATATGCTTGTCTTGCTCTTCTATTTCTTCACTTTTATTTCCTAGAATAATCTGTGAAATAACCTACCTATAGCCAAGCCCTTGTCTCAGGGTTCAAGTAGCACAAAGGACATGCCCTTTATTGAGGCAAAAAGAAATACTAGTTGTTGGGGGCAGTGCCATATTTGGATAAAGATGACTGTCCCCTGAGGGCCAAGGTAGAGAGTAGTAGATAGAACAAAATCTATAATTTCAGTGGAGAGGATAAGCTTCCGGAGTAACAGAAGCCAGAATACACTGCAAAGGTAGACATAAGTACCACAATAGGCAGCTAGGCCAGAGTGGCCAACAACACACCTTGGCCTATCTTGATCTATCATGGCAACTAACATATCATTATTTTAAATTTTTTTTTTATTTATTTATGATAGTCACAGAGAGAGAGAGAGAGAGAGGCAGAGACACAGGCAGAGGGAGAAGCAGGCTCCATGCACCGGAAGCCCGACGTGGGATTCGATCCCGGGTCTCCAGGACCACGTCCTGGGCCAAAGGCAGGCGCCAAACCGCTGCACCACCCAGGGATCCCCACATATCATTATTTTAGGGTTGAGATAGATGGGCAGCTGACTAGGGAATTGCTTGATTTGTAAAAAAAAAAAAAAAAAAAAAAAATTAAGAGCTGGCAAGAAGGTTAACATCTAACTACTTCAATTGCAATTCCTTGCTCAGTTTCCTTGTCTGAGTCAGATCTCAGATGCAAGAGCCATGGGTTGAAGCAGAGACTTTCTTTTTGAGGAAGAGCCCTGATCATCACCGCAAATTATTCAACAAATATCCTCCCAACACTTTCCCAACAAGATGGGAGGCTGTTTAATCAGAGTTACTTCACACTGAATGAAAACGAAAATTCAAACTTTTTGAGAGCTGTTGTATACAAGGTTTAAGAAAGCAATAATACCTGGGGGTCCCAAATTCTATCACTATATTTGTCATGGACATTTACCGAAGCCAGATGATAAATGGAGTCCTAAACCAACACATCTTAGAGTCACTGCAATGGTTCTCTGAACCAAACCAATATTTACTGGAAGAAATCAACAAAACCTCTGGTGCATTACTATGTGCTATTGTTCTAATAATAATTCTTTTTAATCTTTATCAGTAAAGAGAAGTATACGCAGTGTGCTTTCATATGGAGAAAATAGCAGTTTACATTCGATATCTTTCTCAGGGGTTATGTTAACTCATGCTCTCTCTCATAACATAGGAAGACTCTGGCTGTCTTAAAATTCTGCAAAATGATACATTGGTCCAATGTACTGATAACTTCATGTTAAGCAGAAAGCAGGAAGTACACTGGATGCTATGCTAATATATTTGCATGCCAGAAATAGGAAATAGATTTATACGTCCATCATGTTGGTAAATTTTTATAAGTCCATTGATCTGAAACATGCCAAGACAACCTCTCTAAAGTAAAAGATAAATTATCACTCCATGTACACCCTGACATTAAGTAGTATAGTGCTTATTGGAATTACTTAGATTTTGAGGCAGCATAAACCATACTTGAGAATATTCCCCAAACCCATTCTCCATCAGGTGACTTAGGAGGCTATCAGTTTCAAGTGGGGCCCAAATCAGTAAAGGGTTCTGCAGCAGGTCCAAGCTCTAGTTCAACCTTCCCTGCCTCTTAGGTCATAGGATCTTGCAGACCCAAAAGTGGTAGAGGAGACACTGTGAGAGTTTTTGGCAAGTCCTAGCAGAAGGGTCCCAGGGTCCTAGAGCAAGGCTGCATGTTCTTCAGCAAAGGACTGCTCATCACTCAGACACTAGATCTTGGCACCCTCCCAAGCCCTCACAGGGACTAAGAGCTTGACCAAGGAATATCAGTGACTTGACTATGCAATATCAGTGACCATCAGATTTTCAAAGTCATGATACTTAGTGGGTGCAAAAGCAATTTTTTGTACAGTGGAAATGATCCTTTGGGGATCAAGCCTAGGCTGGTCCAGAGAGCATTAGTAAAATACATGAAAATGTGGCTCAGACTCTTATTTCACCTGTCACTATTGAACTGATATTGCTCCCTCACTTTCTACCATGAATTCAGGAATTTTCCTGTGACCAGCCAATGAGGGAGGAAAATTATCAGGCCTCACTTATAGATGGGTTGTCTCAGTACATTGGTGCAAGCCCAA
Source organism: Canis lupus familiaris (assembly GCF_011100685.1). NCBI lineage: Eukaryota > Metazoa > Chordata > Mammalia > Carnivora > Canidae > Canis > Canis lupus. The sequence goes on from NC_049250.1 coordinate 21,669,288, forward strand.
AATTGACTGCTGCTAAATTACAGTCCCACTCAGAGTTGGCCCTAAAAGATAGCAGTGCAGGGAAATTATCTCAGTGGGTAGAGCTGCAAACATTTCAGGTCATCGGAATTTATATGAAGGAAGAAATGGCCTGGGAAATAATATCAACAGACTCCAGTGACTTGGGTGGTTGATCAAGAGCATGGAATATTAGAAGAATGGAGGCAAGGAGTTTGAGGGGTAAAACATATGAATGGACTTGTGAAGTGGCATGAATTGGAAAGATATCTGTGCTCGTGGCATTGCTCCCCAGAGATTAAACTTCATAGAAGATGTACTCATGAATCCAATGGGCTGGACATCAGCCAGGGTTTATCTTTGGTCACCCCAGTATATAAGAGGACCGTGAACAGAACACCCCTAATGTTAGAGGCGAAAGCTCTTCATGGCCCGAAAACATGAGCTCCCTCACACCAATGCTACTGCCGAAGACTGACTATCAGCAGCAGGGACCAAATCTTAAGGCAGACTTCTCCCCTGAATCCCTGACTTATACAGCCAACTTCCTTTTGACATCTCCACATATATACTGAATAAACATCTCAAGAAGAAAGGAAGGGAAGGAAGGAGGGAAGGAGGAAAGTGTGATGGTTGGAATAGATCTCCCAAAATGACATGTCCAATTCCTAGGTCCGACATTAGGACCTCCGGTACCTGTGATTGTGACCTTATTTGGAAATAGGGTCATTGCAGATGTAATTAAATAATCAAGTTAAGAATCTTAGGAGGAGAACATTCTAGATTTGGGATGGACCTTATAAGAGAAAGAAGAGGGAGTTTTGAGACACAGAGATGCTGAGAAGAGACGATGGGAAGACAGGAAGAAAAGATTGGAGTTACACTGCCATCAACAAAGGAATACTTGGGGCCACCAGACACTGGAAGGCAAGGAAGGGTCCTTCTCTAGAGCCTTCAGAAGGAGCATGGCCCCACAGGCACCTTTATTTCAGACTTCTGACTTCCTGAAGTGTGAGAAAATAAATTCTTGCTGTTTTAAATCGCCAAGTTTGTGCTAATTTCCTGCAGCCCCAAGAACCTGATACAGGGGGAAAGAAGACAAATCAGCAAGAATTGGAAATACTTGACAAGAGCTTAATGTTTGATATAATTGATAAACTGAGAGATAGTAAGTGATTGCAATGACTCCTTCTAGCCCAAAACATTCATGGGCATAATCAAGGTCTTGTACTATCATATTTTGAAGGAACTAAGGGAAGACAAGGGAGATGAAATTTTGGTGTGCTCCCTTAGCCATGCAACCTTGAGGCTCCCTTGCAGTACCAGTTGTGTACACTCACCGGGTACATCTTTTCTCCAATAATGGAAATAAGAAAGTTCCCTTTGCATTGTTCTGTCAAAGACGTATACATGGGAAATTGCTCTGCAAGAATGCAGTGAAGACTATTTGATTTGAAGTAGTTAACACAATTTTTATATGTATAGAAGAAAGAAAATAGATTTTTAGTCCTAATGTAGCAGAGATCGAAGAAAATGGTAAATACTGATGAATGTAATTCAGGTCTAAAATATACAGAGAAATGAACTTAATAAGCAAATTGGCCTCCAGCTCTAACATTAGGTCTCAGTTCTGCAGGTAGAATTATCATGTAAAAAAGACAAAAAACATTTTTGGTTCTCAACTTCATTAATTAAGCAGGAAAGTTGCAGGTAAAAATTTATTCTACTGGTTCTTAGGCAGAGACGTACGGTGTTAAGAATGTGCACCTCAGAAATTGAAATATAAAGACAAACATACAAATGTTCTGGTACTTTTTGAATGTTGGTTGATATTCAGGTGTAAGTAATACAGATTCACTCGCTTATATGTGATTTTATTAACTACACATTTTTGCTATCCACAATCACTCCCTGGTGAGCTCATCTAAGTTTCATGGCCTTAAAATACCATCTTACTGCTGACAACTCCCAAATTTATATCTCCAGCTCAGACTTCTTCCCTGAGCACCAGATTCATACATCCAGCTGGCTCTTGACTTCTCCACATACTTATTGAATGAACACCTCAAACTTAACATGTCCAAAATGTCCAAAGATGTCTCCCCTCAAGCCTGTCCCTCTTAATTCCCCTCTCAACTGCTCACTTCACTGCATTCATTAGTGGCAGCTCCATTCTTGTCACCATTTTCCTCTTGCGTGCCGCACCCAATCCTTCATGAAATACAGTCATCCCTCCCATCAGATACATCTGAATTCTGATCCCTTCAACCACTACCACCCTAAGCCAATCCCATCATCCTGATCTGAATCTTGCAATAGTTTTCCAACCAATTCTTCTGCTACCACCCTCCTACAATCAAATTCTCAAATAGCTGTAGGAAAGATCCTTCTAACACACAAGGAGAATATGCCGTTCTTTTGCTCAAAATCCTACAGCTTCTTTCCTTCTCACTCAGAGTAAAAGGCTCCCCTCACCTACTTCTCTGAACTTGTCTGCAGGCAAGCCCTTCCTCTCCAGCAATACCAGCCTTTTTCGTCTCCTTGAGTGCAGCAGGAAGGCCTCCTCTCAAGGCTTTGCTACTGCTGTTCCCTCACCTGGAATGTTCTTCTGTTAGTCCAAGTTTCCAAAAGGCAGACACCAAGACGGGATTAAATGTGCCAGAATTTTACTAGAGGGATTTCTATGATGCAAGTCTGATCCTGGTGAGGGGGACAGGGAAGGAAGGTTGTTGGGTAGAGGCATCCTAGAATGTCATGCACACTATAGGAGATTCCATAAAGCCTTCAGGGAGCTCTTAAGCCAAAGGCAGCTGTCTGGAGAGCTCCAGATGTCCCAGGAATGGATCTGTCTTGGTCCTGGAGCCCTTGAACCTTGTGGAAGGCAGAATTACACATACACACACACACACCCTCTCAGAAATGCCCACATCCTCATCACTTGAACCTCCAAGTATTACATTACGTAGAAAAAAGAGGTTTTGCCAATGGAATGAAGGTTAGAGATCTGAAAGTAGGGAGCGTCTCCTGAATTAGGAACAAATATAACCACATAAACCCTAAAAGCAAAGAACTTTCTCTGGCTAAGGGCAGAAGAATTGTGATGGAGGATAAGTCAGAGAAATTCAAAGCATGAGAAAGACCCACTGTAGTGTTGCAAGAATGCAGGTGTTCTTTAGGAGCTGAGAGAAGCTCTAGCGGACACCCAGCAAGGAAATGAAAACTTCAGTCCTACAGCTCCAAGGAACTAATTCTGCCAAAGACCTGAGTGAACTGGGAAGCAAATCCTCCTCCAAATCCTACAGATAAAAGTCCAGGCCTGCTTATACCTGCCCACACCTTGATTTCAGCCCTATGAGACCCAGAGCAGAGGAACCAGCCAAGCCCATACAGGCTTCTGATCTACAGGAACTCTGAGATAGTAAGTTTGTGTTGTTTTGAGTTATAAGGTTTGGGGTAACTTGCTCTGGTAGCAGTAGAAAACAAATACTCCCTATAACTGGAGGTTTGCGAGTCACTTTCTGCAGGCTTCCATTCCATCCTGTCTAGAGGCACGGCCCAACCTTTTACTCCCTAGCCTTCCCCTGCCCTACTCTCAATAGCATGTATATATTACTTTCTAAAAGTCCTTATTTCCTGATTGGTTCGGTTTATTGTTTCCTTCCACAAGGACAAAAATTTTTATCCATGTGCTCACTGGTGGGCCCCTGACAGTGCCTGGAACATAATAAAATGCTCTTTAAAACTGAAGGAATGGATGACTATTAGTACTCTTACATTTACATTTGGCTTGGATTATGGCAGTATGCAATTGAATGCATGGGATGTGGGTCAAGAAGTCCAACTATAGAAAGATATAAGGCTGGGCACCTGGGTAGCTCAGTTGCTCGAACATCTGATTCTTGATTTCGGCTTCTGTCATGATCTCAGGGTTGTGACATCGAGCCCAGCATTGGGCTCTGCACTGGGTGTGGATTCTTAAGATTCTGAAGACTCTCTGTCTCTCTCTCTTCCTCTGCCCCTGTCCCCCTATAAAAAAAAAAAAAAAAAAAAAAAGAAAGAAAGAAAGATGTAAAGCTATAAAAATATCAATGCCATTGATCTGCTGTCTTCCTACCTAAGATTTATGTGGTCACTGATCAATCTGAGTGACAGTATGCCCTATGTGCATGCTCATGGATTAACTAGTAATTTCCTTCAAGGAACACCTCCTACAAATCTTCTGACTCATTGACTGGCAAGGAGATGACTAGTTCCTTCCTCTCTCCTCCCTCCTTGGTTATCCTGGTGCCCACCTAGTTCAGGAAAGCTGGCAAACCCTGACTTTGGCATTTTATAGTCTGCAAATCCCATTGACACCTGTAATCTGGTTATTTTGGTGAGGTCAGTCACCTTAGGTCAAAGTGGTACAATCTCCAGTTTATTGATAAACTGAGGCTCAGAAAGATATTCATTTGCTCAATGTTATGTAAATAATGAGAAGCGGAGCCTGCACTCAAACCCATAATTTCCAACTTCAAATTCCGTGTTCTTTCACCTTTTGGCTTGATTGGTTTAAAAATGATGAAAGAGGGGACGCCTGGGTGGCTCAGCGGTTGAGTGTCTGCCTTCGGCTCAGGGCATGCATGATCCCCGAGTGCTGGGATCCAGTCCCACATCAGGCTCCCTGCAAGGAGCCTGCTTCTCCCTCTGCCTAGGTCTCGGCCCCTCTCTCTGTGTCTCTCATGAATAAATAAATAAAATCTTTTAAAAATAAAATAAAAATGATGAATGAGAAAGAAGGCATGTGGGGACAGAGAAACCAGTTTAAGAGAGCTAATTGTAGTAGAGTAAAAAAATTTTGAGAAGAGAAAAAAAATTAGGGCATAATAAATTTAGGAAGAGAACCAAAAAACTTTATTTTTAAACATGCCTAAAAACAGACCACATGCATTAAATATGTACACAATCACTGGTGACTCACTCATATATTTCATTAACCTGGACATGACCCTGGGAAAATAATCCTAATGAAAACCATGACTCTACATGCTCTTTTCTCAATGCACAGAGTACAAAATGAGGAGAGAATCATAAGCATTGCTGAAGTCAGAACATCTTAAATCATCATCTCACCTCAAGGTCAGTATGACTTACCCTTGACTAGAGGAGAGCATCAAGTACAGATCACCAGGCTTTCCTCATATCCTGTGCTGACTGCAACTTAGTTTTTCTTCTAAAATGGAGGCTGCCATGGGGTGCTTGGGTGGCGCAGTTGGATAAGTATCCAACTCTTGGTTTTGGCTCGTGTCACCATCTCAGGGATTTGAGATTGAGCCCCACATCTGCTTGAGAGTCTGCTTGAGATTCTCCTTTATCCCTCTTCCCCTTTTATGCTCTCTCTCTCTAAAAATATATCAATAAATAAATAAATCTTAAAAAATGGAAACTGAAATAAAAAAGTGGAAACTGCCGTGATTGTTCCTATAACATGGATGGTTAAAAAAATATGGGGGGGGGGCACCTGGGTGGCTCAGTCTGTTAGGCATCTGCCTTTGGCTCAAGTCGTGGTCCCAGGGTCCTGGGATCGAGCCCCATTTGGAATCCCTGCTCAGTGGGAAGCCTGTTCTCCCTCTCCCATTGCCCCTCCAACCCTCTCCCCTCATTGGTGTGCTCTCTTTCTCAAATAGATAACAGATAAGATCTTAAAAAAAAAACAAACATGAGGGCAACAATTATAAAATCAATAACTGGTCATTTTAGAAAATTTGAAAAATAGAGAAAAATATAAAAAGTAGGAAAAGTATTGCCCAATGTGCCCCAGAGTCTGCCTATTAACATTTTAGTATACCTCTGTCCCACTCATTTTGTGAACTTTTGCACATTATAAGTAAAAGGTTATAAATAAAATTGAATTACTTTAAATTCTTCCTCCATAGATCTATTTTCCTGTCTCCCCAGAGGCAATCACTTTCAAAATGTGACACACATCCTTCAAATCAATATTTTACATTTTTGTTATACACACATTTGCATTATATTGTTTTTGTTCTAAATATTTGCTTAAATGCTACCATACTGTTCCAAAGCTTTCTTCAACTCAGTTGTTTTTTATTCAACCTATTTTTTAATCCATCTTTATTGTCAAAGGTAAATATATTGCTTATGAATTTTAACTGCTACATAATATTTCATTATATGACGAGACCACAATTTATTTATTCCCTCTGAATAACATCTAGTTCTTTTCAATTTTTTCTCATATTTAAGGAACACTACAGTGGATATTCTTAAAATATGACTTCCTGGAGCACATTTGCAAGAATTTCTCTGGACAATATTTTTAGAGGAGAAATTGCTGGATCATAAGGTATGCACAATTTTAGTTTCACTTGATACTGCCAAATTACTGTCCCTGAAATGTGTGTACCAATTCACCTGCATGAATGAGAGGATCTTTTCTTCACATGCCTACCAACATTTGGTACACAGACACACACTCACCTGTGTATAAATGCACACACATATATATACACATAAAAACAGATTATGCATCTATATATACATGAATAATATGGATAGTTTCAGAGATCTTCTTTCAATCTGGCATTTACATTTGACTTGGATTATCATACGAGTTTTATTTTTATTTTTTTATTTTTTATCATATGAGTTTTAAATTTGATTATAGTCAAATTTATCAGTTTTCTGCCCTAAGAATTGGGCTGCTTTAGGTCTTATCCAAAAAAGTTCCTTTCTTGACTCTCAGTCACTGTGTTATCAGATAGTCACTGTTTGCCCTTCCAGATTCACTCTCCATCCTTCTCTACTCTGTGCTCCATGCCAGCTGGATTCACTTGGGCTCTAGCTTCCAGTTGATTTTGGCCAATGGAAAACATCTGCAGATTGAGAGGCAAGAAGTGGGAAAAATTGAGGTATTTATATTCCTGACGTATTTCCTTGACATATGAAGGTTTGGTAATATTGCATGCTTCTATCTCAGGTCAAGCTCCTGGTGAGTGTCCCTTTTCTGCAGCTCCTTTTTCTCTTAATGGATCCCTTCCCAACTCCCCTTCAAGCCTAGGGATTGTAACAGAACTGTTTGCTGTCGTCAGCCCCAGAACGCTTCATCATCCCGTATTTATTTTCCTTTACTGTCCCTGCAACTTTGCAAATGGTCCAGTCATTAAGCACTCTTCAGTGATCACTAATCTGCCCAGACTCTGACCAATATAGTCATCAATATTTCTCATATATATTTTCTAATAGTTTCAGTGTTTAGCTTTAGTTTGTTTATGTACAGCATATTGGATGAGGTCAAGAACAAATTTCATTTTCCCCCATATATATGGAGAGCCATGTGTTCAACGTTACTTATTAAACAGTTCCAGTCTTTTGCCCACTGACTTACAGTGCCTTCTCTATCATAAACCAAGGTAGCACATACTCTTGGGTCTGTTTCTAAGTAACTTATTCCATTCCAGAGAGGCTAGACACTTAACCTCTCCATGCAAATGACACTAGTATGTACTTTATATTGTTGTTGTTAGGATTAAGTGAGTTAATACTTATCTGTTACTTTGATCAGTAGAGGGCACAGAGTAAAAGCTAAGAAAATTCAGCTATTAGTGTTGTCATTAATATGCAGAGGTCTTTGCATGAATCCTGCATTGTTTTAATGACTCCAGCCTTATAATTAATGTTGGTATCCATTAGCCCAAATCTTTTTTCTGTTTTCTTTTAAATTAAAATTTTCTTAAATATTTTAAACATTTTCTCTTTGAATTTATAATTATTAACAATTGTTAGTAGAAATAATTTTTAATGGTTGAATATTATTCCATAATATGTACATACCTTACTTCTCTATTTTCCTGATTTGAGACCTGTCCCAGGTTTTTATTATTGTCAGTAAGGTTATGACAAATATTTTATATAAATTTTTATTTGTATTCTAGATTATTACTTGAAGATAAAGCTCTTAAAGTAGAATTATTGAGTCAACATGGATGGAACTCAGGTTCTTAAGGGTATTAAAAACCAGATATTTTTTTACATTTTTGAAACAATAAATTGTTAAAAAAAATCTGTCAGGCTAGTAGTTTCTGGATTTAGTGTGTGGTATGACCAATGGATCCCATAATTATATGCCCACTGCTGTACCTCTTTTGCTACCAAAGTTAGAGGCAATGATATATGGAATCATATACCAGTATTTAGATACTCCATAAGTGTTATGATGGTGCAGGCTGAGATCTGCATAGAGAAAGGAAGATTCATATTTGGAATATGATTCAACTCCAATAGGCACAAATTGTTGGCCTTTTCAGGACAGAAGGGATCTTTATAGGATGATCAGTTTGTCACCAAGTGACTGATTAGTCTCCTCAAAAATAGTAATGTATTGGAGGCTTAAATTCAGTCTCTGTGGCTCATGAGTTGGACAATCAGCACCAGTAGTAGATATATCAGCCTTGGTGAGAGATCCATGGTGGTGGGCCCACGTATAATCTCCACTCTGCCATAGCTATTCTACACATGAACCCATTGAGTGGCACTGAGGTAGCCAAAGACAGAGACTGACTATCATTTACTGGACTAATTATTCAGTTCACCTGTATGCTAGTGTCTCTTCTGTAGTGGATGCTCCCCAGTGGGTGTTAATATGTGATACCAAGACTTACACTTTGTGCCATTTCCATTGGTCTATCGACATGCATCCTCCATGACCTCCTTATGCCCAACCTTTCAGTTTTACTCCTCTGGGCCCTAACCAATCATCGAAGACATTCCCTCCCACCCATAAATTCAAGTAAATCAGTATCTCAGGCACTATTATTTCAACACAGAGTGGATGACCAAATGGTCATTAAGAAGATTTCTACTCACCATTATCTTTTAGAAGTACCCATAAATGGGACTGTATTGCAGTGGTAATCCATTTCCAGTTCAGCAACATACTAAGCCATGAATCAAACTCATTTTTTTCTCTTCCATCAGTCAGTCATAGGCAATCCCCCATGAGGCCATAGACATGAGCTAAAGGAGAGGCCCTGGTGTAGAAATGATGAGTCTGAAAATTTCTTGGGCCTGAACTCAGTTGTATCACTCTTATTGCACAATGTATTAAAACTGAGTGGTAGGTCTGCAGCACCCACATGATGGCCAGCCTGGTCTGCATAGTTAAAGAATGTCCAATGGTACAGACACTCAGTCTCTACCAGGGTCCAGAATAATATCGAGAGCAAGTCTTCAAATGGTATACACGTCCCTGCTGCAGATGACATGACCTTGCTCTAGAACCCACAATCTGTGCTGTGACATTCCTACTGTGACTTTCCAGAGACTCCATGTGGCATTTTTTTCTTCCAACAGATCCTTCTCGAATGATAGGATCAGCCATGTCTCTAGAGCCTGAATGGCAAGTATAGGCGTGTTCAGATGAATCCCAACTCTCAGCCTGATACTCTAGGAAAGTCTGGAGCGTAAATAACATCATAGAGTGTATTGTATTTTAAGGAAGTAAGCTAGTCTTTCATATTTCTATGTCAGTCATTGGGCTGCTCCAGTTAGGGGAAGAATAGGTAATTTCCTGAGCACATCCACCTTTCACTTGTCTATGTGAAACAGTTGAGTAGCCTAATAGTGGTTCTTGAAGAAAGGTGCAGGAACAGTCTAATAGGAGTGAGCACAATAAAGTAGAGGTAAAGTAAAGAGGCTCTGGGGGCAGATCTGAGCAGAGTATCAGCATTGTCATTATAGCAGGCCCCTCCATGGAATTACTGAAAGCATGAGTAGATGGGGCCCAAAAGTCTGCTAAACATCTGATGTCACAGTAAATCCTCCAACCAAAACCAATCCTCGATACCAATAAAAACATGTATTAAGCCCAAAAATCCTATCTAGCAAGTTCTATATTTTTTGTATAGGATGTATATAGATGCATGTAATAGGTGTCAAACCCCTAGTTCTTACACTTTTCCTCTTTTGACTTCTTGTTCATAAAGGAATTTTCTTTGTTCTAAATTTGTTCCCTTTATGCTGTGAAGTTACTTTTCTTTATTCTAATTTAATAGATCACATTTAGTACTATTATTATTATTGAAAATCTTTAGGCCTCATGATACTGCATTTATTGGGCTTAAACCTAATATTTTGGAATAAAGGTGAAATTACTGAAGGAATTTTCACCAAAATAACTTTTGATTACAGTTGATGTTGCAAAGAATTCTCAGTAATTACCATATATGGCTCTGGTTTTAGAATGCTGTTGGGTATTTGGGTGATATGATAGGAAACTATTTGTGATGATGACAGCCCTGAAAGAGAAGGAACATATGAGCATAATGACATTATAGAAGGATGAAGGTTACTTTTGTAAAAATGGGACAAAGCAACTTGTTAAGTATGATAGACCCAAACAGATAAAAATGAATACAATTTTGGTTATAGCTATTTTACAATGAAAGAGTTCTCTATTTTCATATAACCTTGAAGAAGATTATATAGTATTTCAGGGTCACATACTCAGAAAAGGTGTGATAAATATTATGACATTTTAAAAGTATAGTTTAGTCATTGGGCTAATCTCAAGTGAAAAATGAAGCGATTTGTTCTATTAGGCCCAAGAGATCACAAAACCTAATTATCCCATTCCTTCCTCAGGCATAATCTCCATGTCTGTTGTTGTAAGAAGCTAATTCTCTGAGGATGCTATTAGTAACTCACTTCGGCACTGTTTGTCCCACACTGGAAATAGTGCAGGTGTTATAAATGTCACTGTGTTTCCAAAGCATAAACCTCCATTAATCTTTTATATTTATGGTTTATCAGGAAACAATGTCACTAAGTGGTAATAGGATATTATCAGGATAGGATACTGAGGATTTTTTAGGAATGACATATACCTTTATGCTTCTGTGCCTTAGTGCATGCTATTCTCTTGGCCAAGGTTCCTCTTTATTTCTCTCTGCTATTGAATTTCTGCTTGTATTCAAGGCTCTGATCAAAGATCAGCTCTCTGAAGCCTTTTCTGTATGTACTCCCAGGTAAAAAGCACTCTCTCCCTCCCCTTTGCTTATGCAAATATCTTAATACTCAGCAGGCTCTGACTACGTGCCTCTCTCTAATGTGCCTCTCTCTCATTCTGTGCCTGCCTCTCATCTGTCTACTCAATTACATTTCAAACTGTTAAAAATGCATCCTTCTCATCTTTGCTTCCTCAATACCCAGAACAATGCTCAGCACACAGTAGCCACTGAATGAATACTTATACCATGTATTGCTATTTTTCTGGGGGCGGGGGTCTCTTTGCTCCACCCATGCCTTTGTTGGTACCTGTCAGTATGGACACCTCTTTGCAAATGTTTGTAGAATCGAATAGAAAAAGCACTGAGTCTGGTTAGAATGAATAAAAATAAATGTTTGTACATGTAAGACAAATATTTGGTGATTATTTTAATTTTCTTAACACTCTCCAAATGCCACTAATAATAGTAGGTCGATGCTTATTTCTGTTGCTACAGGCAGTCCATAATGGCACTCAGGAATGAATAATTGGCTTCAACTTTCTTCAATAAGAGCCTATAAATGGAAACCACTACACATGTATACTGGAACTGGACAATTAAGTAAATGGATGGTAGAAGGTGGGAGCCAGGTTCTTCGCTTTGGAGTAGGACATTACAGACACATAAGGGAAAGAGGCTAGAAAGATCCATGTGGTAACAGATTAGAATTGGAGACATCCATGTGAACTAATGTAGCTTAATATAAACAGAGATGTACATATTTATACATATAGCACACAAACATAAACAAGGGTTTGTTTGCATATATATATTTCCTTGCCTTGTCAACTGAGAGGTCCTAGAAGTAATAATACCCCAGTAGCAACAAGCACATCTACTGCCCAGATCTTGATTTCTAATACTATATTCTCCAAAATAAGAACCAGTCATCCTTAGAGAAATGGCTAATTATAGAACTGGAACAGAAAATACAAGATGAGCCCAGAGCATCTTACAGTGCCAGAAAGTAAGAAAGTACTCAAAAAAAACGACAATGATGAGAATATGTCAAAGAGGCACAGAAGTCAACTAAAACAGCCCCCAATGGCCAAAGTGGAACTAATTTGAGCAACATAATAAATAAGTTAGCATTGTATTATAGCCCAGAGTATAAAAATAAATATCCATAAGTCGGTACCAATATAAATAAATGATGGACAAATAAGGAGAAAAGATGGACTTTCTCTGTAGAAGAATTCCAATGATTTATGTTACTCCATTCTCAAGAAGGTGGAACATTGTTCCTTGGTCTTTAAGTGTGAGCTGTTCAGTGACTGCCTTCCAAAAAGTACAGTATGGAAAAGTGAGAAACTAGTGAAGAAATCTGACAAACAGCACTTCAAGCAAGTGGTCAAGAGCAATATCAACAGTGCTAATGCAACATCAACAGTGCTAATGCATGAAGTGGATATTATGTCATGATGAGAATGGCACTTTACTTCTGTGGATCTTCTTTCCCAAAACCTACAACCCCAATTTAATCATGAAAAAAAAAATGCCAGAAAAGCCTCTAAACAGGTACCTTCTACAAAATACCTGACCAGTATGCCTCAAAACTTTCAAGATAATCAAAAATAAGGGAAGTTTGAGAAAGTGTCATAGCCTAAAGGACATGACAGCTAAAAGTAATGTGACATCCTAAACGGAATCCTGGAACAGAGAAGTGAAAGCTAAGGAAATCTGAATGAACTTTTGACCTCAGTTAATTTTTTAAAAAATCTATTAAGTACATGATGTAAAAAGACCACCCAGAATGTAGGGTATTAACTGGCATGTAGTGGACATTTAATGTGTGTTAGATAAAGGAGTGTGGAAATGATTGGCCCTCCCTTACATTTATGCTCCTCACCCAAACACATATAGGGACCATAATCATATAAACATATATATTTATATCCATATATGTCTGTATACAGAATAAATACTAGTAAATAAAAGTAGACAAGCAATTGTATACCTTTCTGGCCTACTAGCTTGACCTTATTCCCTGTGTACTGAGGGATACAGATGGGTGAACAAACAAGTCAAGCCACTATAACAAACTTTACCTGAAATCAAGGAAAGCTTAACCAAAGAGGTCTGATTCAGCTGGACTTGAAGGATAAGTAGGTGTTCAGTCAGGAAGAATGACCATACAAAATGTTGAGAAAAAAAGGGACATTTAGAAAAATGATTCATTCTGTGCTTCTACATGAGGATGGGGAGCAAGAGGAGAAGTCTAAGAATAGAATTACCTTGATAAGGAAAAATCCTAGGCAAAATGGCAAAGTTGGTAAGGGTTGTTTTGGTGCTTCCTGTTCTTGGGTGAGGTGAAGAATGTTTAAGATCAGGCTTAAGACAACCTGAGTTTACAGCCCAAGTCTACTGTTTATGACTGAGTGATCTTCAGGAGTTATCTATGCTCCAATTCTTCATCTGTCAGATGTGATAATAATAGTGTCTACTTCACCTGGTGAGAGTATCAATGAGATACCATATATGCCAAACACTATGAGTAGTGTGGGACACATGAGCATTCAAGACAGGTTGTTTTTATGTTAGTGCTGCTTTTGATGATAATAAAGGACAGTCCTACTGAGGTTGCATGGTCTCTCTTGGGTGGTATGTCTGCATTTTGGGACCTGCCACCAGAGGATCAGTGGGACCTGCCTTTGGCCACGTAGAGGCTACCTTTTAGTCTTTACCCAAGCCTTGAAAATGAATAATCTTTGTCATAAAATCCTATCCTCACTGAATTAAGATGCTGTCGTTGTCATAAAATAAGTTCCTACATGTTTTAGATCTAGACCATGCGTACATTATATCATAAACTTTTATATATGAATTTCTAAAGTTGATGGATGGTAAATGCTAGAGTATCCACAACCCTGAAGGAGTACATTATTGAGAATAACTGCATCTTCCAGAGAGCTAAGGGAGCAGTACCTCAAGATTCAAAACTTCTAAAATTATGTCAATTTCAAAGGCACATTATTCTATATGAAATATCCCTAATCAAGCATACTTTTTAATTTATCCTTTGAGTTACAACTCTAATAACTGTTCCCTATAATATTTCAAACTCTAAGGAGAAACTCAATTTGACCCTATTGCAGACTAACAAAGAAAATTTCATTTTTATAAATTCATTGTAATAAAGGATGAAATACAACCAAATTTTAAAAAATACACAACTGAGCTAGAAAAAAGAGAGAAGGAAAGTTCCTGGTGCTAAAACTCACTAGCTAGAGTTGCTAGGGATGGGGAATCAGAAATAGAGGTAGGGTCAAGGAGCTGGGGTTTTAATCAATGTGCTCTGGGGCTCCATCCATTCATGGTATTTAGCTACAACTGAGACACCTGCATGTAATTGAGCTCTGGAAAGGCTGCCTCCTCAAGAAAGGTGAGCTTTAAAAACTTCTGCCAACACCTCTGTCCAGAGAGGTGATAAAAAGTTTTGGTTGAAGAAGGAAATAAAAGCCTGAGCCATGTGCCTGTGAGCGACCACGAACTAGCTGGAGTAACTGAACCAAACCAGGCCTGGACTTGCGTCCCTCATTCACTCAAAAGGCTCGACAGCCTAAAGGGTGAATAGTTGGTAGACGCTTGAGAAAGGGCTTGAGCAATGGTTCTCAGGGCTCACTTGTACGTGATCGCCCACATAACACAATAGATAAAACTTATTCTGACCTGGGCATAAATGTAAATAAGGGTCTGTGCTGTCCTTGCTGGTCTGTTTACCATACCTAATATTCCTTTGAAGTATGCACATCTGGAGCAACAAGCTTATCTATTTACCAAGGTCTTCTGGCACCCGTGAAGTTGTCTTACATGCTGAGAAAGGGGAACTTTGGAGAGTTTCACAAACCTGCTAAAAATAAACACCTTCTTGGCTTTGTTTTGATCATGCTATAAAATGTTGTAAAACCTTGAATAAAGCTGGCACTGCTTGGACATCATCCACTGTGTCCCTCCTGTCCCCATCTCTTTACTTTTCTTTTATTTTCCTCACCCCTTATCCTCAGGACCCTGATCGTGTTGCCGCAGCGCGCACAACTGTGCCAATAAATCTTACCAAATGCATAGTAAGAGAACCATCACAACAAGAAGTTAATGCCAAAAACTAGTCCATATGTGGGCAAACACCTGGGACACCAGGCAGGAGCAAATTTATGCCCTCTCTACGTCATGCTTCAGCCCAAAGTACATGTGGTTCGCCTGAAAAAACAATCTCTGTGGAAAATAAACTCACCTTCCAAAATTACAAGATGTACAAGGCAATCATCTGCCTTGTGCAAAAGTCAACAGGAAGAAGAAAGATCCAGATTAGACTTTCAGAACGTTAGTATACATAAAGTCACAAATGCCGTTGTATCTAGAATGCTAAAAATACTTTTCAAATGAAAACTTTATAGGAAACACAGGATGTTCTAAGAAAATAAAACATTTTATTAAATAAAAAAGAATAGAAATAAGAATTTCAACTATTTGACATTAAACACTTAATGAATCAGATTGTAGGTAAGATACAGTAGAAGAGAAAATTAGTTAACTATAATATGTTTCTAAGGAAATTCACTGTAATGCAGCACAATGAGAAAAATAGAGAAAAATATGAAACAGCTGTTAAGAGACAAGGAGTAAAGAATCAAGGAGGAGAGTGTATAAAGAACAGGAATATTAAAACAGATGATAATCAATAAATTTCCAGAACTTAAATAAGATGGAAATCCTCAAATTAAAGAAAAAAACACTGAGTCTAGTTAGAATGAATAAAAATAAATTTGCACCTGGAAAAAAATCATAGAAAAGTATGAAACACCAAAAACAATGAGAAGGTTGTTAAAAATCACCCCTTAATCACCCAGATAAAAGGTAGATGGTCAAGAAAGGAACATTTGTGCTGAGAGCTATTTTCTAACAGACAATAAAGAGGCTAAAAACCAGAGGGGGTACAGTCAGACTATTGAGAGAAAATAGCTGTGATATTCCAATTTTAAAAGTATCCAAAATACCATTTAAGAATTAGATAAAAATAAATACATTTTTACGTATATATTTTTCAAAATACTAACAGATGTATTGCAGGCATAAGTAAAGTGATAGAGAAGGAGGAGGATAGGATGAAAAGAGAAGGGATGAACGAAGGCATTAGAAGACATCTGGTAAATCCAAATAAACATGCTGTAAAAATAAGACCAAAGGCTAATTTGGAGTGAGATAATTTTTAAAAAAGGTGGAACTAAAATATTTTCAGTCATGATGTGGAAGATAGGAAGATCTATAATTTAAGTACAAGTGTTCCAAGATGCTTCTACAGTTCAAGCTGAAGCTAGACCTTGTGATTACTGTTAGCTCTTTAGATTCAAGAATGCATGTCAAAAATTTAAGAATAATTATTAAATAAATAATTATTAAATAAATAACTCTCAATCAGTTGAGGGGTAAAATTGATCGATCCAATAGAAATGTTCTGTGGTCCTACAGTTCTGCTTCTTGCTGCATAACCTAGACAGACTCTGGCACATGCGCACAAGAAGATGTAGACAATGATATTCATTGTATTGTTCATCTCCATCAAGAGCAGAATAAGTAAATTGTGGTAAGGTTAAACAATAGAATATTATATGCAATTAAAATGAACTAACTACATCAACATGGATAAAGCTGGAAAGAAATGTTGAATATAAAAATGTAACTGAACTATAGGTAAAAATTATACCATTTATGTAAACTTAAACACACCAAAAGAAATCTAGGATGTTTATGAGAGCATATATGCACAGATGAACTATAAAATCAGGCCAGGAAGGATTTATCCCCATGTTAAGATAGTAGTTATCTCTGGGAAGGATGGGAGGAAGAGTGGGAATAGGGATGTGGGTAAATGGCTTTAGCTCTATCGATGACATTTAAATCCTTTTGTAAAAAGAGACCTGCAGGAAATATGTTAAAGTATTGACATTTGATATATCTAAGTGTTGGAAAGACAGGTATCAGTTATATTTTCTGTATTTTTCTGTATGTTAAATTTATTAAGTTTAAAATCTTTAAAACCAAATAATTTATAAGTATACAAAGCAAATCAGTCTTCTGACACTTTCCTCTGGCAATTTTATCTTTCCTTATATTTTTCTTGTAAAAGAATATGTACAAATATATTTATTAAATTGTATAATACATAATATTCTGGAACTTACTCTTGACTCAGTATATCATAGATAATTTTTTAAAGATTTTATGTATTCATTTGAGAGAGAGAGAGCATGTGCACAAGTGGGGTATAAGGGAAGAGGTAGAAGGACAAGCAGACTCCCTGCTGAGCAGGGAGCCCAATGCTGGGGGACCCCAGGACCCTGGGATCATAACCTGAGCCAAAGGCAGATGCTTAATTGACTGACTGACCCAGGCATTCCTAGATAAATTTCTTCCAGTCAATGCACAAGGGTTTATTTCAGTCTTTGTATTTTTCCACAACATGGATGTATCATAATTTTATCCACTGAATATCCATTAATTAGATTTCTAGGAATTTTTTCATTTGTTAGTTTGTTGTTTGTTTGGGGACAAATTGCTACTAAAATAATTCTCTAATAAATTGCTGCACTCTTCTTTCTGTCAGGCATATTCCTGGAAGTGAGACTTTGGGGTCAAAGAATATATGTTTTACGTTTTAATAATTACTACCAGATTACTGTAATATTTCATAGTCCCACCAACTATTTTTGAGAATGCCAGTTCCATGTATACTGTCCAGTCCAGAAACTATCAATCTTTTCCATCTTTGGCATTCTAAATTATTGTTTCGGTTTTTGTTTTTTTGTATTTCCCTAACAACTTATAAATTTGAACATCTTTCCTATGTTCATGGACATTTGTATTTTCTCCTTTGAGAATTGCCTATTAATATTTTTTGCTGTTATTAAAAATAATTGGATAACTTCTATATAACTTACTCCTTTGTTCAGTAAACATTTATAGGGCAGATGGTGAAGGCCTGGGACTAAGCACCAATGGCAATTGAGATACAAGTTGGGGATGCATGGGTGGCTCAGTTGGTTAAACTGACGATTTTGGTTTTGGATTGGGTCATGATCTCAGGGTCCTGGGATCAAGCCCCCCATTAAGCCCCTGTGTTGAACTCCATGTTCAGTGAGGAGTCGGCTTGAGGGTTCTGTCTCTCCCTCACCCTCTGCCCCTCCCCTTGCTCATGCTCTTTCTCTCAAAGAAATAAATAAATCTTAAAAGAAAAAGGTACAAATTGTACCTTCAAGGAGCTTACCATTTAGTACAGAGATTTAGTGATAAAGTGCTACAGACACTGCAAGAAATGTCTGTCTAAACTGAGTGCAATGAGACTCTGTTTGGAGACCCAGGAAGGATAGGAAATCTTTTTCCACTATTGGGTCTTGGAAATGAATAGGTATTGGCCAGACATTTCTCACATCTTGGGATCTGTGCAAAAGGAAGGAAACTGTAGAGGCAAGTAGAGGAAACTGTGTAAAGTCATGCAGATATGAAAAGTGTAGATTAGTGCTCAGGAATTGTGCCACTGAGATTGGAAATCAGGAGGAGTTGTAGCATCCAGAAGAGAATGAGGATGAGAAATTTGAAATGCTTGTAAAATATCCAGCTGGAGATGTACAGTGGGTAGTTAAGTAAATATGTCTGCAGTGCAGAAGAATGGTCTATTAGAAACCCATTCTTGAGAGTCATTTACATATAGGTAGCAGTTTGTCATTTGCTATAGCAATTTTGAAGCTCCATCAGCTCTCTGGGGTTTCTGATATGTGGGGCATTTTGTCAGCAAATGAAATGGCTTCCAACTGTTATTTTTTTTAAAGCTCTTGTGCCTCCTTTTTTTTTTTTTCAGTCTCTTCCCTTGCTTTTAAAACTCATTCTTGATGCTGTGAAGTACTTCCTATTACATTCCCTTTTCTACCTACTTACCAAAAAGCTCTGTACATATAGATTGGTACTCCTCCCCAAAATTTTGGATTGTGTTTATATATTGATATCAATATTTATTAATATATCCACCAGCAGGGGCATGAGGAGGTGTGTTGGTAAAATACTGAGATGTGGAAGTTTTGTCCTTTTTTATAAAGTTTTACTTAAATTTCAGTTAGTTAACATACAGTATAATATTTGTTTCAGGTGTACAATATAGTGATTCAACACTTCCATACATCACCTGGTGCTCATCGTAACAAGTACACTCTTTATTCCCCATCACTTACTTAACCCATCCCTCATCCACATTCCTTTTGGTAACCACGAGTTTGTTCTCTATAGTTAAGAGTCTGTTTTTTGGTTTGCCTCTTTCTCTCTTTTTTTTTTCTTTTTGCCCTCTTTGCTCATTTTTTTGTTTGTTTGGTTTGATTTCTTTCTTAAATATGATTGAAATCATATGGTATTTGTCTTTTTATGACTTATTTCACTTAGCATAATGCTGCCTAGCTCCATCTGTATCATTTCAAATGGCAAGATTTCATTTTTATGGCTAATAGATAAGATAGATAGATGACAGATAGATAGATGATAGATATAGATAGATAGATAGATAGATAGATAGATAGATAGATAGATAGATAGATGATAGATAGATAGATCTACATATACCACACCTTTATCATCAGTCGATGGATATTTGGTCTGTTTCCATAATTTGGCTATTGTAGATAATGTTGCTATAAAATTGGGGTGCACGTATCCCTTGGAGTTAGTATTTTTGTATTCTTTGAGTAAATACCCCACAGTCTGATTGCTGGGTCTTAGGGAAGTTCTATTTTTAACCTTTTAAAGAACCTCCATACTGTTTTCCAGAGTGGTTGCACCAGTTTGCATTCTCACTAACAGTGCAAGAGAGTTCCTTTTTCTCCACATCCTCACCAACATCTGCTGCTTCTTGTGTTATTGATTTTAACCATTCTGACAGGTATGAGGTGATATCTCATTGCAGTTTTAATTTGCATTTCCCTGATGATGAGCGATGTTGAGCATCTTTTCATGTTTCTGTTGGCCATCTGTATGTCTTCCTTGGAAAAATGTCTATTCATGTCTTCTGCCCATTTTTAATTGTATTATTCATTTTGGGGGTGTTGAATTTTATAAGTTCTTTATATATTTTGGAGTTTTTGCCTTTTAATAAGTTTATAATTTATGTCCCAATTATTGTGTGTTTTCCAGGATAACTTAAGGGATCAGATACTTGAGTTCTGGAACAGTGAAACTTTTCTATATTTATAGACTCAGACACAGCATCGATATTTTTAATTGCCTTCACTTTACAAATAAGTTATTTATGAATTTAATTTTTCAAGAAAATCATTTAAGCAAATGATTTACATTTTCATTTCAGACACACTTTAAGATGAATATTTATTTTATTTTAGAGATTTTATTTATTTATTCATGAGAGAGAGAGACAAAGAGAGAGAGACAGAGAGAGAGAGAGGCAGAGACACAGGCAGAGAGAAGCAGGCTCCATGCAGAGAGCCTGATGTGGGACTCGATCCCGGGTCTCCAGGATCATGCCCTGGGCTGAGGGCAGCGCTAAACCACTGAGCTACCCGGGCTGCCCAAGATGAATATTTAATAGCTCAACTTCCCTTGTTTTAGTTTGAAGACCGTTATCAATTAGTTTATGATCTAGGACTAATGATGAATTGCAGATGGTACCCTCCGTATTTAAAAGATGTCCATCACTTAATCCTTAGTAAATTGAGTAATATTTGAAATCAAATCAGTTTCTCAAATTATTTTGACTTATGAATTCTAATCTGATCTCACAGTTTTTTTTATTTGGCATCACACTTTGTATTTCACTTTACAATGTCAAAACAAGATATGCACTGGTTGCAAAGTCAAATAGACTGGAGAGTCTGCTGCTGCATCTTTCCAACCCACCAGTTTGCTCTTTAGAAGCAATTATTTAAAAATGTTTGTTTCTAGTTCCTTTGTGATGCCTCCGTAATCTAACTTGCTCACTAGTGCTCATTAGTGTTTCTGTTTTCATAACATTTTTAGACAGTGTCTACTGATGTCCTACTGATAGATGAAGGTTTATCTCATATATATCTCCCTACTTCTCATTCCCTTTTTCCTTACTTTCCCATCATTGATGACTATTTACACTTCTTCTATTGGGTACCTCCGTACTTTTAAACAGCTTATTAAATCTCCACTTCCTAGCCTGACAACCACAGCCAGTATAAAAGATCAAGACATCGGTACACCACTTTTCTATCCATCTCTTCAACTGCAACCCATTTCCTTATTTCATACCTTTTATGTTATAAAGATGGCTAACCTTTATTATTCTTTCTCATAATACAATTAAATCTCTGATTTGTCTATGGATTAATTTTTATAATTGAAACTTTAATGAACAATTTAAAGTTTACAATAATATGAATATGTAAATTTTATTTACTGCAGAGCCAAATAGTGTGATTCAATTACATGTTTTCTACAGATCCAATGTCATGAGCATTGTGCCATTCAAAGGAAACATTCCTATAATTAGGTTCAAATGGATTCTCATTTCTCTGTTCCACCACGTCTTTACTATATTCCCAAGCTTAACAAAACTCTCATTCTAACTAATCAATCAAATCTTCTCTCCATAAGTCTAGATTGGGAAACTTTGGCCCCTTGCTCCTATCTGAACTAGTTACATTTTATGTCTTAGTAAAACTATGATTTGGGAATTATATACCATTGATCTTTTGGTTTGGCACTTCTATCTCCTAAAGCCTATCTTGTCTTTTTTCTTGGGTTAGTTGGAATGCTTATTTAAATAACTTAAAAATTGGTGAGCATCATAAAAACCAGACACACAGACCAACGGGATAGAAGAGAGAGCCCCAAATAAACCTTTACATACATAGCCAAATGATTTTTAACAAGGGTGTTAAGATCATTCAAGGGTTTTAAGATCACTCAATGGATAAAGGATAGTCTTTTTAACCAATAGTGCTAGGAAAACTGGATATCACATGCTAAAAATGAAGTTGGACCATTACTTGTATCACATGCAAAAATTAATGGATCAAAATGGATCAAAGACATAAACATTAGAGCTAAAACTATCAAATTCTTAGAAGTAAACATACAAGGAAAGCTACATCCTATTGAAGTTGGAAAGACACCAACACAAGGCAATAAAAAAAATAGATAGACTTTATCAAAATCTAAATTTTTAGAACATCAGAGGGCCCTATAAACAGATTGAAAAGGTAACCCACAGAATGGGAGAAAATATCTACAAATCATCTCGTAAGTTATTAATACCCATAATATATAAAAAAAAAACTCCTACAACTCAACAACAAAAGCAGCCCAATTAAAAAATTGGCAAAGCCCAATTAAAATCCCTGGGTGGCTCAGCAGTTTGGTGCCTGCCTTCAGCCCAGGGCGTGATCCTGGAGTCCCGGGATCGAGTCCCGCATCAGGCTCCCTGCACGGAACCTGCTTCTCCCTCTGCCTGTGTCTCTGCCTCTGTGTGTGTGTGTGTGTGCGCGTGTGTGTGTCTCATGAATAAATAAATAAAATATTTTTAAAAAAATTAAAAATAGACAAAGAAAAAAATAACATCGACAAAAACCAAAGGGTTACAATAAAATCATATTTCAAATTGGGGAAAAAATACGCGAAGAACGTGACAGTTCTTCAAAGAAGATACACAAATAGTCAATAAACAGATGAAAAGATGCTCAATATCACAAGCATTAGGGAAATGAAAATCAAAACTACAATGTGATACCACTTCGTACCCTAGGAGGGCTATTATAACAAACTAACCCGAAAATAACATCCTATTGGTGAAGATGTGGAGAAATTGAAATGCTTGTGTATTGCTGGTAGGAAGGGAATATAGTGCAGCTGCTGTGGAAAACAGTATGGCAATTCCTTAAAAAACTTAAACCTATACCAGAAATTCCACTTCTGGGTATTATCCAAAAGAATTTAAATCAGGGACTCAAACAGATATTTGTACACTAATGTTCATAGCAACATTATTCACAATAGCCAAAGGTAGAAATAATCCAAATGGATATACATGCAATGGAACATTATTCAGCCATTAAAAAGGATGACATTTTAATGGACCTTGAAACCAAGTGAAATAAACCAAACACAAAATGTCAAATATTGTATGATTCCTCCTGTATAAGGTACCTAGAATAGTCAAATTCATCGAGTCATTCATAGTAGTTACTAGGCTCTGAAGGAAGAGAGCAATGAATATTTGTTGCTTAATGTGTATAGAGTTTTAGTTTGGGATGATGAAAAAGTTCTGGAGATGAATAACAGTGATGGTTGAACAACAACTGAATGTACTTAACACCACTTAACTGTACACTTAAAAATGGTTAAAATCATAAATTATATATTATGTCTATTTTATCACAATAAAAAATTACAATAATATGGAAAAATAAGGAAGCTACTTAGAATAATTTTAAATAATAAATGCAAAGAAAATATTTTGACTTTTGAAAGTCTAAAAATCTCCTTAATTTTCAGATTTTATTGATAGTTTAGCCAAGTATAGAATTCTAGGCTTAAAATAGATTTTTTAAAGAAATCTGAAGACTTTTTTGCCAGCAAGAAGTCTAACAACCTGATTTTTGTTCCATTTCCTTCAAAATTTCTTAGAAATTTAGTATGCACTCTTAATATAAGATACCTACTGAAGACCTAAGAAATTCAAGATGGCCTTTTACCTTATGTTATAAATTAGAGATAAAGCTTCAAACATAAGACATAGGCATCTGATCTGTTAAGCAATCCAAAGATTGGTTATGGTATTTAAAAATAACTCACTCTCACAAACCTCAGAGTTTTGCAACTAAGTAACCATGCATATAAAGTTATTTACAATATCATATTATTTACAAAATATGTATTCCAACAAAGAGTTTGAATCCTATATGGGTAGTTGTTTCTTTTTATGCTATGTTCTAATTTAGAAATAGTGAAGTCCTACTGCCTAATCAAGCACTATAGATCATAATATAAAAAAACAGCATGAAACACCATGAAACTAATCATTGACTAAAAAGACAAAAGCACTGTTCAGGCTGATTTTATCAAGGGAAACTGTGCAATGTCTTTTGATACTAGAAATTTAATTAAAAGAAATATGTATTTTGATTTTTCATTTTTTTACCTTAAATGGGAAGACTGTCAAGCCTGAAGGCATAAATACAAACCAGAAATAATTAAACTATATAATCAAAGCTAGACTTTTGAGTAGACTTTTTTCATATCCTTATGTTCTGAGTTCATTTTCAGTAAAAGGAAGCTGAATTATCCTCTAAATATCCTGTATACATAATAGACATTCCAATCCAGACATTTATAAGCTTATTTCTTTATATAATACTACTTTTGTATTACTTACTGTTACCAAAGAAACATAATCTTCTTTTCTGCTACCAGAAAGTCAGTGATGAATGTCCTTAAATGATACCCAGAAATATAAACAATATTACTGATTATTACTTGCTCCTTAATTCTGTTTACAATTTATGGGTATTTTCAGATTGTTGATTTCTGAATTTGAATTGAATTATCTTTCCTGCATAAAGCCATACAAGATTTGGGGCTTTTGCATCTAACACCCCAGCAGCACAGCCAGCAAGGTAAGTTTCCAACAGGAATGTGTCCACATGGGGGCTTCCTCACTACCATTCCCTTGGTCCTTTGGGCTCTAGGCAAAATGCATGCTTTTGTTCTGCAACAGTCTATTGAATTTTCTGCCTATTGGATTTAGTTTCATTTGATGTAATGCTATTACTTTTTTCAAGTGTTGTCTTACACATTTAGTAAACAGTTAAATTACATTATTTTGTTTTATGGAATTTCCACCTGCTTTTGAAATCTGACAATACTGAGACCAGAGAAAGAAAAAGGGACAAAGAGTAGTTATCTTACAGGGTTCACTGCATTTGGTACTGTTGTTTTCTTTGTACCTATGGCCCTCCTTTGAAATGGAATTCACCTCACTGTTATGTAGTTGTTAAACTCCCATTCCACCATAAACACAGACCTGCATTTTATTTTTTGGGGTGTGTAGACTTATAGATCGTATAGTATATCTCACCAAATCTAAAGAATAACCTAAGAAATGGGACACATTTGTCACTTTTAACATTTTATATTCATATGGTACTTTATATCTTATGAATTATATTTTATATATTTAATCATATTTGATCCTCAAAAAAATTCCATGAGAATAAAATTATTAGTCTTATTTTACAGATGAGAAAACAGAAACTGAGAGAGGTAAAGGGATTTCCTGAAGGTCACTTAGCTATTGACTGTCAAGCCCAGGAAGTTAGTCCAGGCTTCTGAAACCAACTGCATGCTTTTGAAAATATCTAGCACTTACTCTTCTTCCCCGTAGTTCTTACCCACATATTACAAAGGTGGCAAGTGAAAAAGAGAGCAAGAGTTCACAGGACTCTCAGGCCAAGTGTTTCAGCATGTCATATATCATAGCCTGACAATCCATGCTTTCCTCAGGCTTGCACCAACCTTCATTGTCAACCTCATTACTATCAATCATCTTGCATGCACTTTTGGCCTAGTGAGACTGAGCAACTTCTTTTCTAAGAGGTGTTAAAAATTTAAATTGTCACCAAAATTTTGTTATCAATGAATTTTGAGCAACTCGCCACTGTGAGTAAGCTACTTAGAGGACACAAAGAGAAAAGAAGAACTTATATTTACTGAGGGTGACTTCCATTACTTCTGTGGTTGAATCTTTACATATGTTATCTTACTTAACCTTTAATACAACCTTTCGAGACGATTAGATTGCAAACAAGAGATCTGAATCTTAGAGAAGCTAAATAATTTCCCTATTCTCATGACAATGTCCACAGTTTGTTTCAAACTTCATAGATTATTGTAATTTCAAAGCTGATGATTTTTAATTTTTTCTTTACCAAATTTCTCTTAAGCTGCTTATCATCTAGCTCGAGAAACAGACGTCCTTTGAAACTCTCCTTGAAAAGTAATTATAAAATAGCATTTGATACATATATTACATTAGAAGTCCAATATAATATATGGTAGATGGAAGTATGTCTATTCTAAATGCCACCACTTTCTAGGAAAAAAAAAAAAGAGTAGCAGAAAATGTGGTATAGTTTAGGAGAGAACAAAAGCTCTTTTGCCTATGGTAGTCAAGAAAGACTTCAGGGAGTAAATGGGATTTAAGTAAGGTTTTTCCAGAAGCCTGATTGATGGAAAAGGAAGGAGAGGATATTTCAAGATAAGAACATGGAGTGGTTGGAAGAGTGAATTGGGAAAGATCAAATCTCTGAGGGAAAGTGACTCTAGGAATGAGTGTGGAGAATGAGGTTGGAAATATGAGGTAGGGTCAAATCATGGAAAGGTTTGAACCTCATGTTAAGGGGTCTGACATTTATCTGACAGGCGGCAGGGAAAGATGTTTGAACTCAGGTGATAGTAGTGTGTGAGGACGATGAGAGTGGGAGAGGGTTCATACAGGAGGGAACTGTGGAAATGGGGCAGAGTATGAGGCTGTGTGTGTTTGTGTGCCTACAAGGCTGGATTAGAAGCCATTGTGAAAGAAAATTCATAGTGCTTGGTAAGTAGCTAAATGGGGGAGGGAGCAAGCAATGGGTTAAGATGGCTGCCAAAGCTTTGATGCAGGCAATGGAAAGAACGGTGGTACCCTTTAGCAGACGTGGCGATCAAGGGGTGGAACTCTCAGATGAATTAATTTGAGGTAATGGTAGAGTATGCTAGTGGGAAAATCCAATACATGTTGGAAACGCAGCGCCTATTGCAATGATAAACTGATCAGAAAATGTGGCTTAAGGAGTCATCTGCAAATGGATGAAAGTCTTAGGGGCAGTGCTGGCCATGGCTGGAGGAAATCATCTGGAGGCATCAGGGAGGAGGATGTGGTCAACTTTGATCCTGGCTTTCCTGATTTCATCATTTTCATGCAACTTTCTAAGGGGGAACCCAACTTGTGGTGGAAATTATTATACATTTTAGCTACTAAAACTGCTACTCTAGCTGTGACAGATATAAAATTGTTCATAAAGTGTGATAGTGTGAAGGAAATAAGGAAGGGATATCCAATAGGAGCACTGAAAACTTTGTGAAATCCACACATCTCTTATGGGGAAAAATGCATGATTTTGTATAGAAATCATTTACTCTGAGATGGTCAAGTAAGTTTTCATTTAGACAGGAGATTTGTTAGAATTTTAATTCTCTAAATCATAAATAACTTTGGGCTATAGCAAAGTGTTATTACTTGATATAATACATATTTTTAACATAAAATGGGTCCCCAAGATACATAATGTACCTTATTACTTACGTGATCAAAGAGGTGTACCTGGGTGGTCAAGGGCCTGACTCTTGATTTTGGCTCAGGTCATGATCTTGGGGCAGTGAGATCCAGCCCTGCTAGGCTGCTCCTTCTGCCCCTCCCCACCCCTCTCTAAAGAAATAAAATAAAGAAATAAAGAATCAAAGAAAGTATCACGGTTCTTAGGTGCTCATTTGCCTTAGCAAGTGTTATTAGGAAAAAAGCTCTAATGTGCTTTTTTCTTTGAATATGAGAAAGGTAGCTCTTTATCATTGAACAAATTACATTCTTTAGGTCTATTTTATGTTTTGTTTCGCTTTGTTTTGTTTTAAAGAGGGGCTTACTAAATACTTTGAGAAGAACTTTCCCTATCTTTTAAAATGATGTTTTAGAAATAGACGGTGGTTATCTTTCACCTCATTCTTTAATAGTATTTATATTAAGTCACTGATTTAAGTCACTGATTTTAATCTCAATATTACGTGCATTCATACTTATGTTCTCATTCTTTAGACACAGGGTATCTCTGAGCCACCTAGGCGCCCTCTAGTAGTACAATTTAAATGTTCCTCTTCCTATTTTCCTCTTTAATCATTTGTGTTACTCTTTTCCAAATACTCTCTCATCTGGCCACATTCTTCTGGTAATAAAGTGTACAGAGTGGACTGTAATTTTCCAGGTCAAATCTTAACAGAGTCATTTAAATGTCAACAGCCCCATTTTTCAAATAGGGATGCCAGGAGTACGTTATAGTTCTGCAAGCCAAACAATAATATCATCTACGGGCACTCAGATCTCATGCTTTAGGGAGTAAACTGGAGAGTTTGTAAAGAGACAGCAAAGTGTGTCTTCCTTCCTCAGCATTCACATTTCAACTAATTCAATTTATCAACTTGGCTTTTTAAGTTTGTCTGTGTGTGTGTGTGTGTGTGTGTGTGTGTGTGTGTGTGTATGTGTGGGTATGTATGTTAGTCTCCGCTTATACAACTATTGGTAATTGCCATAGGCAACATAGAGAATTACATAAGCCAATAACCTCACAGGAACAAGCTCTCTTGAGCTTGTCTTTTTTTTAAATATATATTTTAATATTTTTAAATATATATTTTAATATATTTATTAAATATATTTAATATATTTTAATATTTTAATATATATTTTTAATATAAATATATCTTTCTAAATATATTTATTTATTTATAATATATCTCAAATATATATATATTTGAGAAAGCGTGAGCACAAGTAGGGGGAGGGGCAGAGGGAGAGGGAGAAGCAGTCTACCTGCTGAGCAGGAAGCCATATGTGCTGCTCCATCCCAGGACCCCGAGATCATGACCTGAGCCCAAGGTAGATGCTTAGCTAACTGAGCCACCCGGGTGCCCCAGAGCTTGTTCTCAATAGGTAAATTTCATTTTATGTATTATATAGAAACATGTTCTTTTCAAACAATTATTTCATGATATCCTATAGGATACCTTTCAAAATTTCAAATGAACTTTATGCAAAATGATGAACTTTCAAGTTTTCTCATGGGAATGTAAGAATTAGAAGTGTTTTAAATTAATGAAATCTGTAATAGAGAATATGATGGGCCTTCCACTATATTTCTTTTGTGTCACTTGTTATCAAAGGCAGTTGTCACAATTATTGCATTCATTAATTTCAAAACAGTATAAGAGAAGGACGCACTCCTCTTTGTGTGCATTATAACTAGTAACCCGACCTGGTACCAGTGATGCACACCCCCCAACAGCTGGTATCAGGGACTAGTTTTGGAGGTAAGTACAAATATGAAAGAGGGATTAAGAGAGATTCTTTAATGCAGGTGAGATTTTATCCCCCTACTCCAATTAGCATTAACTACAGAAGACATATGGTTTTGATTTTTGTTGCTGTTCTCAGTAGGGGTTAGTTTTCTGTTGCCCTCACTTTCTTACATGGGAGAAAGGAATACGATAGATGACTCATGGCTTGCTGAAAGCTCATGAAGATTTGCTGCTTTCATGATGCTAACATCTCTGTCAACATAGCGCCATGTGAACTGATCAACAGCTAGGGCAGTTGGGAGACTTATTTCATAGCAGTAGCAGAAAGTCCAATTAAATTGCTTTTGTGCCAGTTAAGACTGATTTAACAGGATAGATTTCCATGTTTGAATTTCCATCTTTCCTCCCATGTGTGATTATCGCTATAAGCAATGTGATTAGCTAAATCAAATATGAAATACGACACATTCCAAAGCCTACTTGGTCTGTTTTAGTTATTCATAGAGTAGAAGTGGCGGGAGGTGTCAGAAGTAGTCGTTGCAAAATTTTCGTTTCTGTATTTTAAATTCCAGTCAAAATCATTCGTTCTTGTGTTCTGAAACATATCCGTATTTCTTGAAACAAATCTTCATTCATTTTCATTGAAAAGGATTAAATTAACAAATAGAACCACATAAAATGCACATTGACAATATTTAACTTCAAATAATATATGAAGTAAAATAATGAATATGTGTCATAGTTACCACATATATTCAATTCCATAAACTGACAATTTGCTGGTAATTAAGCAACCCGAAGGTTAGTGTTATTGAAAAAACATCATTATTTCTGTTATATTTTAAGGAAAATGTGTTTATGTTTGAGTTTGTATCCCTTCTCATAAGTGTCTACTAACTTTGATAGTTATATCTATTTTTAACACTAAGTGCTTTTCAATAATTACTATGTTAAATTCTTGATATAATTTTAGTGAATATACAATGCTACAGGTACTTTTAAAAAGCTCTGATTTTACATTTATTACCATAATATATTTTATTTAGAACAAAACATTAAAGCATGGCCTTAATTAGTAGTGAGAAATGATCATTTTAAGGCTACAGATCCTAGTAATAATTAGTATTTCTACCTAATCCTGCAAAGAAAGTTTTAAAGGTTCAAGAGTGCCAATTACTGGGAAGACCAAGAAATATGGCAGCATACTGTTTTGTCATTCTGCGAAATCATAGCCCTCTTGGAAGTATGTCTCTGTTGAAGGTACTTTCAACTCAGACTTTATTCTCAGAAGGAAACAAAGGCATTGTTAGAATATCTACCACAATATAAAACCAATTGCTTTGTCGAGTCCTGGGTCCATACAGAAATTTTTCAGAAAAGACTGTGGGTAACTAATTTCATTTTGCTTGTTGTAGTTCTTTTTGCTTATAATGATGTGAAGTCTGGGGCTGAGAATAAAGCCGTTGTATTTGCAAAGAGGCCTCTTTTCACTTGTGACTGGTTGTACTTCCTCTATTGGAGATTATTCCATTTCCTACTTATCCAAAACCCAGATTATTTTAAGAGCTCCAGAAACTTTCTGATCTACCATGCTGGTGGCATGCTCACAATATTAAGCTGTTTAGTCCTGTTTGGGTGGATTGTGATTTACACAGGTTCCTTTCTGACGTAAACCCGAAATCCTTTATTCTAGTCCATGGCACATGCCTCATCCAAAATGCACCCAGCAGTGTTAGGTCAAATCTCAGACAAATGTCATGGAGACAACTAGTGAGTGGCGTGGGTGGAGCAGCATCAATCTACCTGTTGAGAAAACAAAAGGTGTATATCCTATCTCCATCCCCCTTCAGGACCAGCAACACATTCTTTTCTCCTATTTCCTTTCCTTATTTTTTTTTTTTTTAATGTAGATTGTGTTTGGCAGTTCCCACACTTATCTTAATCAGATTTCCATCCTGAAACTTAAAAATGATATTTTATATGATGTTTTGTCACAGGAACTTGAGGCAACCTAGTGAAACAAGCAGAAAGGTAGTATTAATGTAGGGGGAAGTAGAGGGAACATAGTCCAAAATTTTAAGGTCACACTGCCTCAGCCAAATTCCAGTTCTGACAGTGTGATCTTAGGCAAATAATTTAAATTCTCTGTGGTTCACTTACTTCCTTATTAAATAAAACAGTTAGGATAGTACTTACCTCAAAGTACTATTGTAAGGAGCAAATTAGCATATAACTGTAAAGAATTTATTCTCCCTTCCCTTCTATTCCCTTTCACTATTATTTATATTCCCCAAATGAAATGGGTAGGAAATATCAGAAAGGGAGACAGAACATAAAGACTCCTAATTCTGGGAAACGAACTAGGGGTGGTGGAAGGGGAGGGGGCGGGGGGGGGTGAATGGGTGACGGGCACTGAGGGGGGTACTTGACGGGATGAGCACTGGGTGTTATTCTGTATGTTGGCAAATTGAACACCAATAAAAAATAAATTTGTTATTTAAAAAAAAAAAGAATTTAGTCCAGTGCCTGCCATGTAGGTACTGGTATATCCTGGTAAAATTTACCTGGTATTATTATACAATACAAATACGTAACAGACATAGGACTAAGATTTAATGAGGAAGCCAATCCTTGTTTCATCATGTCCCAGAATAACACAGTTACATTTCAGATCCTAAGTAGTATATTTTTTAAATTTGCAGTTCACTGGCCCCAGAAACCCCTTATCCTAAGCCTCTTCAACTCCTACGAAGAAACTAAGTTCTAGACTCATAATATTTGGAAGCATCACTAAGGATGGATTCAAACACAGTACTTACATTCATACCACTATGTGGCAGGAAAATGTTGTGTTTAAGCATCTGGCACTTTTCAAAAAGTTCATGCTTCAGTATAAGAACTGTTAAAAAAAATACAAATTTAGTCAGTCTAGAGCTTATCTCTCACTTTAAATTTTCAAAGGACAGCCAAATCTGTCTCAACTAAATTAAAAAGAATCAATGAGATAGTACTTATCTCCTCAATGAAGAACACACAGACAGCTCATTTATTTTTCAAGCCTTCACTGCAATGCACAAGTGTAGGATTTCGGCGGCTGCTAAGATTCTGAGAGTTGCTCTAAACTATCTCAGCTTTCCTATATTTCCTTTAGAAGGGCAGAAGAAGGCATATTAGGTCTAAGAATGTGGTAAATTCCAATTATTCTTCAGTGGTTGCTTTCTTGTACGATGATAAGCACCACAGTAGCCCCTAATTAGCCCCTATTTTTAAAAAGTGTACTTTCAAACTATGTATACGTTTGATTTACTATTAAAAATATAAAGTAGGGATCCCTGGTGGCGCAGCGGTTTGGCGCCTGCCTTTGGCCCGGGGCGCGGGCCTGGAGACCCGGGATCGAATCCCACGTCGGGCTCCCGGTGCATGGAGCCTGCTTCTCCCTCTGCCTGTGTCTCTGCCTCTCTCTCTCTCTCTCTGTGACTATCATAAATAAATAAAAAAGTTAAAAAAAATTAAAAAAAAATATAAAGTAGTATCTTCATGGTCCTGATGTTTAAAAAATATTAAAGTTTATCTTTTGGTATAATCAGGTTATATCAAATAAAATAAACCTGCCTCTAAAGCTCTTAGAGATAATTTCTTTAGCTTGTTAATGTATATCCTTCCAGAATACGCGCGCGCGCACACACACACACACACAGACACCATATTTATATAAATGTTTGTAAATTTTCCCCTTTAGTGGGGTTTACCTCGTTTTTAAATATTGTTCTTTTAGAACTTGTTTTTGTTTGGTTTTATTCAGTATGTCACACATTTCTTTCTGTTTGACCTTTTAAAGAGACTTTTAAAACCAACTTTAATTCTTCCGTCTCCAAAAATGTAAATTCTTAGCCTTATGCTTTCAACATTTTAAAATATGTTCATCCTCAAGCCTTTTCTACTTCATTCTAATCTATACAGGCTCTTTCTGCAAGTCAGTTTGCCAATGAAATTCCAACTTGGAACATTAGTCAGTAAATGTTATTTAGGTTATAATAAATGTTTTCAAATACTTTATTCAACAAAAAATACCAAAAACCTATTATGGTTTACATTTTTGTGTCTCTAAATATATATTTCAATACACTAGCATTATGATCTATGAGGAAACACTTCTTCATCTAAATCTTATCTGTTGATGTACATGAGACTATTGCAAGTGAAACTTATATTAAACTATTTTACCAAGCATTATGAGGGAAGCATTTTGACATACAAGACATTTATCCCCTTTCTTATTAACATAATTCCATCAAAACTCAAGGTAAATCTGAGAAATTGAAATACAAGCAAGAGAAATGTTTCCATAAATATCAACAAATGTAAAAAAAATGGCTTAAGGAGCAATGTGAAAACATGTCTGACTTTTCAGCTAGATCATTTTAATTTTTGCTTTGGAGAACAACTGAAAAAAATATAAAACTGTATATACACTAAGGCAGTAGAACCATGTGGTGGTAATCAACACAAGAGTCTTTGCAGCCATCCGGAATTCAAGCTGTGCATATGGAGAACTCAGCTATTCCAAACAATTTGTATACTAGGGATTATTCTCCATAACCCATTTGGGCCATGAGTAATTTATTAAGTGGAATTATATTTTATTTCCAAAGGCTGTTTTTCCATAGCATTGTGTGCTTATAGACACAATGCAAGCATGATGGATACTCTACTCCTAGCACCCTACTTCCACAAAATGGAGACAACAGCAATGTCTTTTAGCTAATAGTAATTTGATCTCTTGACAAATGATCACTTAGTAGGAAAATGGGTTTGGATTTCTAAACTGTAATGGAAATTTAAGGTAAAATTTTTTTTAACAAATACTTGTCAAATTATTAAATACTTACTGCACTGACCAGTAATGTTGACGTAGGGCTAGTAAAGTAACAGGATTTTCACCACCTCTAAAATTCACTAGAGACATTGATTATGAATTCATTAGAAAGATTATACCACTTGAATTTAAGCACACCTGAAATAAATCTTAAGTGTTTTTTTCTGGACTTAAAAAACATCTTATATACATTCTATTCATTTAACAAATATCAAGTGCCTGAGAGAAGTCACAGAATAAATGTTTGGTGGATAAATAGGTATCTGTTACATGTGTGGCTTTGGATTAAAATTAAGGGATGCAAACAGAGTGTTATGGTATCTACCCTGGAGGAACAGTAAGACCTGTACAGGGGGAGTACACATATGAAGCAGGAGGGGATATGTCTTTAAAAAGATAGCTCCAACCATGTGCTAGAAATCAAAGGTGAAGAGTCCGAAGAGGCAGAGCTTGAAGTGGGACTTGAAGTGCTGGAATGATGGTGGATATGAGAAGGGGGAGGAGGAGTCCTAGGAGGAGAGTTCCCCATGCAAGGGCCCAGGTGTGCCGACACTGGTAGGGACTGGGGAGCTAGGAAACCTTTGTGATCAGGGGAATGAAATGGCCAGGGTTGTGCTTGGCGAAGAACCAATTTGCAGAAAGCTGGTGAAATGTATGGGAAGGTGGAAAGACAGGCGCAGGAGCAGACATCCTGCAGGTCCCTGGAAATGTGGAGCTGAAGCTTGGAAATAGGTCAGGGTTGGTGATAAAGGTGTGGGAATCTCTTCCTTGTCCTAGTGTTCATGCTTGAGAAGCCTCAAGAAGGGCAAAGGACCAGGACGGGTCCTTGGCGGAGGGTGATGGAGTGCGAAGGGCCAACTTTTTTTTTTTTTTCTTAAAGATTTTATTTATTTATTTATTCATGAGAGATGCAGAGGGAGAAGCAGGCTCCCCACGGGGAACCTGATGTGGGACTCCATTCCAGGACCCCGAGATCACTACCTGAGCCCAAGGCACACGCTCAACCACTGAGCCACCTAGGTGCTCCGGAGGGTGAACTTCTTTACAGAATTTCCTAACAACTGGCACCTCAGGAAAACAAAACAAAACAAAACAAAACAAAACAAAACAAAAACCCGGGATCCCTGGGTGGCGCAGCGGTTTAGCGCCTGCCTCTGGCCCAGGGCGCGATCCTGGAGACCCGGGATTGAATCCCACGTCGGGCTCCGGGTACATGGAGCCTGCTTCTCCCTCTGCCTGTGTCTCTGCCTCTCTCTCTCTCTCTGTGACTATCATAAATAAATAAAAATAAAAAAAAACAACCCACCCAGCATGAGGTCGGGCCTACGGAGAGGTGAGAAATCAAGGTGTAGGGGTCCCTAGGTGATAGTGCTTCTCAGTCCACCTCAGGGCTACGAAAACAGAAGCAAGGACTCCAGGAGATATATTTAAAACTGAGTGCATCTTTGACTCTCTTCCATAGCCATCTTTCTTGGCCTAAAGGAACTCAGAAGGGAGTCCCGGCTCCAAATATGCTATCGTGGCCTACATGGCTTTCTCACAGGGTGTCTTAAGCTACTTTGTTTTCCTACAAGCCCCCGGAACTGTGCCCATTAAGGAGCGCAGGGGTCAGCAACCTGCAGAGCCCAGAGGTGTTAGTATCCAAGTTCATCCTGTCTTTCCCGCGGCCCCAAGGTAGGGGAAGGTCTGGGTGTCCACCAGGCGGCCTCGCCAAGGAGGAACTTGGCACAAATTCTCCAGCTCGCAGGGAGAGCGGGCAAAAGCCAGCAAGCCGGAGTACGAAGAGCGCCCCCGTGGGAGGCGGGAGCTGAGGCTGCCACCGAGCCACCCGCCTTTGCCCCCAAACCCAGGGCAGAGGGGCTGCGGGGACCGGTACGGCCCCCGAACCGAGCTGGAGCTGCCGGGAGGAAAGTCAGGTCCCCTCTGCGCTCCGGGTTCGCCCCCCGCCCCCCGCCCGCGGGGAAGATGCCCCGGGCCCCGGCACGCAGCGGCGGGGGCTCCTCCCCGCGGGGAAGATGCCCCGGGCCCGGGTCGCGGAAGGGCGGGCGTGGCCCAGGGAATCCCGCGAAGCCGCCCCAGCGCCTGCCGGCGGGGCGCCCCGGGCTTTCCCCGCCGCCGGGTGCGCGGCGCCCGCCCGGCGCGGACCCTCCTGCCCCGCGGAGCGCGAGCCCCGGAGCCAAGCAGGTGGGTGTGGAGCTGGGCCGGGCCCCGGGGGAGCGGCGGGCGCGCCCCGGGAGAGGGAGGCGCCGGCGAGGTGTGGGCGGCGCCCGGCCGCGCCCTGGGCTCGGGGGCGCTGTCCCAGGCCGAGCGCACGGCTCCGGGCCCGCCGCCCACCTCGGGAGCCGCGAGCGCCCGGGAGGAGGAGGAGGAGGAGGGGGAGGAGGAGGAGGAGGAGGTGGAGGCGGTGGAG
Source organism: Canis lupus familiaris (assembly GCF_011100685.1). Lineage (NCBI taxonomy): Eukaryota > Metazoa > Chordata > Mammalia > Carnivora > Canidae > Canis > Canis lupus. The sequence goes on from NC_049250.1 coordinate 21,705,733, forward strand.
GAGGTGGAGGAGCAGAGGCGGCGGCGGCGGCGGCCCCTCCAGCCCGCGGGTGCGCGGAGCGCGGGAGGAGGCGGAGCGCGAGGCGGGGTGGCCGCGGGCGGGTGTGCGCGCCGGCCCGGCGCCCCCGAGCGCCCTGCCTCGCCTCCCGCGCGCAGCCTGTCCCCGGCTCCGCCACAGACCCACGCCCCCCCGGCACCCCACGCCCACCGCGCACCCCGCCCCCGCCCCCGCGGGCGCCGCCACCTCTCCGCCCGCGGCCCGAGCGAGCGGCAACTCTCCGGCCCGCGCCGCTCGCCTTCCCGGCTCCTTCCGCGCGCGGCGAGCTCAGCCCCGCTCGATTTTTTTTTTTTCTTTTTTTTTTCTCCCTTTTCTATGCCAGCCCTCTCCGGTCTGGGCGGCGGCGGCGGCGGCGGCGGGGGGATGGGGCCCCGCGTGGGGAAGGGGGCGAAGATCGATGAAGATTATTGTTCTTTTTAAGGATCCCCTCGCGTCCTCCCGCCGCCTCCCCCGGGGCTTTCGCGCTGGAGACGGTGAAGGGAGTCAGGGATGTGAGGACGGGGGGAGACGCCGGGAGCTGCCGCCCGCCGGGGAGACCCTCCTCTCCGCCGAGGGGAGGGGGACCGCCAGCCACAGATCATTGGCGAAGGGGACCGTCGCGGGGAGAGGAGCCCCGGAGGGAGCGGGGGATCCCACGACCCTGCGTGGCGCCCGAGCCGTGCCGCCGGCCAGCGGGGTCGGTGGGAGCAGGTAAGTGAGGGGGTCTTCCCTTAAGAACGGATCGCCGCGGGCAGCCCAGCCAGACGGGAGTTGCCAAAGGAATTGGACACCGCCATATGGCGCCGAGTGGACTCGCGCACAAAGCTGCAGCCGACGGAGCCCCGAGAGGGCTGCTAATGCGAGGAAGGCTCCGTCCCCGTGGGGAAGGCGCTCCCGTGTCAGCCCCCGACAAGGTTCCGAGCAGCCTGCCTGGGAAGGGATGGGGAACGGGATTTCCAGGAGACGAGCTCGTGTTGCCTTCTGTTCCGTTGTTGGTGCATGCCACACTCACATGCACACACTTGTGGGACCGGATTCGGGGAGTGTGCTGTGTCGGATGCACGGGCAGTCCTCGGAGCGCGGAGACGTGCATGCATTTTAGCCCCCGCGAGGTGCGCGGTCTCCGGTCCGTAGCAGGGTCCCCGAGAGGGAGAAGGAGTCTCTAAGGACAGGGCTTCATGGCTGTTGGCAACACACTCTGCTTGCTGCAAGACCTGAGAATACCATTGCCCCGAATGGCTCCAGAAGACACCGACCATTTCCCCTCATCGTTTGCTTCCAGGGCTTAATGACCGTTTGCAAAACAGTGTGCTGCCATCCATTTTCTAGAATTATAAGCATTTTTTTTGTGTGTTCATTCATAAAAATTGTCAGTGTGCAATGTGCACAGACATGCCCTTTATACATCATGTAGGACTGCACAAGTGAGATAACCGTAGATACAAGATTACACTGAAAAACTGAGGATGCACGGATGTACGCTGGGCTGATTTCATGCAGGTTCAACATTCCTTCTAATCAAGTTATGCAATAATGTCAATATTTTAAATAGCATTTTCGCATTTCTGTTTTTTTTTTTTTGCGTTGGTTTTTGGATTTTGCTGGGATTTGATTTTTTTTTTTTAAGCTCAGCTCAAAAGAGAAGTAGGAATTTGTTATTGTTTGTAAATATGTGCCATTGTGTGGGACAGTGGCCTCTTGGTATGTTTATCAATAAATATCAATTGAGATGTTACATTTCATAAGACAAGAGAAAGGTGAATTCTGGTCAAAAATCTAAAGGCCAACTTGTCAATACCATGTAACTTCCAGGAAAGATTTTCAAAAAAGAGGGTAACATTAAAATACACACACACACACACACACACATACATATATATAAAGTTTTACTTTATTTCAATCTTTAGAGGGTGTGTGTGAGAGAGAGAGAGAAAGAGAGAGAGAGAGAAAGAGAATAAATATAAAGTTGCCCAAAGCTTACTGGTAAGACATGAATTAGATCGAAAGACATCTAAACTAAAGAGTTCTTGATTCTTAGATTAACCAATATTTAAACAGTTGAATAATCTGGCCCATTATGTATGTATATGTGCATTTAATTGCTGCTAGAGGTGGTGTGTTTAATGTAGGGCATAAATAATGTGCTTCCTTGCGTGGCTGCTTAGACTTCTTGCGTGGCTGCTTAGACTTTCTGAGAATATCGAGGGTACAGTGTATAAATAACTTTTTTCTCCACTGCATAAAAACTATGCTCTTCACCTAAAAGAATGAATATGCCTCCTCAAAGTAAATACTCTAATGCCCTCCCTCTTGCTGTCAGGTTCAGACCAGTTGTTTACCATGAATAGAATTCGGTCTAATGCACTCTTTTTCCTTTTCTGGCACAGCTCAGACTCTTGGAGAAAGGAGTGAATCAGTTGGCAGTTCTCTTTGCTTTCTTCCTCCTTTTAACCTTCACCATCCCTTCTCCCGGGTAGCGCTTCCAAATCTCCCTCATATACACACACCGACTCCAAAAAATAACTCCATTGCCTGCCACTTTGAGAATTCTAGCGTCTGTCTTTTCTTTTTCTCTGATGTTTTTCTAAGTAGAATCAGTCCATGTGTCAGCTTAAACTATTTCCAATTTCACTTTTCTCTAAATCCCACAGTTTAACTTTCCAGGCATACATGTTTATTGAATATTCAGATGGGAGTAGTGAAAATTATTATTATCTTATCTAATCCTTGCTGTTTGGCTTTTAAAGTTTCCCTGTTGGCACCATGGAGCCACTGTGAATGTGGACTCACGCTTCTCATTTCCAGGATGGTAACAAAAGTGAGACAGCTAGAAAAATGCAATGGCAGGATCTGCTTTCAGTGTTATGTCTTGGCAACTCAAAATAATATCCGTCCGTGTTTTTTTGCATACCTGCCTGTATATCTGTGAGAAATCTTCATTAAGCATGGAAAAAATACTTTTTTTTTTTTTAATTTATGTCTGGCATTTTGAAATGGTGTTCTAGAGAGACTGGGATATGTGTATACGTATTATGGAAATAGACCAAATTACTGGTAAAATCTAGGAAAGCTCCAAAATGTATTTCATTCTAACCTAATGCATTTTTTTCTTGATGATTATAAAGAAGTAATTAGTTATTTGAAATGTTTTTATCCCTTAGAGACTAAATTCCTTAAAGTTGATAGGACATCTTCTCCTGTACATTTTAAGGTAAATACATAAGGTTAAGATACTCTGTTTACTTCAGAATGTAATTTATCTGAGATTTGCTTATATTCACCAAGTGGATTTTGCATAAAGTCACAATGCCTATTATTTTCACAAAGGCTTCAGAGAAGAGTAAACATGTATTATAAGTGATATTTCTTAAAGTTTAGTATTTTTTTAGAGTACTTTTTAAGGTAAGAACTTACGACCTTGTTACTCCCAAAATGATAAGATAAACTTTATGGAGCAGCTCAGTCTTAAATTTTTTAGTTATACTCTAGATTTGTAGCCCATTTTTGTCCAGTGATTGTTTCCTCCTTGTGCTTCTTAAATATAAATTCCCACCAACTCTTTACTACAAGTCCAGATTGTCGGGCAGAAGGTCCAGTGTGTGGGACCAGAAACTCATTGGCCTGTGTAAGTCAAATCTTATCGTATAATCTTTTTTTTCCCCCTACCATATTATCTTTAAGGGAAAAGTACCTATTCCTGTAGGTTGAATTGTACCTATTTATACTGTGATTTAGTATCATGTATCTATTTTCTCATTTATTAATTCATTCATTACTGGTTAAGTGTGTATATGGAGAAGAGTACTTGATTAAAATGTAACCAGTGTAAGACAGATAGATAGAAGACATAGTCCTTGCCCCTCAAGGATTTTTTTTTACAGTATAGAGAATAAACTTTGAATATAGAACTAATCAAAGAATCACATATATAGTTAGGGATCTTTGGGATATAGACAAGCATTTAGCAATTTCATGCTTGATAAATTAAGGCAAATCATGAAGATGCTCATGAAAATTTGTCATAGTCTGTGAATTGGGGAATTATTAAAAAACAATAACAACTTTTATTAAAGTGATTATTTTCTAAATTGAAATTAAATTAAAATATACATATTTATATTTTAGTGATTATATTATTACTTATATAAACAAAATAAATTTCTTTTTACTATTATTATTATAGCAAGCACTTTGGCCAGGAAATATTTCCAGTGTTGTACAAATATTAAATATTCTCACAACCACCCTAAGAGGCAGCTATCACTAATCCTCTTCTTCACACAGAAATGAAAATTCAAGTACAGAGACTTTCCTTGTGGAAAGTCACATAGGAAGTAGATGGTACAAACTTGAGCTAAGGCATTCTGGCTCTACTTAACTACTGTGATATTAAGAAGTATTAAGTGTTATCCCAGACGGAATAAGAAAAGATGTTTGCGGCTTCTAGTTTTTTTTGAAGCTCTGTCTTCCCATTAAAGGATATGACCATAGTTATGATTACAGGGATGCTTGGAGAAGGTCAGAAGAAGGGACTTCCAGTAGGTGAAAACCCAAAAACTTTCAACATAAATTTGAAATAGGAAGCTAGATTAGTTGGAGGCTGATCTTTAAAAGTTGGGTAGACTTTTATCAGAATGCTAAAACATTAGGAAGTACTGCTCTTACAGTGACCACAGAATAAAGCTGGCTGGGACGGATGACCGACTGGCCAGTTTCTAATGATAGCTTATTTTCATTTCCAGTTTTTAAAAACTTTGTGAGTTATTTTGAATAAAGTATTATAACTATTTTTAATTTATTATTTTTAGAAGTATATATTCATATGTTAAAAGAAAAATGATTAGTTTTTCAATATAATTATCTCTTACCCATGTCCCCATTTTTCCCTCTGTGAAATGTTCTCCTATATATGAATAGAAATTGGAATACAGTCACGTAACAGATTTACTTTCTAGTATATTGTCTCAAATGCATTTTTTAAAAGATTTTATTTATTTATACATGAGGGACACAGAGAGAGGCAGAGACACAGGCAGAGGGAGAAGCAGGCTAGGCTGCTTGCGGGGAGTCTGATGCAGGACTCTATCCTAGGACCCCGGAATCACACCCTGAGCTGAAGGCAGAGCGACCTGGGTCGCTCAACCACTAAGCCACCCAGGTGCTCCTAGAATGCATTTATTTTATTAAGTGACAGCTATAATATAATTGTGAAAGCATAAATCAAATTATAAATTACTGAGACTTTCATCAAGAAAACCTTATATGATATTTGAGGCAAAGTTCTTTCTAAATAGCCACTGCTCCTGTTTATGTGAAAAACACCATCTGGATTAAATTTGGAAGGTAAAATGGACAAATAGTCCCTGCAGGATGCCATATAATGAAATATTTAGATATATCCTCATGATTGACATTTTAATTTTCCCACAGATGTTAAGTCTCATAGGCTTAGTCACATATTGTATAGACAACCCTCCACCTACAATTGGGTTATAGCTTATAAGTTGATTTTAAAGGTTTGGTTTTTTTGAAACTTGTAATGCATTTAGAGAAGCAGTACTTTTTTGATGTTTAGGTCTCTAGCCCAATCCACAAATGCCCTTTTTAAAAATCAGTAATATACCTGACGTATAGTAATATTAGTACTCAAAAGCATAACCATTATGTATGGCAATATTCCTGGGGAATAATTTGATTTAAATAATATTAATTGACTGCTTCTTCTGTGCAAGGCTCTGTGGGGATACAGAGGTGATCATGGTACTTCCTGGGCCTACAGGAAAGAGAGAGAATTGAGAGTTTGTGCCTAACTCACTTCGATGTTAGGCAGAATGAAAAAAGCTTAATAATACTGGTATAGGCAAAATAGAGAATAATTGATTCAGAGATCTATAAGGAGAGCCAGGGACTGCCTACCTCCTGAGGATTCTCAGTTGGTGTTTCATCCTCAGGATATCTACTGAGCTCCTTCATCGTTGCCAAGCCCCGAGCTAGGTGTTGGGGACATAAATATGAATCAGACAGCATGCACTCACAGCCTGCACATGCAGACAAGTAAATCATAACAAAATGTCACAAATGCTGTTGGCAGAGCAGGATGGCAATTCAATGGAGTAGTTGCCTAACAGAAGCATCCTGAGAGGAAAAAAAAAATGTGATTGCTTTGAGTTCCTAGATGTATTTAATCGTGACTCTCAGTCAGACCCAGTGTCCCCTTTCTGTAAGCAGGGTTTTGTAATGTCCCTTTTATTTCCCTGAAATGATATTTGTAGAAAATATAACCTATCTTCATATGTAACATTTGAAAAATCAATACGTTCTTTGTAATAGAAGCCAGAAATAAAAGGAAAACTGCTTATGATAAAGTTGTAGGTATATGAGTTTGTGTGTGCTCAGGCATAACTACGCTAAAGGGTATTGAGGCTTGCTACTTAAAATGCGTAAATTTGGATTTAAGAGAAGACATTCAGCTGAATATTGGTGACACTTTTGTACACTTGGCATTTTTGAACTAAGAATGAAGTAAATATATCCATTTTGTGTGACAGCTACAATTGCAAACATGTGGGTGTAGTGTATTAGTGAATGAGTTTATATGAGCAGCATAATGGTTGGTGACATGACTCTCCAAAATGGTGAGCAAATCTTGAAGTTCCAAATATGGTAGGTGTTTTCCTAGGAAATGGCAATGTAGAAAATATTCTTTGTATGACAGGGTTAGGATCTCATCACAGATACAAGAAAGTTTTTCATGTATATATGTATCTGATCAGTAGCATGAAACTTAGGGGGCTCAGGATTTCTGTACTCATTCTGGGGTTTCTGGTATTCCTGGACCTTGCCTTCCAAATATTTCACAATTGTAGAGAATTCACCCAAAGACTGGATTAATCTTATGGCTATAGTCTCTCACTGAAAGGAGCCAGTCTCGTTCAAATGCATCATTGGACTGTTTTGAAAAAGCAAAACTCTCAAAGTTTTTAGTAAGAAGATCCATTTAGAGGCTGACCGAATAACAAAGAAAATAAACAGCAACAAAATCAGATCATGTTGATAACTGAGTTACAGAAACACTCCCAATAGTAGGCACAGTACGTGAGGCTGGTTGATATGATCATAAATGTCAGGGCTCTGTTTCCTATGTGGGAGTGACAGACAGGATTTCACAGATGAAGTGACCACTAAGCTAGTTTTTAAGAGACAAGTAAGCATTCTCCAGGCTAAATAGGAGGCAGGTAGAGAACATTCTAGACAAAGGGAATAGCATTTGCAAAGCAGTGTCATAAAAAGGGTTTGGCTGGTAATTGGGGCTCAGTGTTGGCAGTTACAGGAAAATGAGGGGAGATGAGGTTGAAGAAGTTTGACAATTAGGAAAGGTGTTGTGTGTTGTGCTACATCACTTGGATATTATCTTGTGGGACAGGCGGTGGGGGTTAACTGCAGTTTTAAATAAAGTGACATGGTCCACTTTTTGTGAGGGACGGTCTCTGAGCTAGCATGAGGAAGATGGATGATAAGAGGAAAAAAGATTGAAGCCAGGAGACTAGTTATGTAGGATGAGGTCCAGGACTTACCTTAACAGAATGGTGAAGAAGAGGAGGGTGTGAATTCTCCATGGCAAGCATTTGTTAACCTAAGTGTCCCTAAGTCTTTCAGTTTTCAACCTGGGTTGGAATAACAGACTTGGACCCCCACTCTTTCTTCTTCAGGGGTCATTGTCTTATTTGTGGTAACTTGAGCTTCTGTAATAAAACTCTGTATTTCAGTGATTAATGGAATAGAAGTTTATTTCTTGCTCATATGAGAGTCCAGTGTGCATGTGGGTGTTTTGTGCGATGATTTGGGGACCTGTATTCTTGTTGAGTTCTAGGGATTTGGAATTCTCTGCATCTAGTTGGCAGTTGTGGAAGAGAAAAAAACAGAGAGAACCAAGAAGTGACACACCTTGCTTCCATTCACATTCTGTTGGCAAGAGAATCACATCACTCCATCTATATATAAAGAGGGCTGGAGTATATAACATCTGGCTGGTTAGCCACTCCCCAGCAACATTTCTGTATCATGGAAGGAGAAGCAAAATTTTGCTAAATACATTCTGCCTCTCTGGCCACATGTAGCACAATCTCAGCCCCAGGAGACTCCTGAATCCCCCTGGTCATTGCATTCATCTCGAAGTCCAGGCTGTAAGGGTAATGATGCTAAGTCCTCCCCATTAAGTCTGGATATGGCTCCTCATTGTCCAGAAACCTTTATACTGAGAGACAGGCTATTGGCCTCTCACGACATGATGGACCAAGTATAGAATAATTGCATTTAAAAATTCCCCTTTGGAAAAGGGAAGAATGGGAGGTAGAGAGCAGTTGTTGGCCTATAACGTGGAAGAAACTCTGCTAGACATTGCTAAGACCTCCTGCCCTGGCAGTAGGGGGAATTCTTTTTTTCAGACTCTGGTTTTGCTGTCTTGGAATAAGTCCTTTGTTCATTATTATCTGTAGCCCTGGTCACCCTCTGAGTGGTTCTTCCCTACCCATTTCTCACGATGGCCACATCCAAAATAGATGTTGGGAAACATGCCCTTCTTGAGAATTATATTACTTCTCAGCACCCTTCTTGTGGTCCAAGTTTGGGTGCCTTAGAGGTTGTTTTATAGTCACTGTTTTTTTTTTTTTTTCCTTTTTCCTTAGGCCAGGATCCTGATTTCTTTGACAATACAATTCCCTCAAAATTTTCATAGGTTTTTAATGTATTTCCTTTGCTGAAAATTCTTTCCTATTCATAATTCTTGAACCTGCTTCATTTCTTTGCTCATGTCTCAACCACCATGTCTCAAGTGGTTACTTTGAGGTTATCTGAAAGAATAGCCATGGGGGGGTTGGGTGACTTCATTAATCAGACCTTTGTTGAAAGGCTAATTCATTTTGTCAAAAATGGGTATCTGTTATTCAAAGCTGTTTTCAACGTTATTTCTCATTATTAGAGTCCCTGAAGCAATGTACTGTTGTAGCTCCATAGTCTTGGATTTCTAGAGTTTGGCTATTCACCCTTATTTCTCTTCTCAAACCAGCAAATTCTTTCCTGGGCTCATCCATTATCTTGTAACATCATGCTGTAGACAGTGAGAAGCAACCATCACACACTAGCGTTCTGGCTCATTCTAGCCATTTCCTCTAGAGTTAGTGCAGTTTTGCCAAGGCCTAAGAAGGTTCCAGGCCTCCAGTCTTCTGTCTGTCTCCTGACTGATGCCACGCTACATATTTACATTTTTATAAAGGCAGCACCCACATCAAGGTATCAGCTCCAGAATAAGTTAGGATGATGCTAGCTGCTATAACAAACCGAAATGTTAGTGGCTTGACAAAATATGAGTTTCTCAGCCACATATCAAATGAGGAGTGGTGTTTATGTGGGGGAGAAAGGGAGAATTGAAAAGGCACATCTACTTCTTAAACATCTTGGCTCAGAGATGATGACAGCAACACTTCTGTTTATAATCCGCTGATAAAAACTAGTCAGATGGCCCCCCTAGATGCAGGGGTGGGGCTGGGAAATGCAATCCCTGAGTTTACAAGAGTTTCCCAGTGACAGTTCTCTCTTATAAAAGTGAAGCATAAATTTAGACAATTAGCCCTTTCCTGCTGTAGTCATCTTCCTCCAGAATAAATTAGAGAGGAAAGGGTTTGAATTACATTCACTCTCCAGTTAATCTATTCTATGCATAGCATCTCCCCACCTCACCCCTGTCTTCTAATTGGCTCTCCATCCAGACTTCTGAGACTAGTACAGTCTTCCTTCACTCCCTAAAGCATCTCTGGTGAAAGGCTCATGTACATAACAGACTCTAGCTGAGTGCTTTGGGATAAAGGGTGGAAATTCTACCAATAAACAAGAAACTAATTCTAATTGAATATTAGTTGTCAATGCTTCTAGAAGTGTCTTTACCATTTCTCACTGTAGGGGTTTGCTCACTGCGTGGATCTCTCTGAGGCCTAGATACAAGCCATTTGCTAGGCCTTTCTCTGCTCCTAGACCCTTCCTCACATCTCTTTATCCAGAATTTTCCCTCTGTCCTTTCTCAAAGTACAGTGGATTGGTGTGCAGGTCCACAAAGGGACTTGCCTGTAATAGCCAAACCTGTCCATTATGGTTTTTTTCCCCCCTAAACAAAGCAGTAGTTCTTTCTCTAAAAGGACTTATTGCTTTCTTATTTTCCAACTGTCTCAAAATCGTAGCCAGCATTTTAAAGTCAGGTGGCTTAGCAAATATTTATTAAGTACTTTTCATAGGTAAAGCACTCTTCTAGGTCACCAGGTTAAACAAAATTGGTTATTAACCTCACAGTGCTTATAGTCTATCTAGAAACAAACAAGAACCCCCAGATTCCTCTTTAGTGGCAAAGGCAGTGAATCTGCCCTAGGTCCAGATGACTGGTGATTCTTTATGAACTATTTGTAAAGGAAAGCAATGGGCAAAAAGGCAAAGCTGCTGGAAGTGAAAGGGTGAGGGTGACACTTCTGGAGTGAGGAGCCGCATGTGATCTGTGGTGTGCTAAAGTAGGGGCATTGAGACATTATGCTGCCGTTATTACCCAGAGATACCTTTATGCTCTGCTTCTGGTCACCTGTTTTTGTTGTTGTTGTTGTTTGTTTGTTTTGCAGACTCCAGGTCTTGAGTTCTTTGCTTCTTTTTCTACTTCTTCCTCCTACTTTCTAACAGTGGGCACTCAGCCATGTCAGGGTCCAGGTATGCTGGTCCTAAGAGGAAATCATTCAGGTAGGCACACATAGCATCTGGAAAGACCAGAGATGAATGGCACATGGCAATCTAAGTGGGTAGGAAGTTAGATTTATGGAGTACTAGGGGAAGTCCTGGCCAAATTATGGGGAGAGGAGTCAAGAAACAGGCACTATTTGGAGATTTAGACAAGTAGGCACAGATGGGGCAGGCAGGATTAAGAAGATCCAGCCCCATAGGCTCAAATGCTATAGTTTGTGTGTGTGGATACTTAAGAGTTTAGAAAGAAGTTTATTGTATTAAGCTAGCAGGAGTCCAGACTAGTTTAGACATGAGTGTCTGTTGTCAGGAAAGCCATGTGATTGTCACATTATAAATGCAGGGTTTCAGGCACAGTAGATAGGACCCTTCACTGTGCCATCACCAAACTGCTAATACCTCTTTATGGAATTCCACAAAAGCTTATTAACTGGACTTTCAGCTTCTTTTCTTGTCCTCTCAATCCATTTTGCCCTTATCTTTTTTTTTTTTAGAAAAAATAAATCTGATCATATCACTCATCTACCTAAGCCCCTTAAATGATTTTCTACTTTTCTTATGATAACTAAATCTTTAACTCGGGAGTTACCATATTCCTTCTTCATTTTCCAAAGCATCACTAGTATAGGGTTGTTGTTTATAGAGGCTCTGGTCAGCCTGGCCCCTGCCACCTGCCTCATTTCAGGCCATTCATGCCTCATTGTCTGCTATGATTTCTGGCTTTCTTTCAGTTTATCCAAAGTGCCTGATATTCCTTGCCACAAAGTATGCACAGGTGGTTGTTTGGGATGCTCTCTCTTCCCACTTTTGCCTACTTAACTCTTACTCATTTCTCTGATTTCAGGTAAAAAATCGCTTGCTCAAAGAAGTCTTCTTGGGCACCCAGAATAGACTGAGTCTCTCCATTATTCTCTTTCTCAATACCTTATATTCTCCTTTGCAGCACTTACCCCAATTCTAAATTGTGGGTCATTTTCTTGTGTAGCTTTGCTGTGTGAGAATGTAAACTCAATAAGGCAGAGGCTAGCCTTATTCACTGCTTTATCCATGGCCATGCACATAGTTAGTGCTCATTGTTAATTTGTTGTGTCAGTGAGTGAAGGAATGGATGGAACCAGGACATAAGTCAGGTTCCAGGTCACAGAACAGCAGCAGGAGTGCAGCTGCCAAGAACTGCAGCCCAGGGTGGAGCAGAGTGAGACTAGAGTAGGACCAGCCTGATGATAAACCGCCAGGCCATGGCCCTGCACTATTTTACCCTCATACACTCTTTACGTGCTTCTTGACAAGGGCTAGAATGGTGCTAGAATTTGGGATGGAACAGTTTGTAAGTGGAGGTTAAGAGGCTACCACTGGTAAGAATAGAGGCCACTGGTGGAATGAGATACAGATAAGGAAAAACATGGTGCTACCAACAGAATTTTTCTCTCATCCCTATTTTCTGAATAGAACTCAGCTTCATAAGTTCGTAGGAGAGTTGTCTAGACCAGTGCTTTCCAGTGGAACCGATATGATGAACATTTTCTGTATCAGTGCTGTTTAATTCAGCAGGCACTAGCCATATAAGTTATTGAACCCTCGAAATGTGACTTTTGAGGCTGAGAGATTAAATTTTAAATGTAAATATCTATACGTGGCTAGTGGCTACCATATGAGACAGTGCAGGTCTGGATTATTATTGCATGAATTACTTTAGGAAACACTAAGTTGCAAAAGCAGTATGGTTTAAATTCTAGAAATATGCACTTACAACCAACATCAGCCTCCAACTAACCATATATAAACATGCAAGCCATCTGTGGAGTCCAATGTCTATTTTGACTCAGATGAGTATCTCCCAGGTACATCCCAGTGAAGGAATTTGAATGCACTATGACTTGTTTCTGTCCATAGGAATTGTTCTTTATTGAAGGCATTTCTTTCTTTATGTACAAAATAGAAAATATTATACAAATGTAGAACATTATTTTTGTAAGTGTCTATCTAATGTGGCTTTAAATGCTTTCTCACGCCCACTTTTCCCAGACAGAATTTTCCCCCTTATTCCTTTCTTTTTTTTCTTTCTCTCCCTCTCTTTCTTTCTTTCTCTTTCTTTCTTTCTTTCTTTCTTTCTTTCTTTCTTTCTTTCTTTCTTTCTTTCTTTTTCTTTCTTTCTTCTTTCTTTCTCCTTCCTTCCTTCCTTCCTTCCTTCCTTCCTTCCTTCCTTCCTTCCTTCCTTCCTTCCTTCCTTCCTTCCTTCCTTCCTCTTTTTTGTTGTCATCCATCTTTTCTCTCTGTCTCCTTCCTATATTCATGTTTCTTCCTCTATTCATGCCTCCTTTCTAACCTCTAAAATAACCTCTAAAAACAAGACTGTGTTCTTTAAGAAGTTCCTTTCCTTTTGCATATTGATTTCTTTTGTGCTTATTTATAAGAGCTGTTTTATCACTTCAGATTATTAACAAAAAAACCCCTCTGAAATGATAATAACTCTTGACATGCCAATTGATATATTTGTGGAGGTTTGTCAGATATAATAATTTCAATATTTATTATGTAAAGCATATTACAGTGAAGTATTGTGCTCTTTTTTTCTTTCACAATTACCACCTAGATCACATTATAGTTGCTTTTAATCCTTTGAAAGTTCCCATGTGACTGGATCTCTTGAATTCATTGTCCTGCTTTTCACAAATGAAAAGCATTATCTTCCAGTAAGATAATACCAGAATGATAAAGTGGTATTTAGAAGGTTCGATTCTGAAATACAACAGTAAACTAACATTTGAGAAGAGATGGTCTGTCCTTAGTCCTGTTCTGTAGTCTGTATGGCTTAGAACAAATGTGTCTAGGGGCTCCCATGCTAAATGTCTTCAGTTCATAAAATCACAATTACTAATTAGACTACCATTAAATATTAATTTACTTTTGAGATAAATGTCATTTTAAATTTGGAATCTTAGGTTTTTTTTTTTTTTTCTCTAAATCTAAGGAGAGCATTACCATTAGGCTTTATAGAAAGAGTGCATGTAAAAAGCTTAGAAGCTATTAAAAAGTTACTTCTTTAACTTGGCTTCTGGTTTCATTCTGGCCCAGCAAAATACTTAATAATAAACTTCAGACATGGGCAGCTGAAGTAGAATAGTAAAGGTTTTGTCTTTTTCCTTTCTTTAAATTTAGGGAACCATTTTCTTGCAGCTATTTCATAACATTTGGAACACAGTGTTTGATAAAGTTGTAGGTGCTCAAATATTTGTCAAATGAATTAATGAAATAACCCACTAAATTCATTAATTCATTTAAGACTCCAAAGAGTTTTTAAAATTGCAAATGGTGGCCAAGGCTATAGCTTACATATATAACATCACATTCTACAAAGCCCCTTGAATTAAGATATCTGTGTCATTTGCTGGTATTTTATACTTTTCCTTCCCACCAATATGCTTAAATCATGTAGAAAGCATTAATTAGGTGCCAGTTAAAGAATTATTTAAGTCCATAATATTATCTGAGCCTATAAGACATATGCTAAAAGCACAAATCCACAAATTCTTGTAATATTCTTTGCAATCCTTGAGAGGAAGGGCCACTTTACTTAATTTTGTATACCCTGCCCTCAGTATATAGTGATAACTAAGTGACACATTGTTTTGAAAGGAAGGGAGGAAAGGAAGGAGAAAGGAATAATGTATCTAAATCTGTATGTGTTATCTGTAATTTATGATCTTTTCCCATTCTGACCATAATTGGAATAGGAAAAATTACAGATTTATGTTGTATTCAGGAATCATTATTAGGTTCAACTCATCAGTGTTTATAGGTTTAACTAAGTATGAGAGAGTCCTATTGCTCTTGCTTCACTTTTTCTCTTCCATTGTTGTTATTTTGTATTTATTTTTGGTGCCCTAAGGTAGCAAGGTCTAGTGGAAAAATATAGACTCAGGAACGAGAGAATTAGCCTCTAGCCCTGCTGCTGAATGGACACTAGGAAAATCACTTAAACCCACTAATGTTGCCCTTCCAAGTGCTATGAATTTTATATTTTTAAAGCATCTATCCTGACTATACGTCTCAGCTACTAAGGCTAATGACATTACTTTTGAAAGTCACTTAATGAAAATTTGTTAGAGGGCACCTGAATGGTTCAGTCGGTTAAGCGTCTGCCTTTGGTTTAGGTCATGACCCTGGGGTCTTGAGATTGAGCCCTGCGTCAGGCTCTCTGCTCAGTGGGGTATCTGCTTCTCCCTGTGCTCGCTCTCTCTCTTAAAAAAAATAAAATAGGGCAGCCCTGGTGGCTTAGCGGTTTAGCGCCGCCTTCAGCCCAGGGCCAGATCCTGGAGACCAGGGATGGAGTCCCACGTCGGGCTCCCTGCATGGAGCCTGCTTCTCCCTCTGCCTGTGTCTCTGCCTCTCTCTCTCTCTCTCTCTCTCTCTCTCTCTCTCTCTCACTCTGTGTGTGTCTCTCATGAATAAATAAATAAAATCTTTAAAAATAAATAAAATATTTTTAAATAAATAAAATAAAATATGTTTAGTTTTAAAATTTAGAACTGCAAAAGTAATTGCCACCCCTACCATCTCTATACATAAGAAAATTATAACAATTAATATATTATATACATGCCACTTAGGCGAAAGGATAGATATAATGGTGTAAGAATTATTTGAGTTTTATTTTTCTATATCATGTTAAACATATTCCTCAATATTGGTTCCATTTTTCTATTTCTTAAATATTCTGAGATATCCAAAATCCTGCCATTCAAGGAAAATCTCCAGCATCTTATTATGAGGTTAAAGACATGGGCTTTGCATTAAGATAATGCTGGATTGGAGTCCTGGCACCAGCACTTACTAGTTATGTCATCTTGAGCAAGGAACTTAGCTTTCTAAGCCTCAGTTTATTTATAAATCGAAGACAATATACTCATCCCTAGGTGGGTTGAGAATTAATGAAAATTTTCATTCTGAGATTAAATTTAAGAGATAAGCACAGTGGCTGCATATAATAATCACCCAACACGGGGCACCTGGGTGGCTCAGTGGTTGACCATCTGCCTTCGGCTCAGGTCTTGATCCCGGGTTCCTGGATTGAGTCCCACCTAGGGCTCCCTGCAGGGAGCCTGCTTCTCCCTCCACCTATGTCTCTGCCTCTCTCTCTGTGTCTCACATGAATAAATAAATAAAATCTTAAAAAAATAATCACCCAACATGTGGTAGGTGATAAAAATGGTAATTATTAACAAAATTCACAAAGCAGATGAGATCATAACTTTGGCTTTCCTTCAGATACATCTCCAAGAATATTCCTACCTTCTAGGAAATAGTTTCTACTTATGGACATTTTGATCTTAAGCTGAAATAAAATCCAAACTGCAAATCTGAATCTTATAGCAATAGCTTATTTTACATTGACATGCTCTTTGACTATAATCCTGACTACGTGAGCCTTGTAAAAGTGAAAAAGAATACTTTATATATCACCATATGTAAACCCAATATTATTGATTCTTCCCTTGAAGAAAGAACATTGGGAAAATAATATAACAACATTAAAAAAGAACTGAAAAAAGGGGGAAAAACCCATAATTTCATTATTCTTAAACCTACTAGTTCTTCCAGTGAAAACAACAGGTGTCCTTTATTTATGAATATTTTCACCTTGGCTCCAAAATGAAATTCCCTATTTTACTATCATAACTATAATTTTTGTTGGTTTTTCCACACTGCTTTCCAAATTATTTATTTCAAGACTGTATCATCTGGTACAAGTCACATGAACTCAAAGGCTTTTAGTCAGTCCATCTGTGGTCCCCAATTTTCACATTTTTATTTTAGAAAATGTTGATGGAATATGATTAGATCATTTTCCTCATCAAATGCTTTGATATTTTCTTATCAAATTGTGCTAAATTATATTATTAGCAGTAAATTTAACATCCTATGATTCTTAGATGCTAGTAGGTTATCTCATCCATCTGCTTTACATTCTTACCATTAATTATTTATGATCATTGGAGCTCCCTAGCATTTTATAAAACAGAGACACATGGTAGATTGGGAAAGGGGGCAGGGGCAAGGGGAGGAATATTTATAAAGTGCCATACACAGATGGATGCTTCATAAATGCTGTTTAATGATCCTCACTGATGACAAGGGTGGATGAAAAACATTAATTATAAGGGACGTGGAGATGGATTTCTGTAGTTCAGTGAGCTTCTTTCCTTTTCTACTTAATGCCCAGAATAAAAATCAAGCATACAATTACTTGTGACACATTCTGATTTTTTAAATTAGTTTCATTAATGAAGGATACCATTGATTTGTTAAAAAACGGGTTTTTCATGCTAGAAGCTAGAACACATGACAGTATTTTGAATATGAACAGTCAGGAAAGGTACCTATGGCTGTGGCTACACTGAGTATCCTAAGGTGAATTTTGGCCATAGTCTCCTTTAAGTTTGAAGACGTGGTCACCTATATATTGTGACTTGAGTATCTTGGGAAAGATTTCTGCTTTTCAACCTAAGCTATTTTCCCAACCCAAATACTTATCTTCTTGAATTTCTATTACTGATGAGTCATTCCTTTTTTTTGGGGGGGGGGGGAGGTCATTCCTTTGATTAGACTTTGCCCTCCTCATATAGTTTTTCCATGACAATACTTTATATTCCTTAGAAAGAGAAAAGATCATTGTTAAAGGATGTAAGCTCATCTTTTCTGGGGGTGGGTGGTGGGGAATGGACTCACTAACTCTGGTACTTTCCTTTCTTTTACTTTTCTTTATTTTTGATTAGTGGAAATTCAGTCACATTGGCTCTTTTGGCTTGCATATTTGTCTTTGGAGTGAGTAGTATAAGCTGAGAAATAGAAAATTCACTTCTGCAAAATTTTAAGCTTAAGAAATTGAAAGGATGGGGGCGCCTAGGTGGCTCAGTCAGTTGAGCATCCAACTTTTGGTTTTGGCTTAAGTCACAATCACAGGGTCATGAGATTGAGCCCTGAATCAGGCTCCATGCTCAACGGAAGATTCTCTCCCTCTGCCCCTCCCCCGACTCTCGTGGGCTCACTTTCTCTCTCTCAAATAAATAAATGAATCTTTTTTTTTTTTTAAAGGCAATTGAAAGGGTGAACTTTTTCCTATCGTTCATCTGTCCAGTGGCCTATGTAGATGAGTAGTGTTCACTTAAATCTCGTAGAACCATAAATTTTAAGTTATAGAAGCACTTTGGAGTAGTTTGTTATCACAGTTGTAGTCAGTCGCTTGTATGTTTGTTTATAGAATGCGTATCTACCTCCACTAGAATGTAAGCTCCATGATGTCAGAGATTGCACCTCAAGCAGAGTAGGGCTCATAAGTATTTGCTGAATGAATGAATAAAAAAATGAAAAAAATGAATAGTTATAAGATAAAACCATTATTACACATAAAACAAACTTCTAATCCATTATGGCTGAAGAGATTAGTTCACTATAGAGCAAGATATTTGTGTTGACCTTAAATAATGAATAAGAGTTTATCAGATGGAGAATGTGGAAAAGAGCATGTCGTATATGAAGGTCATGTCAGACTTAGGGAGCGGCAGGTAATATGAGATAACTGGAATAAGAATATGATTTTTAAATAAATGTTAAGTAAAATATAAATCTGATCATTTACATTTTCATTCAAAAATATCATTGTGGTTCTACTTCATGCCAGGCATTTGGGATACAGTGGCGAATAAGATGAGACATGACCCCTGCCTTCGAGGAATTTAGAGTATAATAAATGGATATTAATCAAATAATTAAAATACTCATTCCAATAAAGTATAAGACTACTGTTGTGACCAGTGCTACAGGTAAAAGGCACCTAATTCTATGTAAGTTTTTAAAATAAATTGTATAGTCAAGGTAATCAGGGGATGCTATCTAAGATGTGATTCTTGAGTTGATATCTGAAGGTGAAGAGGGGAGAAAAAAAATGTGCAAATTCCCTGTGGTGGAAGGAGAACAGCACATGAAAAGAAATGAAAGAAAAAGCTAGACCACAGAGAGAGTGAGAGGGAGCAAGGTAGATGATAGAACTGCCCAGAGAAGCAGAGGACAGACCTTGCAGTCTTTGTATGTAGTGTGTCTTTATCCAGAGAGTGGAAAGCATGGGAGCGTCTTCTATAAGAGATGACTCCTATCTGTTGGTGTTGGGGCTGCCGTGTGCAGAACCACCTGAAGGGGTCCAGGGTAGAAGGAGGTAGTTATAAGAACTGGTCCTAGGAAAGGAGAGGTAATGAAAGAACGATTCTGTGAAGTTCACTTTTCTTAATAAGAACATGATTGGGATCCCTGGATGGCTCAGCAGTTTAGTGCCTGCTTTCGGCCCAGGGGATGATTCTGGAGTCCTGGGATCAAGTCCCATATCAGGCTTCCTGCATGGAGCCTGCTTCTCTCTCTCCTTGAGTCTCTGCCTCTCTCTATGTCTCTCATGAATAAATAAATAAAATCTTTAAGGAAAAAAAAAAAAAAGAACACGATCAAGTTGCCTGACTACAGCCATTAACCTTTAAAGAAATGAGCAATATATAGGAAATAACACATCTCAACTTAGTGTAGTTTGAATCAATATTTTGACATGGGGGTAGACAAAGGGATAAAAGCTTTTAGAAACTGACTAGAAGGTGAAAAGCAAAGAATAATGAGGTGGGATGTAATGGAAAGAGACTTTTGTAAGCATTTATAGATCTGGGTTCTAGTCCAAGTTTAGCAACTATCAGAGAGAGATCAGCCAAGTCACATGACCTCATTGAATCTCAGTTTTGAAACATAGAAATAAGGAATTGGACTAGATCATGTGCAAGCTCCCTTCTGCCACATTTTGTGATTCTAGTCTCCAAACATGAGGGGACATAAAGTATGATATAATGTTTAGGTCATAGAAACAATCTCAAATCTGACTCAGTATTCAAGCTTTTAGTAAAAACCACATTGTCTGTAATATGTTTAATCATGGAGAAGTAAGAGAGCAGACTGTAGTTAGAAAGCATATTTTTGCTATTAAACGAGCCCAACTGAGAGAAACATCCTTTGTCAAGAATGTTACTACTGAACATTCCAGACAATCATTACATAATCTAAAAGCTAATTTTATTGGAAGAAACCTAAGAAGATATTCAAATTCTATCCAAATTTAATGAACATTTTTTTACTTGGTTTTACAGAGGCTAAATCGAACTTAGGCCGAACACCCAGACAGTGTATGAAGTCCATCACTCAAATTGAAGATTGTATCATCCACATAGAATACCAGGTAGTAACTGAAGTTTGTGATTTTTATCAGGATATTACAGGGTGGCCCAGCCTTGTTTTCATTTCGTTTAGTGGCACCAGTATTTTCTCTAATTGGTTGTCTTTTTTATTTTTCTCATCCTCTTTCATCTTTATTTATCCCCTTCACGGCATTGTGACTCTGGGAAGATGTTTGCAAAAAGAAGCATTTAAAAGAACGCATCTTGGGGCCCAAAGTAAAGGGCACTTTTGCCTCCATAATAGAAAAATCTTCCACCAGGTGAATGGCTAAACGTTCATATAAAAGTTTTAGCCTTTTTGTGTGCTAGGAAACAGACTGAAAATTTCAAGCCATGACTATACCTTATAGTTTATAAAAAGGCTCAAGATGCATTATAGTATGCATTATAATATCAGTATTATATTTTTCAAAGTAGAGAAGGATTTTTTTTATCACCTACATCTTATAAAAAGCCATGTTTTTAAAGGCAAACCTAGTGTTTTACTAATTATAGCAAACATATATTTGAGATCTAATTATTTAGTTCTCTATTCTGATGAAGAAAAATCATATTATGTGTCTACATAAAATAGTTTGTTTATAAATTTATTCAGAGACATCTGTGATATTGAATGATGCTCATATTACATATTCTCCTTATTACTTGTCTTTTCCCTTCTTACTGCAACACAATGCTTCCTCTGACCACTGAAAGCAAAGCTTTTAGGATTTTGTTTGAGTGTATCTAAAAAAAGCATCGGTTATATCAAGGATAAAAGTCCTGGATTTTTTTTTCAAACTAAGGACTAAATAGTTGTGCTAAAATCGAGGAACATATTGATATTCACAACTTTTGATTGCAGAAAGGAAATGCCACCTTTCACCTTTCTGATGGCAAGGACAATGTATCAGTTATTACTAGAGTTTGATACATTAAAAAACAATAAACACTATGAAATTCATTAATATTTCCAGCCGGGTTCTAATGTATTCAGCAGGTTTGTTGAATTTCTCAGGATTACCTGAGTTTCCAGGACTTCAAAGTTCGATCTTTCTCCAATGAATTTGATTCATTTTTAACTTGTTATAATATTTTTTCATTAGTGAATTCTGAAAGTACTTTCAAAAATTTCAGTAAGTACTAAAATTTTTTTTAAAGCATTGATTACAGTTTCAACTAATAGTTATGGTGCTTTTCTCTCCTGATATCTACTACAAATAAACGTTGTGGCTCTCTGATACAGAAAAAGCTGTTATTAAAAAAGATTCATTTACTACTTAATACTATACATGAAAATTTAAGAAAATGCGTTAGCTATACATAGAGTGATTTAGACTGTGAGGTCTCAGAGCATGTAAATGCCGGCTCAGTGTATATTAGCAATACAGAAATGAAATGTTAAACATCACTTAGATCTTCAGAAAGATTTGCTTTTCATCTTCACAGGATCACACATGGGACTTATCCTGCCCTGCTACCTTAAGGAAGTGTCAAGTATATGACATAATGGTAGTATTTTTGAGACTACAGTAAACCCCCTCCACCCCTCACCACCCTGCGCCCCCCCCCCCCCCCCCCCCCCCCCCCCGCCGGCCGCCACAACCTGGAGTCTCAAGCTGTAATTATGATGCCATGATCAGAAAGTTGTGTTTTGTCAGGTTTGGTCCTGAATGGGTGGCAGCATAATTTCACACTGCTGGTAGGAACACAGTGCAGCTGTGCAAAACGAGAATGTTTGTTGTTGTTTATTGCTTAAAGAGTCACTTTTTTCTCTAACAGACTAATGAAGGGAATTTTAGTACATTTGCACTGGTCTACTGATTGCCTTAAGCTTGACTTTCAATTGATCAAATGAGTGAAATAAGTCAACAAACTGCCATCAGAAAAGATTCACTGAGATTTTGCCCTCGGAATAAAAATATCGTCAGTTTATAACTATTTATGCATATGAATTCTACACAGTTGCATAACATCTTTATCGTTTAAACATTGAATTATTACAGCTTATATTGTATACTAAATTGAATTAGATGATAAATTTTTATGGAGTAAAATTATTGTGATCGACATAATTTCACTTGTAAAACTAAATGTGAGAAAATGTCGCATCATATCCATTTTAATTACTAAAATTAAAAACATAAATTTTGCGAGCTCTTAAGAGTGTCAAGACATAGTACCTACCCCAGAGGAAACCGACAGGTTCATTGTTAGAAGTAAAATTAATATAGCAGAAAAGAACGTGAGTGCAAAATGAAAAGTCAAACGGTAGAAAATTAAACACTAAGTAAAAGAAGTGAAACTTTTATGATGTTCTGAAGGTAGTTTCAAGCTCTGGTAAATATGAAAGAATTCTTAAAAGGAAACATGGAAACCACCTTTTTTTTTTAAGAAGCTAGACAGGAACAATGTCTTTAGTGACTCCGAGGTAGTATGATATACTCACTTTTATCTTTTTTTTTTTTTTTTACTTACTTTTATCTTAAGTGAAGGTAGTGATTGGAATGGAGGGTGGTAAAGATCACAGAATCATAGTGGGAGTAAAGATTAGCCAAGCATCATAGGATATTAATGATCTGTAGGCATAAAATGCCACTCTTTAATAGGTGAGGAAACCAGTCCAACCAGAAAGATGGGGAGGTAGGAGCTCAGCCCAAACTGGAGCCAGGGGTCCTGAGACTCTGAGCAGAGCCCCTTGTGCAAGCTCATACAACTTCCCATACAAAGCAGCTCATTTTGGATGTTTTTCTCATCTTCTGGATAGAGATGTGGCATTTTCAACTCAAGAGGTTTTCATAGTGAGGCTATAGAAAACTTTTTTTTTAAGATTTTAATTTATTTATTCATGAGAAACAGAGAGAGAGAGAGAGAGAGAGAGAGGCAGAGACACAGGCAGAGGGAGAAGCAGGCTCCATGCAGGGAGCCTGAAGTGGGACTCGATCCTGGGTCTCCAGGATCACGCCCTGGGCCCAAGGTGGCGCTAAACCACTGAGCCACCCGGGCTGCCCAGCTATAGAAAACTTTATGAAGTACGTACAGGTTTGAAATTATATAGTTTGGTTTTGTTGTTGGTCAGAGGCTCCGAGGATTGAAAAATCTAGGGAACAAGATTGGAATAGAAGGGGAGGAATGGGAGAAAGTTAAGGCAATGAGTGGAGAAACAGAGACAGGAAAGTGGGAGAGAAAATCCACAGAGGAAGAAAGAGAAGGGAGAATGATAGGGGGGCAGACAGAAAGGCTCAGCACGGTTTCAGAGGTAGTGTACTCTGCACTTGAACTACATACGGCCTCCAAAGGCGACGACCATTTGTTTTCCATGATTATTCTGAATGCCTGATGAACTCTCTCAACACTATTCACAGCTCTGCAACTGCTTGAGAACTTGGGCCTTTGAGCCTGCACTCCTTATCAGATAATAAGCAGAACATTTTGCCAAGGAAAAATAAAAGCTTTTAACCACAGTAACAGTAATCAGAGCAGACCATCTTTAAGTCTTAAGAAAATCAAATCAGTGGGTCACATTTTCTCATCCTAAGTTTCTCTACCCCTGCTTTGAAGACGGGGCATTGAATTTCAGCTGTCTTTTATTCTGGAATTTGCAGTCAACACTGGATTTCCTATAATAGAAAGTTTTTGATCAGTAAGAAAGATATTGTGAAATTTAAGTCTTATGACCTCTCTTCACCTGAGACACACAACCTATGAAAAGGAAAATTCACTATAAGTCATGTGTGAGATTGTCTGAGACAAATGGTGACTATGACATAGCATTTACGCTTTTAATACTGACATTTCCAAGAAAGCAAGTCGTATTAAGCCCCTGCCCTCCAACATGAGATCTTTGTGTTGACGTTGGAGTTTGTTCTCACTCTTTCTGGAAAACCTCTGATCTGATACTCTAGTCAGTTCAAAAACTGTTTATCTTTTTCACATGAGTATAAGATGTGATATTCCAAAAAGAGTAAATTCATTTTATGTCTATTTGTAGCCAAATTAAAAATGGATTAGCCCTTGTTTATTTATTCATGTGGACTGTTCACATAATCTATGGATTGCTGAGATGTCATTGTATCTACAACCAAGTTATGTGATGGAGAACAGACATTCATATTTGTGACCAGAGCTTCCCCATCTCTAATATTTTTAGTTGTATTCCCTGATTCTAATATTGTTGCTCAATTTTGTGTATGTATTCATACTCCCTTGTCACCTGAATACAAAATTTGGCCATGGGCATTGATGGCATCCAAGATACGCACTGTGAGGTGCCTGTTCTGTGTAGGTACAATGCAGGCACAGAAAAGGTGAGACTAATGGTTTTGGCCTTATAGACTTATAATTTACTAGAGAAGACAGTACATATGGATAAGGAAAATATGTGAACGCCAGCATTTACTTAGTAGACATTAGTGCAGCTTCTAATCTCAGTTTTCTTTCAGTTGGTCGAAACCAAACTTAAGATGAGAAATACAAATTTTCTTATTCTGTTCAGATATACCTCCCTGTAGTGAGCACTTCACATAAACTACCTCATTGAATCATCATAATACTGCCTGTGATACTGTAGATACTGTTATCCCCATTTTGTAGAGTAAGAAATTGAGGCTCAGAGAATTTAAGTTGTTTACCCAAATCATTGTGCCTCCTCTTTATTTTTGTAAAAATAGGTGTTTATGTCATCTGTGGTGAAAGTATGTATGTATTTACTTACCATATTTCTGTCAGTGTTTGAAAAAACCTTTCTATTCAAGTGTATCTATTTATTGTATGAAATACTTATATATCGTCCATCTACATTTTTCATAAATATGACTTATTTTAATTTGAGAAGATACTTGACTTCTGATGGAGAAATAATTATAACTTATAAAAATGGAGAAATCAGAGACATACAGACATTGGTGTGTATCTTAAAAAAGAGTTCTAATTATGAGGACCTCTTAAATATAAGAGTTTTTCCCTTTGGTGTAAGGGCATTGACTATAAACATGACGTTTTACATTAAAAGTGGTGTTTTGGATGTATTGCTTGATGCTCCATGATTTTCTGCAAAAACATTACAGGAGAAGATCAAATAAGAAGATGCTGCTGCAGATCAAAATAATAGATCAACAAAAGGGAATACTAGAGCAGTAATGTCTTAAAGAATTAATACCCAGGAGAAAAGAGCTGTGGAGGAAAAGAATACAAATACGAACACACACACACACACACACACACACACAAACACACACATGTTCTGACATATACAATGTATACACAAACATATATACATATAACATGTAAACATAAATGCATTTTAGGTAAGTCACTCAAATAACTCCATTTATGCATTGGTCCTATTGGCTCTTTTGTCAGCTGTTTTGTGGAAAACTGTTGATTCATTATTTAACATTTATTAAACCTTTCCAATCTATAAGCACCGTGCTCAGTGATAAGGATATGACAGACAAGATATTCTTTGTCTTTAAGAGCTCCCAACGTCCTGTGCAGGTGTTATTGCAGTGGTATAATGAAACAGAAGTGACATTCACAGAGTTTCATGATCCTAGAAGAGGAATATCATGGAGGGCTTTCTGGAGATTGATGTCTTAGAGAAGTCTTGAACAGCAAGCAGCAGTTAGTCAAAAGGAAATGGGAAAGGTGGATGCCCTTCCGCAGCATGAAAAAAGCTCTAGGAGCTTGAGACAGGAGGATGTGTGTCTTCTGGGGTTGCTGGAAAATAGTGATGATGGAGAGATGAGAGGTGAGGATGGACCTCACCTTAGGCCAGACCTAATAAGGCTAATTGGACTTTCTACTGCCAGTAATGATGAGTCTTTGTAGAATTTAAAGCACAGAAAGGGCCAATTTTGTATCTTAGCAGATCATTCTAGTAGCTCTGTGGAGAATGATTTTTAGGCCGAGAACACCAGAGTTCAGGATCTAACTTAACAATAATGGGTCTTCTAATCCATGAATATTGAGTATCTCTCATGTATTTAGATCTTTAGTTTCTCTCAGCTGTGTTCTAAGCTTTCAGTGTAAAAGTCTTAATATCAATTTTGCATCTTAGCAGATCATTCTAGTAGCCATGTTGAGAATGGTTTTTAGGTTGACAACACCAGAGTTTGGGATCTGGTTTAAGAGGCTGCTGTAGAAATGTAGGCAAGAGATGCTGAGGTTCAAGGATGACAGGGACAGGGTCCTGGCGGTGGAGCACTTATGCCATGTTTAGTAGATGAAGTTGGTTAAGACCTGGTTCTTAACTGGATGTAGACAGATGGATCAGGATTTCTCAGCTTTAGCTTGGGGGGCGGGGGGGGAGGTTGTGTTTTTCCCAGCCCCCACCCATGCTCCAAAAACCCGCATGTTTGTCACGGGCTCCATTTAGTATCGAACTGAAATTTACTGCATAGTCTCGGGGGCCAGACACGGTGCTGAACTTTACACTCATGAACTCATTTAATGCTCAAAACAATGTGATGAAGGTACAGAGTCCTAACTGTGCTACTTTTGCATAAAGGGGAAACAAAGAAGTTTCGATAATAAAATACATCTTCCCCCCGCCAAAAAAAAAAAAAAAAAACTGGATGTGGGGATGCAGAAGGCCAAACCTCTGACATGGAGAAGGAGCAGGAACTGGTTGCACAGGTTGGCGATATGGTCAGTTTAGTTTCAGGTGTCTCTGGCTCAGCCAGGCTGAGATATTTCAGTCTGGAGCTTGAGAAAGCGGTCCCTGGTGATCAGTTTGGGAGTTCCCAACCTCTAGGTGCATGCAACCGAATGCACAGCCTCTTGTGTGTGCGTGTGTGTGTGTGTGCGTGCGTGTGATACACCGTAGTCTTTTCCTCTTTTCTCATCTCTGAAGGCCGAGCTTCCTGTCTCAAGCAATGCACAGTAATTAACATGACACCTCCCTGTTGTGCGGGAACAGCAAAGCCCTCCCGAGGAGCAGGCAAGGCTTTGGGCGGGTGGCAGCCTGCCCCCCAGTGACCCTTGTTGCTTTCTTTCCAGTCGCGCCGGTGGACATGCCTGCCTCGGAGGGCCACCGCCGCGGCTGACCCTCCCGCAGCTCATCCTTCGGAGGAT
Source organism: Canis lupus familiaris (assembly GCF_011100685.1). Classification (NCBI taxonomy): domain Eukaryota; kingdom Metazoa; phylum Chordata; class Mammalia; order Carnivora; family Canidae; genus Canis; species Canis lupus. The sequence continues at coordinate 21,732,855 of NC_049250.1, forward strand.
CGTGGCTCCGCGCCGCTGTCCGGATCACGATGGCAGAGAAGGTGCCCCCTGGCCTGAACAGGAAGACCTCCAGGTCGACCCTCTCCCTTCCACCCGAGCCCGTGGACATCATTAGGAGCAAGACGTGCTCGCGGCGGGTTAAGATTAACGTGGGCGGCCTCAACCACGAGGTCCTGTGGCGCACGCTGGACCGCCTGCCGCGCACGCGCCTGGGGAAGCTGCGGGACTGCAACACGCACGAGAGCCTGCTCGAGGTGTGCGACGACTACAACCTGGGCGACAACGAGTACTTCTTTGACCGGCACCCGGGGGCCTTCACGTCCATTTTAAATTTCTACCGGACCGGGAAGCTGCACATGATGGAAGAGATGTGCGCGCTCTCGTTCGGCCAGGAGCTCGACTACTGGGGCATCGACGAGATCTACCTGGAGTCGTGCTGCCAAGCCAGGTACCATCAAAAGAAGGAGCAGATGAACGAGGAGCTGAGGCGGGAGGCCGAGACCATGCGAGAGCGGGAGGGGGAAGAGTTCGATAACACCTGCTGCCCCGAGAAAAGGAAGAAGCTCTGGGACTTGCTGGAGAAACCTAACTCGTCGGTGGCTGCAAAGGTAGGAAAAGCGGGGCGCTGCTCCCCCCCCCCCCCCCCCCGTGCGCGGGCAGGAGGGCTGGTGGCCTCCCCTCCAGGCAGCGTAAGCGGCCGCGTTTCTGAGGCTTTGGAGAGGCAGGACCAGGTAGGGCCGCGCGGCGAGGAGCGCTTTGCAGAGGCGCACGGAGCTCCGCGTAGTGGCGCGCGGTGGCGGGGCTCGTTCTTAAGCAGCGCTGCTGGGTCGGAACAGGGCTGGGCGGCAGAGGCTGCAAGGGTTTGGGTGGCCGTGTCGCTGCGCGGTGGCGGTGGCTGGAGTTTGAGGGGAGAGCGCTAGCTGGGGTCCGGCACACGTGGACGGTGGTGCAGTCCTTGAGGGTTAGCTGGGGTCCAGGACACGTGGAGAGTGGGGCTGTCCTTGAGGGCTAGCTGGGGTCCAGGACACGTGGACAGTGGTGCAGTCCTCGAGGGCTAGCTGGGGTAGAGCACACGTGGACAGTGGTGCAGTCCTCGAGGGCTAGCTGGGGTAGAGCACACGTGGAGAGTGGGGATGTCCTTGAGGGCTAGCTGGGTCCAGGACACATGGAGAGTGGGGATGTCCTCGAGGGCTAGCTGGAGTCCAGCACACGTGGAGGATGGGGCTGTCCTTGAGGGCTAGCTGGGGTTCAGCACACAGGGAGTGAGGTGCTGTCCTCAAGGACTGGCTGGAGTCCAGCACACGTGAAGCGTGGTGCTGTCCTCAACGGCTAGCTGGGGTCCAGCATATGTGGAGAGTGGTGCTGTCATTGAGGGTTAGCTGGGGTCCAGCACACGTGGAGAGTGTTGCTGTCATTGAGGGCTAGCTGGGGTCCAGCACACGTGGAGAGTGTTGCTGTCATTGAGGGCTAGCTGGGGTCCAGCACACGTGGAGAGTGTTGCTGTCATTGAGGGCTAGCTGGGGTCCAGCACACAGGGAGTGTCATGCTGTCCTCCAGGGCTAGCTGGGGTCCAGCACACGTGGAAAGTGGTGCTGTGCTCGAGGGCTAGCTGGTGTCCAGAACACCTGGAGAGTGGTGCTGTCCTCGAGGGCTAGTTGGGGTCCAGCACATTTGGAGAGTGGTGCTGTCCTCGAGGGCTAGCTGGGTTCAGCACTTTGGAGTGTGGTGCTGTCATTGAGCGTGGAGGGAGTACCTCCTGGCCTGGTTCTCTGGAGGAGCATGGAAAGAGGGAGTGTGGCCCCATGTAACTCAGAGGACTGTGGGGCTCCTTGCTTGAAAAAGGGCCTTCTGGTTAAACTGTGTAAAGAGTGAGTCAGTGTCCATGGTGCCTCCCTTACCTCTCTTATTATGAGGCCTACTCTGACAATGATGATCGTTTTTTTTTCCACAATTGAGGTATTACCCTACCTCAGAGTTTATCGTGTTTGCTTATAATGAAGGTAAACTCACATTTCCATTGTGCTGCATACATCTCTGTCTCAGAGTAAGTTTGTTTTGCCACGAATTGCAGCATTTAATTCAACTGCATGATTCTGTTTATCTAATTTTATTTAGAGCTTTGAAGGTTAGCACAAACTGCTTTTCATCCCATATATTTAGTTCTATATTGCAATAGGAGATATGAATACAATATCAAGAGTCATCTTTAGCTGCAGAGGCGTAGTATTAGTATTTCATGCATGTTAGATGAAAATGGAATATGGAAGAGAGAAAAGGAAAATAGCAGAAAAACGTGTCATCACATAAATTCTTAAGTTGCTTCAGAATTCTTAAAAATCAGTAAAGATTATGGAAATATAATAGGCCATTATTAAGTGGAAAGTAAGATCTTATAATCTACAACACGTAAATTATGTAAACAATCAACTGAATGCAGATGGTTGTAAAATTGCTTCTGCCCTGTTTGATATGCCTAGTTTTGCATCATGGTGACTTCTAAAGGCATTTTACTTTCTGGCCAGAGCATGGAAGTCAGTGAAACAAAATATGTTTCTGTTGTACACAATGAGGAAATGCACACCTTGTAGCAAACGGAAAGATTTCAACTAGGTCTTTTTTGTAGTTATGAATAATTTACTTTTCTTTTATCCATAAGAAAGAAATAGATATGCTATACTTGTGGGTTTTGGTTGAGAAGGTTACTGCTCTTTGTAGTGTCAAGTGTTAAGTTACATATGTGAGTCACTGGTAAAAATATGGAGTAAATTTTAAAGATGAATGAGATAAACTCTGGATTTAAAGGAGTATTTTGGATGTTAAATGAACTCTTTCAAGCCCTTAGGCGGTTGGGGTCTAAGTCATTGTTCCATCGAATGCTCCAGAGGGTGTTCGACATGTATGCAAAAATCAGCAGCTATATCAAAGAAAATTTGAAGTTTAATATGGCTTATTTGCTTATAACAGCATTATTAACACATATCTAAAATTCAGTACTGTTATAGAAAAAAAAAACGTGTAAGGTATATACATTTGTTTTTCTGAAGCATTTCCACTGAGGACAGAATATGATCAATAACTTGATTTCCCAGATGAGGGAGTTCATTTAATCTCTAAATTTTAGAAGCAGCAGCCATCTCTTTATCTCTAAGAAGGTAACATTGATCATGGCCTATTGTATGCTATTATATATACCTGCACATCAGATAGATTATTGAAACTTGCTTCAAATTTTGTATGCACAGATAAGATATCTACCTACAAACTAAGCAGTTAAGGACATTGGTTTTGGAAATTTTAATGTAGTTGTAAATAATAAATTTGTTTCCAAATTATTAATCAAGTAAGGCAAATCTTTGCTAACCTAAGTAGATTTTTTTTACTAAATTTTCATAAGGAATTGTATTTGTTTATTTAAATATCTACATTTTCCTCTCTGTTTGAATGGTGAAATATTATGGAAATCATTTACATTTGATTATATGGTACTTTAGTGAAAGTATTGTTCATTTGTGTGAGGTTTGGAACCTTTTAAAAACAGCTCTGTATGGTGTCTTATGTAAATCACTACTTTTTCCTGTACTCTTCTCAAATCGTATAACTTGTTATTTCTCTGGAATAATTCTTGGTGAGGTGAGTCCTGTGTGTGAATAGTATTTTTACAACTTAGGAACAATTTGCTTTGTTAAAACTGCAGTAGGATGATACTCTAGCCCTCACTATTTGTGTTATGGGTACAGCAGGATCCTGCCTATGCCATGAAGCTCTTGTGTTGGAATACTTGGAATCTATGTGTTTTTCCTAACTTGCTTAGGAGGTGAGATATCTTTGTTGGAGAATATCTGTTTACCTTGCCTCTACGGTGATTGTTTATTCAGTTTGGTAGTTCAGTTGAACATATATAGCATGTTCTGTGTGGGCTAACACATCTAACTGGACATGTAGAAAGACACTCTTTTCTCTCCAGAATTTAAAATATATTCTCTTGGCTTAAGCAGGAATTTCATATCCTTCAAAGTATTTGTCTTTTTCTCTTTGGGTTTTCCTGTCTTTTATAATCTATTGAGTATTTCTACAATAAAGAAAGTTAAAGTTATGAATTCACTTGCCAGATCCCTAGCACAGGAGGAAAAATTTGACCCTTTCTATCAAATATTCCACAATAGGCTATATTGATGACATGGAATAAATTCTCAGTAATCAATTCAATAATAATTGTCCAGCCTATAGTATGTCCATCCAGTATGTCACACAAAATTATTGCAAGGCCCATTGACCTATTGTATTTTGTCCTTGAGTATGACCCTAAAAATAACAATTTGGCTTTTACAGAACATGCTTCTTGGTATTACTTCTATTAATTGAACTTTGAAGTATATAAATAACTGGAAAAAATGCCAAACGGGGTTTAAATAAGTGGTATGTCTTAAATGTCTTCATTTAACAAGTTAACATTTTTACACACACACAGGATAATATGAAATATAATTGTACTTTTCACAAAATAATAACAGGGCTTACAGAAATTGTTCTTTCATAGTTTTTTCTATAATCTGGTACTATGACATGAGTTTATATGTGCATGATGGACTTTCTGTTTTTTCAGTCTTGTTAGTTTATCTTGGTGACATTCTGTATACCCTCATGCAGAGATAATGTACAAAGTTTAAATTTGAGGCTATTTGTGAATGTGGGGCCCACCAAATGGGCCTGGAGGATGGCTGGTCCAAATCTCTGGGTTACTGTGACATGGAATTGCTGGTTCTGGCGTGCCTTTCATAGGAATGTGCAAGGGGAGAAGATGGGCTTAACTGGCTGCCAGTTTCCTGGGCAGTGAATTGGAATTAGACTTGATCCTGTACCTCTTCCAGCCTTGGGCCATTTAGTCAGCCTCTGGCTTGGAAATACCTATCTCCCTTTTCTTTGGCCTTTTCCCAAAGGGACTGCAGTAGCTGTTCCCCTTTAAATTTTGCATTACAGGAACTTCTCTCTAAGAGGTATTTGAAAGCATTTAAGTGAAGTGGATCCTATGGCATGTGATATTGTCTGCCTTTAGGATGAAACAACAACCCACAAGGAGCATGGCCCACCTGAGAGCTGAAAAGAAAGAGATTCAGTACTGTACAGTGCCTTCACTTTAGATATCTGAAAAAGGTCAAGAACAAAAGAAGTCAACTGTGTCTTCAGGCAAACCCAGTTAGGAAACAGCTCAGCCTTCTGAGGCAAGCTTCAGCCTGGGCATATACATGGATATGGTGTTCGGGACAATGCCAGCCAACAGGCCCATCTCAGGTGTCAGGTCAGGAAGCTAGACTTTAGCCCATATTTGAAAAAAAAAAAAAACCCACAATATAAGGCTGCAGAAAGACATTTCTGTTCATCTGAACCAGTACAGTGAGAATCACCTGGCAACCCTGTTGGGCAGGGTCCAGAGTCAAGTTGGTGGGAGCCCGTTGGGGGGGTTGGGGGGGGGCCGCGGGGAGGAGGTATTGTTTCTTACTGGTTTCCCTTTCCACTTTTCCTGTGTATCTGCAGCTACCATTTATTTATCTAAGGATTATTCCTCCCTCATCCTCTTGTTTTTCCCATTCCCTCCTCCTCCTCTCTTTCCTCCTCTTTCCCTCCGTCCCTCTACCTCCTTCCCTCAGGAAAAGGAAGATGATTGACTAGAAAATTATTTCTCAACCTTTTTTTCATTAATGGCCCCCTAAGGAGAAAAATGAAGTTAAATTTAAATTCCCTCTAAAGAGAGAAACTAAATACTAAGGAATAAGATTTTGTCAGGTAGGATGGAGCTTGGAGAGCTAAAGACTGTTATAATATCTAAGATTTTTTTTCATACTTCTCCACAAGAACCAATTTTCTCCTGCTGGCGGCAGTGGCATTGATCCCATGGGGGAGTACATCCAATCATGGAAAGGATACCTGCCTCCAGCTCATGGCCTCCAAACATCTACCTGACCATCCCCATTGACATGGCATGGCACCTAAAGCAAGCATGGGAAGGCCTGGGAGACCTTAGACATTATTGCCTTTAGGAGCAGATGTACAACGTCTGCCTCTGGGACTACAGCTCTCTGGAGAGCCAGAGGTCAAAGTTCTGAGTTTCCCAGGGGATGGCTTCTGTTTAGTTGCCCTATTGGTGATAAGTCCTTGAGAACCTCACTCCACTATCCAATTGAATTAGACTGTGTGGGTGTCTCATGTCACAGAAATAGTGAAAAGAAAATAAATCCAAATAAAATAAAACCCCCTGTGTACTCATGAAGGAGAAAGGAATACATAACATTTTCATTCTATTTCTAGTTTATGGATCGGTTATTCAAATGTTTTGGATGAAAAAAAGAAATATTATTGGAACGGAGCCACCAATTATTTCCTTTTAGTCCAAGAACAAAACTATCGCATGTTTTGTGTGTGTGTGTATGTGTGTGTGTACACATGTACAGGTTTCCCCATTATCTGAAAATAGAGCATTCCTATGAAATCCTTTGTAAGGTGAAATGGCATAAAGCATAGAAGCAGTTATCATTTCATAATAATGAAAATCCTATTCCCATTTCTTTCACTTAGTGAAAACAGATAGTAATGTAGGTCTTTCATAAAAGCAAAGTGGCATAAAGAGAGCTTACAGTTAGCAGGGGAAACCAGCATCTCTGTATGTATACATACACACACACGTACACACAGTCCGGGTGGACAACTCTGCTCATACGTAGCCGTGAGCTTTCTGATGACTGTCTTGTGGTAAACAACAAGGAGCCATTAGAACCATAAATGGACCCCCCCCCCCAACCAAACAAACTGATGCAATGTGAGCTCACATGGAAATCTCCCTACATCAAGGAAGCTCTTGGTGGCTTGGTGGAACTCGTGCAGTTCCCCAGTTCTTATCTAAGATTACCAGTGGCCTGATTAGTGTGCCAGTCCTGTCGTTTCTGTGTTGTTTACTGTTTCTCATCTTGCCCTTTCCTTTCGAAAGCCCAGCTGTACGATGAGGTTGTTTGTGCTTTTCAGATAACATGGCATAAGAGGTCAGAGGTGCTCATAGGGGATAGCTTAAAACAACTTGGCCCGGCTGTAGAGGTTTAGATTGGAAATATGTGTTTTTTTTCTTTCTAAAATATATAATTCATGCAGACTAACTGGTTGAAAGCCTAGAATCAGTTAGACGTAAACAAATAAAAGATAAGATAGAAAATGTTGGATTTTGATTAAAATGTTTCAAATATTCCATTCTTGAGCTCTACTGGTCCTATTTGGAGATCCATGCTTCTTTGCTGTCCCCGAGACGTTGCCCTGAAAATGCACCACTTTTTGTCCACTTGACCTCATTTGATCAGGGAGAGAATGGTGAGAACAGAAGAGGAAATTGATAAAAAGCTCATATCGCACCTTCCCTTACCTAAGGTGCCACGGGTCCTGCTTTTCCTGAGAATGCCCTGGTTAATGCCTTTTGTCTGAGGCAAATTATTAGCAGCAGCTCCTTTCACTCTTTTTTTTTCCTTTCACTATTAAAAAGTGTCCCAGTTTGGACAATAAACTAAGTGATTAACTTACATGTGAATAGTTTTGGGGAAAAAAAAAAGAAATTATCCAAGAATCGTGCACTTTTCCTCTTTGCTTCTTTGTTCCATTTGAGGAAGGCCTGTCTTAATTTTCAAGCACTTTTTTTCCGTCTCTTTGAGAAATTGCTGGTTTTCATTAATATTAGAGTAAGATTTTCAGATTCCTTTCAAGCTCGGTTTTTAAATCTCAATAAGTAATTATCATTTTCAATGTAAAAAAACCAAAACAAAACCAAGGAATTCTTTCTACGTTATCTAATGTTATCACAAAACAGACTACATTAGCAGTATTTAAATATTCTGGCTTTGAAAATTCATGCACACTGCTTTGGTTATTAACAGATTTGTTTTCTTTATTTCAAGTGAGAGACTTTACAAAGTGAACGATGTACTATTTTAGGTAAGCATAAGTATTATGAAGGAATGGTCACAATATTTAACACTTTCCACATTGGAAGACTGTAGAAGGCTTTGAATAATACTTTAAGTGTTCTTATCTGAGCTCTATTACTATGAATTGACCATTCTAATGAAGAAAGATATTTTTCAAGTGATCAATAAAGTTGATTCTAAAAGAATTGCCAGAATAAAAATTCCTTTTAGATCAATGCATGATTATATAGAAAAAAAGAAACCTCCAGCTGCTGATGTATAATTCATGAAGTAACCATAGATTACAATAGATTTTTTGATTTTGGCATTGATTTAGCATTGGTGTAGTATTGGTGTATTCTATTCTCAAATAGAATAGCATTTATTCTATTTGAGAACAACCCTGGAGTTCCATGACATTCAATAATCTATAATGTGATGAGGCATAAATCTGAATTTTGTATGATATCAGGTTCATTTGTTGGAGCTGGTTGACTTTGATAGAATGAGCTTAGCTGGCCACTGAGCACTAGCCTAACCCTATTTGGTTTTTTTTCTCCTCATTGTTACATATACTAACTCTTATCAAATGTTCCTGTATTTTATAGGGGAGATCATATGGTACAATAGAGATTAGCAAAACTCTCACAGGATGTATTCCTCATTAAAAATATCCTATTTAGGGGCACCTGGGTGGCTCAGTTGGTTAAGCATCTGCCTTGGGCTCAGGTCATAATCCCAGGGTTCTGGGATTGAACCCCAGATCATGCTCCCTGCTCAGCGGGGAGTCTGCTTCTCCCTCTCCCTCTGCCTCTCTCCTGAGCTTTGTGCTCTTACTCTCTCTCTCTCTCAAATAAATAAATAAAATCTTTAAAAATATATTCTATTTAGGTATTCTAAGAGTGACAGGGCTTTTTAAGGTAGCAGTCAGCCTGGACATTATTCTTGCCCACCAGTAGCCTGGTCGTTGATACCCTTCCTGCCTCGGTGGTGGACCAGAGAAGGATAAAGGAGTCTCCAGGCCAAAACAGTGGGCACATTCCACAAGCTGTACTTCCTGTATCTATCAGTAACATTCAGCCCCTTCACCAAACTTACTCTTTCCCCACATCTTCTGGAATAGAGTTGATGATCACTTTATAATTTACAATCAGAACTTTTGGGGATCCCTGGGTGGCGCAGCGGTTTGGTGCCTGCCTTTGGCCCAGGGCGCGATCCTGGAGACCCGGGATCGAATTCCACATTAGGCTCCCGGTGCATGGAGCCTGCTTCTCCCTCTGCCTGTGTCTCTGCCTCTCTCTCTCTCTCTCTCTGTGACTATCATAAATAAATAAATAAATAAATAAATAAATAAATAAATAAAGAACTTTTGAAGGACTTAAGGAGACTGAGACATCTCTGTAGTTGCAGTGTCAGCCTTGATACATAGATGTAACCAATCTAGAATAAAGAACCTAGACATGAGCCAGCTAGGAACAAAGGAGTATAGTGACACTCACAGAGGCAGGTGGAATAGTGATGGAATAGTGCCTCCAAAACCTTTACAGGAGGCGCTAAAAGCTAACATCAGAACTATATCAGATTTTGCACCTATGTATTATTTAGTTTGGGCTGTGTTTACATTAACTCTTTTGCTAATGCATAGAGAAAATGTATTTTCCACTTAAATCATAACATTTTTATAAAACTTTAAGTGAAAGGAATACTGGATATTACTAAGAATAGAAACCTGAAGTATATAGATTCAACTAAGGTTTGTAGTGAAGTTTGCGTGTCTAGGGTAGGTGAACCAGGTAGTATCAGCTCTCACTGAGTGGTACTGAACTAGATCTGTTTGTGTGTGTGTGTAGGGGAGGGGTGTGTGTGCAGGCACAAGAGAGAGAGAGAGAGATGTTATCTATCTGCCATCCCTCTATTACTACATATTATATTATAAAAATCCACCTGCACAAAAGTACAATAAACTTCAGGACTCCTGGGTGGCTCTGTGGTTGAGTGTCTGCCTTCGGCTCAGGGTGTGATGCCAGGGTCATAGGATTGAATCTCACATCCAGCTCCTTGCAGGGAGCCTACTTCCTCCTCTGCCTGTGACTCTGCCTCCCTCTCTGTGTCTCTCATAAGTAAGTAAGTAAGTAAATAAATAAATAAATAAATAATCTTTTAAAAAATATAATAAACTTCAACCTGTATTTGGTAATTTAGGGTAGATGCAACTTTGCCATCCAAGTAAGGCAGCTATTCAGAATACAGCTTTTGTGATAACCTGATCGGGCATGAAGTCCATAGAAAGTACTCTAATGGTCCAAGAATAGCAGGAAGAAGTATTTTCATTAGTCTCCTAGGATTTTGTTTCAGGATGCTAGAGGTCATTGCCACCCTAGATTTCACACTTTTACTTATGTCTCATTGAGTCACTCCTGACACAACCACAAGTGTTGAATGCCACTTTAAATAGCTTCTCTATCCTATGCCACAACACTGCCAAGGACAAGTATTCCCTACACAGCTCTGAATGAAGCTACTTGGTCATGGCATCCTTCACTGAAATGAACCTCAGGATAGTTGCATGAGTCAAAAATTTCCCAGGCTTCCAGTCTTATTTTATCACTAATTAATGTAAAACCTAGAATACGATTTTTGATATTAAAAATGCAGTTGTCTTAGTTGGCATCATCTAAATTAAATCCTCAACTGTATTTGTTCCTTGAATTAGGTTTTTCTCTTAAACATTCAAATTTTAGTTTACATCTTACAGTTACACCTATATTTGGCAACATTTTAGAACTGTCTTTTACATCGGTGTCCCAGCATATGGTTTCAACCAGAATTTGGTTGGATTGCAAAATAACTCAAGGCCACTATCTATGAAGTATAGCAACACATTTGTGCTGTGAAAAATGTGTATTTCATTAATACAATGGAAATTTTCACTATTATGCAACTAGCAGGAGGCCTTGCATAATATCCTTAAGGTAAGCAACCTGTTCGATTTCAGTGAAGCTTTTAGTTCAGAGGCAGAAAAACATTGGTAGGTAGTCCTGTTTTTTAAAAGGTGATAATTTGCTGTATAGTACAGATGCAATGAACTACAAATGCAATGAAAGAAAATATGAAATCGTAGGCTAGAATCTAGTATGACATGAATTTACTATTACATATTTGCTATGTAAAAAAATCTAGCACATTTTATTATATTTCTTAAGTGAATTCTGCAGGTGTGAAAATTATTGTATTATGTAAGTAAAGTAATTGCATTATGAGCAATATTAAAATTCAAAGCGAAAATCTCTTTTAAGCACTGGTCTTTATTTTTCAAACTCTAGCTCATGAGCCATTATAAATATTTTAAATTACATGGAGTGTTTACAAAGTGCTAATTACACTTTTTTTTCAAAGTTTTGTGTATAGATTATACATGAGGTAGCTCAAAGGGCCGCAAACTGTTTTGATAGGCATATTTCAACAATCCATGCATGTGCTTGATGAAAGAAATATTATATTTCAGTGGGAAAAAAATGTTTCGGGTTCTGTTTCCCTGTCTTGTTAAGTTATCCAGCATATGCCAAAACTTTGAACTTTTCTCTTCTGCAGCATTTTGATGCACACATCTAAAATTGAGTCTGAAGGTTAGAGGGCAGGTTTCTGCTATTTATCAGGAATGCAAAAGTAAACCTGTCCCACTGACCACTTCAGGTACAGCACTGCTGGTCCCCTCGAGAACCTTCCTCTTCAGAGAATGTTTTAGTTACACTTCCAGGAACAACTGTATTATTACTATGTAATTGGCATAGAACATAACATTAGTTTCAGGTATACAACATAATGATTTGATATTTGTATATATTGCAAGAGGATTGCCACAATAAGTCTAGTTAATATCCATTACCAATACATAGTTACAAAAAAATTCTTTTTCTTGTGATGAGAAGTTCTAAGATCTATTCTCTTAGCGACTTTCAAATGTACCATACAGTGTTATTACTAACTCTAGTCACCATGCTGTACATGAACAGCTATTGATTTACCATTTAATTTCTTAGGATCCAGTTGGACTTTACCTTTTTTAAGCCTGGTTTTAAATATTTTAATGAGGTGATATCTACTTAAGTTTCAGTGAAATCGAATGTAGTGAAGTTTCCAAAGTAGAGAAGGTGGATAAACTTGAAAAGATCCACATTTCACTTTGTCTTTAACTTATAAGCAAATGTTTGCTTTTCTTTATCCCAAAGTATCAGAGTCTAAGAGTAGGTAGACTGTTTCTTCTAGACTTTAAAATCAGTATAAGTCCGTTTTCCTGTCTGTTTGAAAGAATTTGATTCTTTACCCATCCTGTGCCCTCCCTTAATTCATGAACTCTGGCTGTTAAAATTAACCTGGTTTTCCTTTCATAATAGCTGTCAGTATCCTTAGAGCCTTCTGTTCTGAGCAGAAATTTAATTCTGGGGGGAAAAGACTGGTTAATTGATACCCAATACAGTAATGGATGCTTTTTTTACAAGGCTAGATTAGCTTCTGTTTTCAAAGTCCTCTGCGAGGTAGAGCTGTAACTTCTGATATCATCAGGGTGTTCTTGCAACACGTATCCTGTCTTCTTATTTTGAGACCAGTTCTCTTCTAACAATACGGCTTCCTTCACAACCTAGAAAAAATGAGCCTTGTTCTCTGCAGCCCAGAGTCATGAAGTGAAGGCCACATTTCCTTGTCCCTTCAATAATTAGTGTGACCTTCCTCAAAGAGCGGAAGGGAAACAATTTATATTGAGCATCGGCTGCGTGCCACACTCTGAACTCAGGGTTTTCCACATTGACCCTTTACAACACAGATCAGCAAGCATTTGCTGTAAAGGGCCAGATAGTGAATATATTCAGCTTTGTGGGCCATACAATCTCTGTCACAGCTTCTCAGCTCTGCTGCTGTAGTGTGAAAATGTCCATAGACAACAGGTAAAAAAAACAGATGTAGCTGGGTTCCAATAAAACTTAACAACAGGCTAGGTTTGGCCCTTGAGCCGTAATTTGCCTATTGCTACTTTCTATCAGTCCTGTGCCAAAACATCATTTATCCCATTAAGGCCGAAACCCAGAAAGATCAAATTTGTGTGTCTTGTCCCTTACTAAGTGACCTATTGGAAATTGTATTGTTTCTACCAATGCTTCAGCACAATTATTCTTCCTATCTAGTTGCATTTATCATTCCTTTCTCATCACTGTTCATTATTTCTGTCACTAGCCAGTATTTATTTAAGATTTTGGTTTATGACTGACAGTTATCTTACTACTGCACCCCCTTGCTATCCTGCAGGACAATGAGCTATCATAAATTCCAGCCTAAATGACCCCCATCCTGAACTCAGCACATGGATGAAACCGCTCTCCCTTTGGAATCTGGAACTCTGATTACAACCACTGAGCCTTCCATTTCCCATCAAATCTATACTTTGTCCCCATTGCTACTGCTTTTGTCTTGACTTATGCTATTCTTTTTCTCTTCATTTGGGAGCACTGGATCCACTGCCATAGGCAAGGCCTTGATCACCTTATACTTCGCTTGATACGAGGTCCTGAACTAGACTTCCTCACTTCATGTTCCTGTCAGTTCTAAGGTATTCTTCATGTAGCCAGCAGAATTACCTTTGAAAACACGACTGGGTTGCTTCTGAACCGTAAACCCCAGTGATTTCCCATTGTCTACAGTCTAGTTCAAACTCCTGAGCATTGCGTCTAAGACTCTTCCCCACCTTCCTCTCCAACCACATGCCCTACCATTCCTCGTACAGTTATTATTCCAGGCAATTTTCCATTTGTGAAGGTAGAGCTCTGCTCTAGGCAGCTTGCTTACTGCTCTCAGTAAGCATTACTCTTACATGGCTACCTTCAACTAGAGGAGACATCTTTTTTCTAATTTGCACAGGGGAGACTTGTAAACTGGCTGTGGCCATACTTGCACACAATTAACACATTCATGGCCACCACATTTTGCTGACCTAGAGTTCCCTTTGCCCCTTTTCTCTCCTTCCTTATGTCTCAGTTCATATGTCCCTCTTCTGTGATGTCACCTGACTCTCCTTCCTCTATTTTTCCCTACCTCTTTCCTCATACTTATAATAGGGATTCTATCTATGCAGGGCTCATTTCTCCAGCTAGGCTATCATACATGAGGGAACAGTCTGTGTCTCTTCATTTTCAATTACTGACAACCTAGCACAGTTCCCGGCACATAACAAACACTCAGTACCTGCCACCAAATGACAACAAAGGTAGAAATAACAGTAGGACCAAATGTTTGACAATATTTCAATTTCTCTGTAAAAATTAAACAACACGGATAGAGATTGAATATCTCATCCCAGTGATGAGACCAGAGTAATTCTAGGTTTGTTTTAGGCAGTTTAAGAAAGCTGGATATCTTACCCGTTTTAAATGGCTTTATGTTTTTGAAATAGGCGAAGAGCCATAGATGTGGGTTTTCCATTTTTACATTGTATAAATTCTCCATCTAGAATAGCGTGTAGGCTGCTCTGTATGCCACAGAGTTTATGCAGAGAAAGGCGTCAGGTGCTGCTGAAAGGCAAGCTTTCAGATGCTTTGCTTTGCTAAGATTGCTCATTTTATTTGAACTGAGGGTTCTGGGAACTCTTGTCATAGGTAAAATGTAGCCTGTGTATGAACTGGGGAGTAGAGAAAGGGGCTTGATCTGGGCCACAGGGGGCATGGAGTCCTCCCATACCCTCTAGAGGATGGATAGATCATTTCTTCACATTCGACCATCCAACCTTTAGAGGACCTTGGCTCCAAGTGGAGTTATCCTATTACTCAGAAAACGCCACAAAGATGGATAAATTCAAGATTTGAATCAAGACAGAGCTCCAATATGGTGTCTTTTTTGTAGGAATATGAAGAGAGTCTGAAAAAATAAATTCTTAATGGCATAATGTAAAAAAGGGAGATCAGGAATCTATTTTTACTACGAAAGCTAAAAGAATCATAATGGTTTCAACTGAGGGGAACTGACTTTTATTGTAATCCAAAAAGGTATTTTCTGGAAACTTTGTAGTTCAAGTTTGTTTGTTTTTAAATAGAAATTAGGCATTCTTTTTTAAGCTCAATACTTCTTGCTATCGGCATGCTACTTGGACATTCGGTATGTTCAAATATTATTTTGATATTTCAGACTGCAGTGATGGGATTTTCTCATTTGGGTTTTTTCTTTTGGATTAGTTTTTCAGAAACAACCTTAGTCAACCCCTTTTAAAATTTCCCAGTCATTTAAGAAGGATTTTGGACATGTTTTAATTTAATAATTCATAAAATTATTGTTTGAAGAGCTACTTTGTACATAAGAAGTTTCTAAGCTTCATATGTGTCTTCTAAGAATTTTAGAAAGTCATTTTCATTTGTTAAATCTTTTGACCTTATCATATATCAATTTTTAAGTTTTAGTAGGGTACTATAATTTAATTCTTTTGATATTACTGCAAAAGGAGACTGTCAAGTTAAAGTATGTTTTGAGTTCTGCTGTTCCAATTATTTGTGCACTGACCAGGGGAAAACTAATCTTTGAAGAGATCATAAGACTTTACAGGAGACAAAACTGATAGATATAAAATGATCAGAAAATCTTCTTAACACCACAAATTTAATCTTTCGTTTTGTATGGCATTTAGAATTTCAGAGATGGGATCTAATAATGTGATTTTTTAACAGGTAGAGAAAGCTTTGGAAATGAGAGGGAACCAAATAGGAGAAATAGAAGAAAAATATTTTGAGAAGGAGGAAGAAAGCATAAACTTAGGGGAAAAGGATTAGAGTGCCCAGTGCATGTACGGAACATTAGGGAAATTGTCAGTATGAGGAAGGTTGGAAGGGCCAGAGA